>NC_142793.1:18584813-19184813 GCF_988280905.1 Pimephales promelas
TACTTTTATTTCTTCATATTCAAGATCTTAAACCCTGAAAATTAATATTTAAGGCTAAAATTATTACTTTTATTTTAATACGTCTTAAAGCACTTGGATCACAATAATTGCTGGATTTATATATTTCATGTGGTTGTTGTTGTTGCTTTATTTATTATTTCTATTTATTTATTACATGCACTAATATTTTTAATAATTATTAGGAGTTCCTAAAATGGACTAAATCAACATCTATCATTCTAACATTGCATATTTCTTTTCAAACATAATGGATTTCTGTGTTATTATCCAAAAGTGTTAAAATTTAATTTTTGACAGAATTTACATATAGGCCTAGATCTTATGAACATAAATGATATTAATATTTTTTTATATATTTATATTACATCAGAAATAAATACTTATGACATTTCCAAGTTTTGTCTATTAACCAGTCAGTTTATTTCCTTCACTCTCAGGTTCAGTGTGACTCCTCCTCTTCGGATCACATCCGGCTCTCAGTTTGTGACATTGTTGGCAGCATGAAAGTCACTCTTCTTAGGTATCACATCATCAACCGCAGCTGATTTTAGACAGTTTACACTTTTCAAACGTCCTTGACTTTGATGTGACAGCAGTTTATGAAAATGATCATTTTTATCCTTTTTTTGTCAAATTTAACTTTTATGTTAATTATTTTTTCAAAAATAATTAACATAAAAGTTAAATTTGACACGAGCTATATTTTATTCTATAGGTTTAATTGTTATCATTATTATAATATATATATAAAATTATGATCTATTATTTTAATAATAATGATAATAATTAAACCTATAGAATAAAATATAGCTTGTGTTTTGCTTTGAAACACATGTTTCCTTTGATAGAATTTGAAGATAATGACAATGATCCAAGTGCTCTTTTTTCTTTTTTCTTTTTGCGAAGCATGAAGAGCAACGAGTTTTGTGCCAGTGCTTTGGAGCTCTCTCTTTCTCTCTCCCACTCTCTCCCTCCATCATTCTCTCAAGAGCAGTCAAGGACAGTCAGGTCAGAAAGGCTCAGCAGCACCCAGCAGGCTTCTGCAGTCTTCCATGAAGCAGAGAATTCAGCAGTTTAGAGCGCCTGCGTGAGAGAGTGAGTGAGAAAACTCCTGCAGCAAAGAATATCTCACTCATTGGCATCAGAATGTGAAATAACTGCAAACAAGCACGAATGTGACAGTCAGAAAGGTATGTATAAACGACAAGGAATGCAATAAGATTCCTAAGCCTCTTTAATGTCAGCTCAACGGCATCAAGGAGATTCACTGCAGTATGGTGCAATATGTCCATGTGTATCAGTAGCAACACAGTGTGCATGCAAAACCCCCATTGCTTGCTCTTTAATGATTTGTGTTATATGCATGCTTCTTTTTGTGTTTTGTCAGTTGCAGCTTTTTGGTAAGTGATGTAGAACTTTGCCCCCCCTCTCTCTCCCTCTCCCTCTCTCTCTCTCTCTCTCTCCCTCTCTCTCCCCCTCTGCTGTGTTGCTGACTCACTGTCACTGGCCCAGAATATGCTGTCTGTCTGCATTAATACCCTGCTCACCTACCCACCAATAAATGCTGCCTCAGCACCTAAAAAGATAGCTGAGAGCAAATGATGGGATTATATCATTCAGTTTAATGTGCATCACTATGGTACATGCGTGTTTGCAATGACAGTGACATGTTAGATTAATAAACTGAATGCTTATTAATAGAGAAAGGGTTATTGTTTGTTACAATTATTGTGCAGAAATATAATAAGTTTAGGTGGTGGTCTACCTGATGTCCGGTGGTGGACATCTCACTTTCACTCAAGTACAGTAGAGGACGTGTTATGATTTCTCACAGTGCAGAAGACAGCTGGACGAGACAGCGAGTGTGTCGGTACTGCCATCTACTGGAAACAACAATCTCCTGCCATAAATAACACCAAATGTGAAAGATTAAAGGAATAATTCGCTCAAAGTGAATAGTCAGTTTGCTCACTCTCATGATGTTCTAAACGTGTAGACCTGAGATGGAGTGCTGCAGGGATGACGTATTTCTGTAGTGTGTGTGTGTGTGTGTGTGTGTGTGTGTGTGTGTGTGTGTGTGTGTGTGTGTGTGTGTGTGTGTGTGTGTGTGTGTGTGTCCTGAGATTAGGTTTGGAAGTTTTTCACGTTTTATTCTACAGCATAAAATACATCATTAATACCCCCGTGTGATAGGCTAGTTTAAAAGCTTTTACTTGTCTGAGAAAGGCGGTTGCTATAAGTGGCTACAGAGGATGTATGAGACATTAAGTTACCACACCGAATCAATCACGAGTTTGTTATCACTCTCTTTGATGGTAAATGTTTTATATATATATATAGGTATTGAAATAATTGGCAGAAGTTTAGTGACCCGGAAGTCATGCAAAATTCTTTTTTATATATATTGCTTCAAAATTCACAAAAGTTGTGTTAATTTGTGATGAAGAATCTTCATGTGCCATCGGAAACGTCCTACTTCCCACTTCTGAAATCGTGATTACGACTAGGCCTACATCACATTCAAATATTGACATGAGTTGAAAGAGCGTATTATGTCGAATTCTATAGGCTAGAAAACAAGTAGGCCTACGATATACCCATAATAACAAATGAAGGCGGCATCATTTTAGGATTGGCCAATATGTCATCATTAAACTAAAAAAAAAAAAAAAACATTTTAGCGAGCTGTAAATAATAGCTAACTGCATGTTTTTTTTTTTGGTTGTTGTTGTTTTTTGAGGGAGAAACTTTTTTTTCAGACAACCACAGTATTATTTCTCTAAATCTAACAACGACTGAACAATTTATTTTGATAAATAATCTGAGCATAATCTTTGTAATTTTATCAATCACATTATGTGTCACATAATGGATTGACATTCTTTCTTTGAATTTAAATTCAATTTCCAGGATGTGGCTATTTGAAGGGGCTCCACGACCATAATCATAAGCATGTTGTTTTTGTCTAATTTGAGTTGAATAATAATGCAATTAGTGCCAATCTAATGTGATTGAGTTTAATCAGCAATTTGGCGGGCGATGTAGCCAATCAGAGATAAGTGGGAGGATCCATACTCATGACATCATCCACACTATATAAAACGCCACCGCGCAAGGGGAAAGAACAGAGTACTTCTTCTAACCCTAACGCTCTCTGGCTTCCTGTACGGTATTTATACTGTTTTGTCTTAGGCTTTCAGTATATTACAGGAAGTTTTCCGTGGTTCCGATTCGTGTAAAAAAGCTGTAGAGTACTCTGATGCTCGGTCTCACAGGTTTGAGTGTTTTGTGCGCGGACAGTCCTGCTGCCGCGAAGAGTTCGACTCTGTTGCACAGGCTTCAGATCTGTGGGCTTCCAGCACCCCGAGCAGATTAAACTGAGCATGGCGAACTTTTGCGGACCTCTCCAGTGATCCTGCAAACAAGCCTGCGCTCACACACTCGCTGCGGGTTAGGATTCTTTCGAGACAGCCGTTTCATTGCGTTGTGTACAACCGTACAACAGACTCGTGTAAGTGTTTGAATCATGCTTCGTGTCGTGTTCATAGACTGTTTTAGTTTTATTTTGTCAACGTTCTTCTAACGGAACTGCATAAAGTAATTTCATTAGTAACCATGTCTGATGGCGCCCCCTATCTGATCTTTGTAATGGGCGGTTACTTTTTTTGTGGCAAATCTAATTTTCTTGTTTAAGAGCTGAAGTAACGTTAAACTGCAGTGAATAAAGAGCTTTGAGATATACTGGACGAGTACTGGATTTATTTATTTTTTACTTCCATGTTTAGCTTTAACCCTTGCGTTAAAATGATGTCTTGTTTGCACGTACACATGGTAGGCCTACGTAAAGTTAACGTTACCTTCTGAAATTCGTTTTAGGTCCTGGTGTGAACCGCACTTTAATATTCAATTTGTGGTGTGTATAAATTGGCCCCCCTGTTATTACTTTATCCACCAATAAAAAGCTAACAGGTTTATTAAATAATAATTGTGTGGTTGTTTTTTTTTTTTTTTTTTTTTTTTTGTACATGACTTTTCGATTAACTTGTTTTCCTTCAGCAGTGGACGTGTTGAGGTCGACCACGTTAAATTAAGGATGACGTTGCTTTGTTGCATCGACTTTAATAAACTTCAATATGCTTAATTTAAATGGTGTTTGTTATGACTAAGACCGGTTTAAAGTTGATGTTGTTGGCAATAAGATCATGATCTCTACCGGGGAGTGGACACAAGGCAGAGAATCCCAGGGATGACTAAAAACATTTGCCAACATTTTTCCCACTGAGACACACCATACAAGCAGCAATGACTTTCACACTAGTCTGTAGGCATACACGATACGTCATGATATAAGACTGAGGCGCATAGACTCAGTGGTGGAATGTAACGAAGAACAAATACTTTGTTACTTTACTTAAGAACATTTTCCACGTAGCCTATTTTTACTTAAGTAGAATAAATAGTGCATACTTTTTACTTCGTTACATTTTGCAGCAATTATTATACTTTCTACTCCACTGCATTTCTACAACTTCAGTTACATTTTCATTACATTTTCTGATCAGTTTCCCCTGCCAAAACGTAATCTGACAGTCCGTTCGTTGCACGTTTGTCTCACCAGTGACGTTTGGTTGCCATGTATATTTAAATAAATTTTAAAAAATTATATATTTATCATTTATTTATTTACATTTTATTTATTTAATATAAAATTAATACATTTCATTGGTACAGAACTATTTTCATAGGCACCACAACAAAAATATTATTTTAATGTGTGTAATATGTGTGTATATAAAATTAAGAATGGAAAATAATAGACCAGAAATATAATGACAAAAATGTTTAAATATAGCCATACCTAAATTAATGTATATGTGACACAAAAAGGCTGTTTATTATTTTGGCCAGTAATAAAAATATGCTTGGCTGGTGGATTTTTTCATCTACCAGTCCCCGTGGCAGGTGAGCCAAAAAGTTTATTTTGGACCCTCACAGCACACACGAGCATGGCACAGCGGCCAAAAACACACGCACACGAGCATGGCACAGCGGCCAAAAACACACGCACACGAGCATGGCACAGCGGCCAAAAACACATGCACAGGAGCATGGCACAGCGGCCAAAAACACATGCACATGGCACAGCGGCCAAAAACACACGAGCATGGCACAGCGGCCAAAAACACATGCACACACGAGCATGGCACAGCGGCCAAAAACACACGAGCATGGCACAGCGGCCAAAAACACATGCACACACGAGCATGGCACAGCGGCCAAAAACACACGCACACGACACGAGCATGGCACAGCGGCCAAAAATGCGCACACGAGCACAACTGTTTAATAAAGAAAAAAGACCATGACCAAACCACAATAAAGTATATACCGTATTTTCCGCACTATAATCCGGTGCGCCCTATAACTTATATGAAAAATGTTCTAAAATAAATAAAAATATAATCCGCATCGGATTATAAGGCGCACCTTCAACGAATGACCTATTTTAGAACGTTTTTTCACCTTATAGTGCGGAAAATACGGGTATGATAAAAAAAAGCATGACCTACCTTATTTCATCAGAGCGCTCTTCTCCGCTACCCTTTCAATGATGCAATCCGTGTCCAAAGAAACCAGTCTCTTTTTCGATTGCCATCAACATAAAGGCTTCAAGATGCTCCTGTGACGCTGTGCTCCTTAATCGATTCTTGATGAATTTTAATGTGGAAAAGCTTCGCTCACATGCAACTTGTGTCACAGACAGAGTTAACAGAAACTTGTATCCAAGTCCGATTAGATGGTAAGAGTCAGTGAGCAGGTATATAGCCTACTTTCAATGATGGTATCCAGAATGACATTGTGCACTTGTACCTCATACTTGCTGTCAGCATCTCATATGGTTGTGTCATCACATAACTCGTCTGGCATCTTTTTGGTCTTCTTTGGTCTCCGGTTTGGCAGCGCATGTTCCACCTCTGCGTCTTGTCTCACACATTTAATTCTCCATTGGCCCATTGCACAAATGCGTCTGTTGCTGTCTTTACCCTCTTAAAATCCCTTGCATATTTTTTTCAGATTGTCTTGTGTGCTTGTGACAAAGCGATGGGCCGTGAGCAAATCCATTCCAATAGTTTGCAAATACTTGGAAAGTGGAGTTGTTTGTTGGAAGATGCGTAAAAACGTCTGGGCAGCTGAGGATGGTTTGGTAGCCTATTTCAGCAGAGCCTCTGCATAACCGTCGGCCTTCGCACGCACAGTCGGCTTCATGTTGTCTTTCTCGCTCAGGGCCTTGAGTGTAACAACAAGATCAATGTAAAGACGTCCTTCTGGATCCCCAAACTTCCCAAACACTTTTGTAAGCGCAGAGTCTTTGGCCCACCATCGGATTTCAACCATGTTCAACCCTGATTCGGCGGAGCACTCCACCTGGTGAAATCGTTTAGCCGTAGTCACGTGACGCAGCAGGTGTTTTGAATCACGCTTCGGATCAGTGTTTCGAATCATCTGCGCTTCGGGATCTCGCAAAGCTTCGAAACGTCTGTTTCGCGTCAGCCATCCCTAAAAATATCCCGTATTTTTTCCCGTATTGACTCAAAACACGCAACTATGTGTCTCGGCCCAAAACAATAGAAAATCACACCGGCCCTTCTGGCATGTGCCAGAATTAGGCCTAATTTTGAATGACGACTATAACTAGTCATTAACACTTTTATAGCCTACGTGACTTTAAAGCAGTCTTGAAGCTTATTTTATTAATTTTTTAACTGCTGTTGATAACATGCTTAACACGTGAAAGCAACAAATACCAGGTGAATGGTAAACTTTAATTTCTTGTGTGTTTTTAAAATTAAAGTTAAATACACAAGCAGAATTTGAAGCGTGGGAAATCAAACCAACTGCTCAATTTTAAGTGGGTAAAATAATCGAAATGATTTAAAAGGTACTTTTGTATTTGCAGTGATTTATTTGAACGAATCAATTTTTTTAGTTTTTACATTCTTTTTCATTCATAACTGCTCAATCATTTTGATTTCCTTTATTTTATTTTATTTTAATAATTTCCAGTTCCTTTATTTTTAAATTCCTTTT
Organism: Pimephales promelas; assembly: GCF_988280905.1. Lineage (NCBI taxonomy): Eukaryota > Metazoa > Chordata > Actinopteri > Cypriniformes > Leuciscidae > Pimephales > Pimephales promelas. The sequence goes on from NC_142793.1 coordinate 18,591,924, forward strand.
ATTTTTTTAATAATTTCCAGTTCCTTTATTTTTAAATTCCTTTTATTTTTTTAAAATAATTTCCAGTTCCTTTATTTTTAAATTCCTTTTCAGTCGTGATTTTTTTATTTAATAATGTCCAGTTCTTTTATTTTTAATTTATTTTTCACTCATGATTTTTGCATGATTCTCAGTCAGTTCTTCTGTGTGATTGTCATGTGTCCCTGCCTGCAGCAGCTCAGAGAGGAAGAGCTCGTCCAATACAGTCTACGAGCAGGGCAGCAGGCTAGAGGAAATAACAGACGGAACGGGATTTTTTTTTCTTTTGTAATAGTCGACGTTTCTCATTCATTTAAAAGGGCATGTTTACAGTAAGCACACCATTTGGCTGTTTTAACACACAAAGAGATGCTGAAGCAGGATTGACTCGCTGCGTCGGTGAAAGGAGCTGTCCTCCACCATGAGGTGCTGATCGGCGGCCTGGCAGAACGATGGCGACGGGGAAGTGGCTTCTGTACACGGGTCTCTGTCTGTCTCTCGTCGCCTTGTGTTTCTTGACAATCGCAATCTCATCGGATCACTGGTACGAAACGGACGCGAGGAGATACAAGGAACGTTGCCGAACTTTCTCGAACCGCAGAAGCGATCCGGGTTTTATATACATCCCCAACCACAGCCTTCCACTGCGAGCCAGCCGAGCGAACCTGGACCGATGGGAAAACCGACTGCTTCTGGCTAGAAACCGGCGTCAGCTGTTCGCGATGAGCGCGGCGGATGAGTGCAGCAGACGCTACAATTCAACCAACATGGGTCTGTGGAGCAAATGCTACAGGGTGGGATTTGACCCAGACATCGAAGAGCTCATTCAGAAAGGTAAAAACATCCGACTGAGTCTTATAGTAATGTGTTTGCTGTGTTGATCCAAAGCAAATGCTACAATAATGTGAACCTCACATTTGCAATGTATATAATATGCATCAGAGTAAAATGTCATTTCATTAGGCCGATATATATCAGTTGCACAGGGCACCATTTCCCTCAATATTGAACATAATGAGCACCTCTGAGCATTTGTAGTTATACATTCTGTTCTCTATATGAATTGTAATGGCTCAGTGGTCCGCAATCTTGGTCTTTGAGTACCTGAGCATTGCACATTTGGAATGTGTAACAACCTCATTCAATACACTTGATATATTTCATCCAGTTTTATACTCAGTTGACCATCTGTGTAGTTTACACATCTAAATGTGACACTTGTCCATATGCACAATCAGGCTAAGCTCAACAGGGGACCTGGTCCACCTAACCATGAGCTTGACAACCACTGACAGCTGTCTGGACCCACTTTACATCTTGGAGCTTCTTGGGATCATCCTGGGATCAGATGTAATGCTGATTCTGATTTTCTTGTTTTTCCAGGAACTATCGAGCGTTGCTCGTTCATAAGGTACTTTTACTCCTCCCCTGCAGTGACTCGAAAGGATCTTTCCTACAACATCACCAAGACTATCCAGCAAGATGATTGGCATGCCCTGCGTGAGTGGGACTTGCTCTTTTCGATCTGCATCAGTGTTATCCCAGGCCCTCTTACAAAGGGGTCTTCCCACTATGGAATCTTTTGGAAGCATGGCATTAGTTTTCACGGTTATGCTGATAATACTCAGCTCCTGGGTGTGCTCTTTGATACCAATCTTTCACTTGAAAGTCACGTTTCTAGTATCTGTAAAATGTGTTCTGCCATCTTAAAAATGTATCTAAATTACGTTATATGCTCTCATTGACAAATGCGGAACAATTAGTTCATGCGTTCCATGACATCAAGGCTAGATTATTGTAATGCTATAATGGGTGGTTGCCCTGCACGCTTAATAAACAAACTTCAGCTAGTCCAAAACGCAGCAGCTCGAGTTCTTACCAGAACCAAGAAGTATGACCATATTAGCCCAGTTCTGTCAACCCTGCATTGGCTCACTATTAAATGTTATATAAATTGTAAAAATTGCTAATTACAAAGCACTAAAGGGTTTAGCTCCCCAGTACTTGAGCGAACTCTTAACGCATTATAGTCCGCCGCGACTCTCCGCCGTATAGTCCGCCGCGACGCCTATTGCGATCTGAAAATACCGGCCTGTTGATAATACCTAGAATATTAAAATCGACTGCTGGCGGTAGATCCTTTTCCTATTTAGAACCAAAATTTTGGAACAGTCTTCCTACCATTGTCCGGGAAGCAGACACACTCTGTCATTTTAAATATAAACTAAAACACATTTCTGTGACCTAGCTACCATACACTTCACGTTTTTTACGTAGAGATGATAAAAAAAAAATAAAAAAAAAATCAAGGCTAGCACCTTGAAACCTATTTCAATTGTGTTCTCGAGCCACCAGGCACTGTTGTTGTGCGAATGAGCTGGTCGGAGCACATTAAGGATTTTTGTTAGAACCGTGTCGTCTTAGCGGCCCCTAAGTAAATAACGAATGAGCTTTGCAACCGAAGTGAATCAATCAAACTAAGTTTACCTGGACAATAACTTTATTCTAGAGCCGCTGTAAAGCCAAAACAATCTCTGTTACCTGTGAAGCTGCTTTGAAACTATATATTGTTATATATATATATATTATTATATGCACCTTAAAGCTTGCCTACTAATAACAAATGAAAAGGCCCAGCAAATGAATGTATTTGATATATCAGTAGAGTTGCAAGCAAGGGTGTCCAATCCCGTTCCTGGTATTGCCACCTTCCTGTCAAGTTCAGCTGGAACAAACGAATCAATGCCTTCAGAATTACTAGAAATTCTGCCAGGTGTGCTGGAACAGGTTGGAGCTAAACTCTACAAGACAGTAGTAATCAACGAGCAGGATTGGGCACCCCCAGTAACTTGCTACTGTATGTTCCCCTCCAGATTTGCGTCGGATGACAGCTGGGTTCATGGGCATGGCTCTATCCATCATTCTCTTTGGCTGGACCATTGGCGTTTTGGGCTGTTGCTGGCAGCAAGGCCTCATGCATTACGTCGCCGGTCTACTCTTCCTAATGGGAGGTACGTTAATTCACTGAATTGCTCCTTGATGTGTTTTAGGGTTTTTGAACATCTACCGATTAGTATCTTGTCCCTCCACAGGTACCTTCTGCATCATCTCTCTGTGCACCTGTGTAGCCGGCATCAACTTCGAACTGTCTCGCTACCCACGTTATCTGTTCAGCCTCCCGGATGATATAAGCCATGGATACGGCTGGTCCATGTTCAGTGCCTGGGGAGGGCTGGGACTGACCCTCATAGCCGGGTTCTTCTGCACCCTGGCACCATCGATTCAACCTCCTCCACCAACCCGTACCTCCTGTCCCAAGTCTCGCATGGAGAACGGAACAGTGTGCTAAAGCTTCACATGTTGTGACACTTGATACATTCACACGAACTTGTTCATAGACTTTGTTATGGGTATTAAAATCACGGAGGCTGGAAGTTGTTCTGGAAGGAGGACCTATGAAAGCACATTTGTACAGTTGTATAAAAGCTTTCTTCATGACATGAGTTCAGCATGTCCTTGGTGTTTGTCCTTGTGTTCGGTAGATCGTGTTTGAATTGAGACAAATTCACGGTTTCAAAAATCATTTCATTATGTGCTATAAATGTTTTCAATGTCAAAAATTTCATCATTGGACAATAAAATGTCTCATGTAAGAAAACGATTCTACTGTTTCTAGATCAGGAAAAAAAAGAGAATCAAACGGAGGCACTGAATACTCAATTTTATTTAAGATTTCACTGTTCCAGACCAGCAGAAAAGGGGGTCAATTCTTCTCTTTTAGCGCTTTATTTTGCATTAAATGATTTCAGCAGCATGTTAAACCCAAACGACGGACTACTTTGATTTTTTTTCCTGAAAGAATGAGTGATTGCGTTTGATAAATACTGTTTAGTATGGCCACACAGATGAGAAAGAAAAGAGTAGAACTCATTTGAAGGCATTTGAATGGGGGCATGTTAGTGTGTGCCTTCAACCCTCATATTGTCTGCAATCATGCCTTGGCACGTCTGTCTTTATTACCATCACAACCCTTCCCAAGGTTCCAGACTCGATTCCTGATTCATACCTTGTATGAATGGCTTATTTTATAGGCAAGCCAATAAACACTTCCACAGAAGGCTTGCTCGCCTTTCTTCATGGGAATGAAGTTACTGCAGACATCCTGTAGCAGCATGTCAGGTCTCACGTCACCATCCTTGCCCTAAGATGCTTTGGACAAACCCCCCCACCTCGAATACAAAATGGGTTCCTCCCTAAGATATAGAAGGTTCCACTCAGTCATTAATGAAGTCCCTTCCAAACCAGACCAGGGTCTTGACTCTACAAATGCCCTCAAACATCTTACCTGTGGCTCCGTAAACATTAAGCGTGTAAGAAGCGGAGAGCATTACATAGACTTATCTTAAAATAATCCGCTTCCGTTTCCTTTGAGTGGTGGTGAGACCTAACATACGGGAAGTGTAAAGATTCACAGTATTAAATTTCAGTCTGTACCTTGGGTGAAGGAGTGAGGCCATTCAGACATGTTGCACATTCCGTTTTAGCCATTATTAGTCACATGTACACATCAGTGCACTCTCTTCCCCCACCCTCCCTCCTCCGAATCATATGTGAAGGTGTGTGTGTATATGCGGTAGGGCCCTCAGTGTCTGCCAGGCACCTTCATTCAAGTCATTACCCTGCACTGATGGTGCTCATAATACCTTCAAACAAAAGTGACAGCAGACAAACAAATCCTGATGGGAAAGGGATGGAAGGGGAAAGGGTAGAAAGACGAGAGCTTATGTTATGTTATTAATGAAAGTGGTATATTTGCAGTTTCATGTTTGTAATGCAGTTAAATCAAGGGTTGTCTTTAGTGACGGTCGATACCGGCACTCTGTAGGATGTCTGTGGCCGTCTGTGCTGGGGGTCTGAAGGCTGTCTGAAAGCCTGGAGGGGGGGAGTGGTACTGACTTGGGGTGAGTGTGGGCGGGGGGAGATAGGGGGCCCAGGCGGCTCTGTGTAAGGAGAGGTGGGCCGCCGCGTCCAGGAGGCCAGTGTGAGGGGGCTGTGGGAGTGCGCTGGAGCTGGGTGGTCCGTCCATCTCTGTGAGAGCCTGCAGTGACTTGAGCCAGTGTGGCGGATTGTCATCCTGGAGACAGTCCAAACTGTTGCCTGTGGATGCTGGGATACCTGGAGTTTGAAAACGGACACGATTTAGCGCTATTACCAACAAAACTTTCATCCATAACTAGTTTATAAAACACAAACCGCACCTGTGATGATGGCGGGGTCCATCCAACTGGCCGCACTGTCCCAGCTGAGGCTGTGCGAGACTCCAGCTGGGCCTACCGGCACCCCGATGTGATTCACACTGGAAGTAGAGGAGGAGGATGAGGAAGAGGTAGAGTTCGGGAGGCCACCGAAGTTGATATTGATATTTGGTAGGAGTGCTCGCAGTCCGTCCTGCCACTCTTTCACATTTATGCTTTCTGTAGAGCCATTGTTTTCTGAAAGAGAAAAAAAAAACATATGAATGAAACATTTTAACTTTTTGTATCCTTGCATCATGTCTACAGCGAATATGTCAGAGCAAATGTGCTGGAACCATTTCTGTTGTCAGTAGTAGCAAAAGAACATCAGAAATACTGTAGAACGGGCCATCAATTTACTGTTGGTGTACAATTTACACTTAGTTTCCAAGGCAACATTTCTAATTTTCGTTAAACTTCATTTAATATTTATATGTGCCATATTAAAAAAAATAAAAAAGTAATTTGATTGACAGGTGATCTGACCAATCATAATCCGCCATCCGTCCTTTTGTCCAACAAGGCATTCAGGAGAGTTAGTAGATTAACGTCTGTGGATTCCTTCTGATGTTCATTCATGTTTATTTGCAATAAATGAACTAGAAGGAAGAGATGATCAGTTCAAACGCAGCGATCTGCTAAAAGTATTCTCGTCGTTTGATAAACTTAAGATTGAGCCACTGTAGTCACTTGGACTATTTTAACGATGTCTTTTAACGATGAACTTTTCGAGGCCGGCAAGTTTCAATCCCTCAAGAAGCCTATGGACTAGTATAAAGGAGTGATCCAGCTCTCAGATTTCATCAAAAATATCTTAATTCGTGTTCTGAAGATGAACAAAGGTCTTACGGGGTTGGAATAACGTGAGGGTGAGTAAATACTGACATTTTTTTCTTTTTGGGTGAACTATCCCTTTAAAGAGAACGGTATTTATTGTTTCAATTTCTTAAAAAAAATGACCAAATTTGAAAGTTGAGACTTTGTTTTATATCCCAACTGTCAGCGCGTTGTCAGTTTTTGTCATGTATTTTTCACCCCATGAGAACATGTGTTGTAAGAGCGGCATGGCTTGTCGGACATAGTAACTAAAGGGGACGGGTCTTTGCGAATGGTCAATTAAAAGACAACTCGGTGGAAAATGCAACAATAAACAAACTGGGAATGAGTTCAACAACTTGTTTCTATTTGGATCAGTGGGCTACATCTGTAGTACTCTGCTTAGACAAGGTGTTTTAATACACACACAGGTGATTCATAAAAACTGGAGTGCACAAGACAGATGCGTTCCCTAACCTGATATAGGAATCCCCCCAAGGCCGGTGCTGTGGTGCTGGGCCGGCATGCTCAGGTCTAAGAAATGGCTGTGCGCAGCTGCTGCGGTGGCCGTGTGGTTCAAGTGTGTGAGGTTATTGCGGGTAGGGAGGCCCATCCAGGGGTGGCGTGCGGCCATGTGTTGGGGAAGGCTGAATGAGTTATAGAGGCCTCTGTGCTGGAGGTGAGGAAGGCGCTGTTGGCCGTTGGGGAGGCTGGTCTGATGGGAGGGGTTGGGAGAGAGGGGGGAATGCTCCTGGACTGACAGCTCTTTCTCTATGAGGTCGGCCAGAGCCTTCCGTGTGACGTCGAATGGGTCGAAGCCCAGGTCATCGTCCTGCTGCTGCTGCTTGGCTGAAGAGCCAAAACCGAAGGCCGCCTGCCAATCAGTGGAGGACGACACGGGGATAGTGTCTGCGATAAGGAAGAGAGATTGATGGGTTTACCCGTTTAGCTCTGCTTGCACTCAAATCGTATTGTTCCAAAATCTTACTACATTGCATGCGCCTACCTGAGGTGAAAAGGCTCTGTGGTTCTGGAGTCATGGGCCAGTCGGAGGCTCCCTGTGGTGAACTGGAGAAGGGGGGCAGGCTGCTGGGGATGGGGTTGGGATGTCTGAAATTGCTGTTGTCTGAGAAAAGAGACTGAGACTCCGCTGCCGCGCCTTCGAAGGGTGAACGTGCTGCGAGTTCGGCCACGCTGATGGGCACAACGAGGCTGGGTTTAGTAAGGCCTGGTGGAGGAGATGGGGACTCGCTACTGGATGTCTGCCAAACCAAACACAGACAGATGGATCAAAAAAACAAATAATGATAACTATTATCAGTAATGTGATTTTTTTTTAGCACTTACCTGTGATATATTTTCCCCGTTTCCTATACTTATGGGTTCTGATGGTTTCTCAATTGGACTGAAATGAAAACACAGTGTAATAAGCACGCACAAAAACAATAAGATACGAGTCATTGGATATCAACACTACTGGAGTACAGTACCTGGTAGGCTCTAAGGCTGATGGGAAGGGTGGGAGGCCCATGTTCTGCTCTAGTCCCTGTTCAGGGTCTGGTTCGTCTGGAGTCATGTGGTCGGAGTCTGTTAGGCAGTCTAAAAGAGGAGGGGACTTGCGATGCTCTGTGGTTAGACCGTTAGCCATTTTCCCATAGCTCTGTAATGAGGGCCACCCTTCTTTATTGGTGCTATTTGGTCTGGGAATAAAATAATGTTAGGTTAAAAATTCGAACCACACTTCAAGAGAAACTTGGTAACACTTTACTCATTAGTTAATGTATTAGCTAACATGAACTAACAATGAGCAATACATTTTTACAGTATTTATTAATCTTTGTTAAAGTTATTTAATAAAAATACAGCTGTTCATTGTTTGTTCATGTTAGTTTCCAGTGTATTAACAAATGTTAGCAAATATAACATTTGATTTCCAAAGCATTAGTAAATGATGAAATTAATATAAGCTAAGATTAATAGATGCGGTGGAAGTATTGTTCATTCTTAGTTCATGTTAGCTAATGTTAACTAAGGAAACTTATTGTAGAGTGTTACCAGAAATTGATCCTATTTAATAGCTGAATTATATACACTATCATTCAAAATTTTGGGGTCAGTAGGACTTTTTAATAAATTAATACTTTTCATCAGCAAAGACACATTAAACAACAGCAAAAGTGACAGCGAAGACATTTATAACGTTACAAAAAAAACATTTTCACATAAACGCTGTTATTTTGAAATTTCTATTCATCAAAAAATATCGCAAAAATGTATTTGACAGCAGCATTATGATTTATGAAGGACCATGCAATACTGCATAATCTAATAACCTAATAATTTTATAATATTTCATACCAACCCCAAACCTATGAAGGGTAGTGAATTTTTTTTTATTTTTATACATTTGAATATAATTATCATATATTATCATATAAATATAAACAAATAATAATCTAACTATCATATAATAAATGATTGCATATATTGCAAAAATAAGGAAAATTTTCACTAAAAATCTGGATTTGCTTATCATTCTCGGTGTGTGCAGCGATGAAATTCAAGATTAAAAGCAACACCTCTGAGTGGAGTTGGGTTTGCTCTTTGACTTCTCCCCACATGTTGAGGTTTGTAAAAAGTTAGGGTTCGCTTTGTAAAGGTCTTGGAGCAATTTTTGTTCATACTCTTGATGTTTCCCAGCCTAAAAAACAAAATGTACACAAGCAAAATCAGTTTCAAAATGTCATTTAATTTATGCATTGACCAGTCTGAACTGCATAAATCGCTCACCTGCATTTCTTCTTTTGTAAAACTAGCCGCTTCATCCCCCAGTTCATGTAAATACATGCAGTCTGGTTTGGGACACTGCATGCTTTTAAGAAAATAACTGCAGTACTTTGTTGTACCTAAAGAAGCCTGGAGACGAAAACAGCAACACACAGAAAATGAATAGAAGAATAAATGTAATATACATTAATTAACACATGAAGAGAATCATCAATGCTAAACTTTAAACGTCACATCATAACACTTCAAAGGGACGTCACGTTCTGAATCATATTTCTTAAAAGGACTTACCTTAAGTGTTCTACCATCCACTATGACATTGTTCACACACTGTATTGCTCTAAGGGCGTCCTCTGAACGAATGTAAGTTACATAGGCACTGGCACTAGGACCCTGTGGAGTGAAAGGTCAAAATATAAGTGTGTGTTTTCTTTATTCTACTGTTTTGCTGTAGCCTTAAAGGGATAGTTCAAGCAACAAAGAAAATTCTGTCATCATTAATCGCCCTCATCCCTCATTTTGTTTACCTTAGATTTAGTCCATTCTTCTGCTGAAGCCATTGACTTCAATTGCATGGAAACAAAAATACAATGCAAGTCAATGGCTACCATTACCCACATTCTTCAATCTTCAAGAAAGAAATTCATACAGGTTTGAAACAATATGAGGGTGAGTCAATGATGACACAATTTTCATTTTTGGTTGAACAATCCCTATAAGCCAGAGACTTTTTCCACACATGGACATGAAGTTTTTCCTACCTGTGAACCTGCATATGATGTGCTGTTATTGATGACCACTTTATGAATTTTGCCAAACTTCCCGAAATATTCTGGGCGCTTTAGAACCTATAAAATGATCAAAGTGACAGTGATTCCTTCAAGTGAATTATTGCATGAACAACTACGCTGAATTATGTCCACTTATTATATCTCACACAATCAAACTGTGAAATGACTCTGAGGGAGGAAATTTCCTTTTGTTCAGCAAAATGTAAACAGCTCCCTGACGAAAACGCTCTATTTTTGTGCCATTCTCATTTACCTCCCACAGGAAGTGATACATTTCTCACTGATGTAGATGATCAGTGGTTTAGATACATTGCGCATTATATCGTAAATTACAACTTTTATTGTAGTACACTACTGTTCAAAGGTTTTGGGGTCAGTGAGATTTTTCTTTCAATGATCCCATGGACAAAATAGAAAAGTGTATGATGGTTTACACAAAACATATTAAGCAACACAACTATTTTCAAGTTCAACATTGATAAGAAATGGTTCTTAAACAGCAAATCAGCATATTATAATGATTTCTGAAGGATCATGTGACATGGAAGAGTGGATGCTGAAATTTCAGCTTTGTCATCACAGAAATAAATTAAAGTAAAAATAATAAAAAAAGTTATTTTAATTTGTAATAACATATCAGAATATTACTGCGTTTACTGTATTTTTTACTATATAAATGCAGCTTCGAATAATCGTCTTTCAAAAACGTTTAAAAATCCTTTATAAAAAAAATTAATAAAAAATAACTGACCCAAACGTTTGTACTAATTTTTTAGTTCATTTCATAGAGATAACAGCTAGTTATTCATTATCAAGTTAATTGTTAAAGTCAATTCAAACAAATGGAATAAATAACAATACAATTAGAATGAATTATTTACAAAAATATTCACGTTCATAATTTAATAGATCCAGATAAAATAAAAAGTTGAAAACAGTCACACTATAATAAAAACCACAAAAAAGACATCGACATCATCTAATACGATGAATCACCTCTGCATCGGCGAGTCTTTGAGAAAGTCCCACCACGAACACGAGGTTTCGCTGTACCACGCGGACGCTGGCCAGGTGCTTGCGGTTCTCCGTCACCTTCTGCTTCTTTTCATTCTGCTTCTGCTTCTTCTCGTTCTTTATCCTCTGGATCTCCTCTTGTGACAGTGGTTTGTAAACTGCCGGATCCTCCGGGTAAGGCTACAGGGGAGACCCACAACTCGTCGTTACCACACTTGAACCGTATCCTGAGGGCTAACATGCTCAAAGAACTCTGCAAATAGGTCAAGTTTTCAGGCTGACACCATTGCAGTGAATGAAATGAACCACATCGCGATTACACTTGGGAAGTGCGGTTTGCCAAAAAAGTGGTGCCACAAATGCATAACCAGGCTTTAGAACATTTAGGCCAGTTAATCAGACAATATTTCGCCACTGTGCTTGTGCATAACATTTTTTTTACAATCAACAATTAAATATATAGTCATGGCGACTTCTTGTTTAAATACATATCAACCAACCAGTTCTCTAGATTCTGCTACAAGGCTCAGTGGTTTTGTTTCAGAAACTAGCTTGTTTATTGGGGAACAGTGGCGAGCCAACAGAAATAAAATGAGCCAATACATCATTCTTCTTCCAAAACACATTTTTTGTCTTACCATGATTTACAATGGCAAGCCTGTTAAAAGCGTTTATGTTTTAGACTTGTTTTTTGCGGGAAACTGCATACCTGCGTAGAAAAAAATTAGGTCCAAGTGTATATGGTGTGGAAGTGACAGGTTAGTTATCACAATGAGCGAGAAAGCTTGACATGGAGCAGTTAAATCGCAAACCACCCATTTTAAAAAACAAAGCCAAACAGAGGAGAGTCTGCTGGCAAAAAGAGAACGCGATAGAGCTCATAATTTAGAGATGGCGAGAACTGAGGGATTTGTAATGTTATAAAAAGCAACACGGAGATGGCGTTTTGATTACTCTTATTGTAAAGCAATAACCTGCGAATATGCCGAGTATTGGTATGGTTGGTATTAGAATGTGTTTCACAACTAGATATATAATAACAATACAATAAACAATCATCAGAAGCTCTTACCTTTCTGCAAGCAGGGCAGAGGCCGTTTTCGTCTGTGCGGATGCGGTGCCAGCAGAAACGGCAGATCTGGTAGCCGCAGGTGCAGGGGAAGAAGTTGACATCGTCAATCTCCAGCGGTTCCATGCACAGTGGGCACTCCATGGGGTCTTCCTTCAGCTCTGGACTGCGGGACATCCTATCGCACAGTAAGTTCAGGAGAGTCTCTGGCAGGTTGGCCAATAGGCTGATGCAAAGTCACAGAAAGTAGTTTGGGACAAAGTGAGATTTGATTTAAACACAGCAGCTTGGATGATGACAATACTTTAGTATGTAAATGCTCTTGTTAAATACACAAAATACATGCTGTTAGCTCAAAACTAATTTAATAGCCATTACAAATGAACGTAGCCAGCTGTCATAGCAGTTCAAAACATCAAGCTACCACAAAGCACATTAAGCCTTTTCATGTTACTCTCAATACAGTCAGTTAGCCCAGTTGGCTATAAACATGCTGATGTATTGGGATTGCAGAATAGGATCACTGGGTCACATAAGAGATGAGTGTATCAGGTATTCGCAGTCCACGCACAGATTAAAAAACAAACAAACATAAAATTAAATTACGTCCACATTTTAACACCGAATACTAAACCAAAGTTATATTCTCAACAATATACTATAGCTAACGTTAAATGAATTGCAAATCAAAACATCCAGACTGTCTTTGGTGCAACACTGACATTGTATCACAACAAACGCACTTAAGTTATAAACGACGCAGTTCATAGCCTATTCACTCAGAAAAACTATATTTCTAAAAGCAAATTACTATTTATTTTTAGCGAAAGCTTATATGAAAGATTCCCACTTACATCTCTCACATTAACGTTACCCAGATCAAACACTATTGTTTAGATTCGCAAGACCTCCGTAGAGCCCATTTCGGCTTCAAAATGACAATAATTAAATTAACAACACATTTAATCCTTATTTTAATATCTATGAATCTTTAATAAAACCCCAATAATTTATATCTCACATCATGTATGTCTAGCGGCGCTTCAGTCGCGCTAAAAGCCGGTCAGGTGTCTCCACAGCTGGGACAGACTTCAACTGACGTGCGGCACATAACACAACGCATAAAACATCGATTTCACTCCTATCAAATAATAACACACAAACCTAAAGTCACACATATTTTGAAATGCATATAAAAGAATAAAATGACTTTCCTCACATACATTTTTGTCGACAACGAGTGTTTTCTGAACGGTTCTGTTTTGCGGCCTACACACAGCTAAAGCCTGCGACTCTCCTACTGATCGGCCCGGCGACAAGAGGAGGAACCGCTGCCAGTCCACCTTTGACTTCAGCTTTCACTTAAACGCACTGTTTTATGTTTTAACCACGGGGTTAGTCTGCTTCAACGCACATATGCAAACCTAATACCGCTGAAGTAATTATATTCGGGTGTATGAATCACGATTAAAGCAGTTGTTTTGTAGGGTACTCACTTCAACTAGCTGGTCCTGTATTGCAGGGATTCCACTCCAAGGGATATTGACTCTAGTTTAGGCGGGGGTTTCTGCCTTTCAACTGATCAGATGTGCCTATCTGATAGTTTGCAATGAGCACTATTCCACGGCTCAGATGTTCAATATTGATTAGATGTTTCCTACTCAGTTTTACTGTTTATTTAGGTAGCAGATTCTTTACCACCATCTTACACTGAAATGAGGAGGGAATACAGTAACCAGTCACCTCTCATTGAGTTTGCGCAAGATGCGATTCTCAATGCATTGTGGGAGATGTAGTTTATTTTGTAAAAGTAATTTTCAACATACATCAGCAATGTTCTAGATTCGTCACTAGGGGCGATACAAATTCATGTTATCAGATTTAGGAAAAGTAATTTTTGATAGAACTATTTTTTATATAAAAAAAAATGTTATTATAAAATAAATTATTTTCAAGAACTTTTTTATATTAATTTTATTTTAAATATATCATATTTTTTTATTTGAAGTTCACTATATAGTAGTGTAATATATACATTTAATGTCCTTTACAATTTAATAATAATTATAATAATTATACATTAATTAAACAATTAAAAATTAGTTTGTGATTTGTTTTTATTATTTTATTATTAATATTATATAACATTGTAGTTTAATAAATTAAAAATCAGAAATTAAAAAACAGAGGTCCTAACTCTGCGCCTCTAAAAAAAAGTATATTATAGTATGTCATAATACTGTAAAATTAAAAAATCATAAATGTGTGGTATCCACAACATAAACACCTCAGCATGCACCAATCATTGAGTTTGTTTTGCTATATAAAACCCCACAAAAGTAGCATATGTCCCATCGGATGCACTGTGACTGCAGAAGCCTGCTGGTAAGATTTCTGCCTCTTTTCGATTGTATTTCAGTCATTCATCCACACACATCTAGGCTTTGACCAAGGTTGAGAATGCGACTTTTCTGGATGGATGACATCAGCTGTCAGAGACGGATCTATTGGATGAGGAGACAACAAGGACGTGCGGGCGGCAAGGAGACCCATTCGCACACAGCGGTCTGTTTCCATCCCTTGAAGGATCCCAACCATCATTGCTCCAGCAAAACTAGACAAGATAGAGAGAGACTAATGTGAAACAGTTTTATTCATCGCACATGATGTTAAAAACTTCGATTAACATACCTGTCACCAGCTCCAGACACATTTACTGTTTCTTTAGAGCTCACAGCCAGCGCAGGATAATGAACAGCACACAGTCGTCCCTTCTGCTACAAAAAAACATACATAATGTGCAATATTTTAATTTTACAGGAAAAGGGTTTCATAGACAGAGTCAGCATAAAATGGAAGTTGCAATCATCTTTTCTTCCCTATTGTGACATATATCTGAGTGAAACGGCTTCTCAAACAAGAAAACTAAATGTAGGGCGGGACGTTTTTTTAGTCTATGCACTACAAGTGGTAAACCAATCACAAAAGACTGGGCCTTCTGACTAATCAGAACAGAGTAGACCAATCACTGAGCCATCTGACCAATCAGAACAGAGTATACCAATCACAACAGACTAGGCCATCTGAGATCTGACCAATCAGAGCACAGTAGACCAATCACAACAGACTGGGCTGTCTGACCATTCAGAGCAGAGCTGAGCAGGCTCACACATTTAACGTGATATGTAATCTATAGCATAAGTAAAATTAAAGTGTTTTCCAACCTTGGATGCATGTAAACCTATTTTAGAAGAATAAAATAGCATAATAGGGGAACTTACTTTATTGTCCTCGAAAGGCAATTTGTTATAGACAGCAGTAAACATATAGTACATGTACAGCAACACAACACACAATCATTTTATTATAAGTAATTTAAAAACATGATAACAGCAGGTATAAAGGAATTATTTTTCAAAAGGAACTCTAAATCTATTTGATTTCCACAAAGGGATTTTAAATCTCCATCCTGAGGGAAGCAGTTGAAATTCAGAAAACAATGGATTGGTGAGATCGGAAAGGACTGACTGGCCCTTTCTAGTCGCCCTTTGTTCATTAATGTGTGTAATATTCCTTAAGTCGGTCCCTATCTTGCTGCACATTATAACTATTACTCAATTTACTCCTATTCCTCACATTGGGGTTGCTGTACCAACAAATAATAGAAAAACGTAAGATAGATTCAATAAAACAGGTATAAAATATTTTTCATAAAATAGATTATATCACTCCATATTAAAAAACTACAAAGTTTCCTCAAAAATGGATACACTGGAGAGCTTTCTCTAATAATATCAGTGTTTGCTTCAAAATGCATTTTATCATCAAGTACTGTCCCTAAATATTACCTTCTCCCTTTATGACAGCAGGCAAAACAGGTACAGTTCTTTTGTTTTAGAAGTATTAATATTTAAAAATGAAGCATCACACCATTGAATAAAATGATCTACTGTCCCACTGGACAATGACAACTATCTGACTCTTTGAGGAGAGACGCAATCGCTGAATCATCTCCGACAACAGATAATTTAAATAATAAGCCCGTCATACCCGATTTTGCTTTCGTGGCTGCACATTTACAGTTCCAGCATCATGTTCTCCACACACCAGCACACCCAGCGAACCCAAAGTGACCACCACACAATGTAGATGCTCCAGCAGGGGGCAGCAGAGAGCCGGCACACAGCCTAAAACATCCTCAAGCGATGTGGGCAACTCTGAAACAAAATGATGCTTTGATTTCTATTCAAGAAGCTCTGACACTTCCTGTCCTGTAGTCAACCGTTTTTATTATTTTAGGTTGTTGCTAACTACATTACCTGTAGGAGTGGGCAGATCTAGTGTCTGATTCATGGTGCAGAGCTCAGCCAGGTTGGGGGAGGTGTAGGACAGGGCTTTCCAGCTCTCTGACAGGAAGGGCTTACAGGCCTTATCAGCATCCGTGGGCTCAAACCACACTGCAGCGAAAGAAAAAGACATAGATATGCACGTAACATCTGACTTGAAACTATGACGTCAACACTTGGAATCAGTAGGCTATTCGATAAATGAGTTTACCAGGGACTGCATGTTTCTTGGCGATACAGCACACGTAATCAATGGTTGAAACTGGAATGTTGCCATCAAGAACTACAAGTGATGCTGATGCAAGTTGATCCTTAAACTGAGATACCTGAACATAAAAACAAAAGATTTATGCTATTAAAATAGTTGTTACCGTCACTTTAAAGCTCCTTTGTTGACGTATTTGCTACTTGCTAGTAGGTTGCAGGTGTTATTAGAGGGCAGTCTTACCCTAAAGAGCATCTGATTGGACAAAATGAGTGATTGCAAGATGAGTCATCAATATTTTTTCCTCTGTTTTGCTGGAATAAAGTGACT
This sequence comes from Pimephales promelas, assembly GCF_988280905.1. Taxonomy (NCBI): domain Eukaryota; kingdom Metazoa; phylum Chordata; class Actinopteri; order Cypriniformes; family Leuciscidae; genus Pimephales; species Pimephales promelas. The sequence goes on from NC_142793.1 coordinate 18,608,594, forward strand.
ACAAGATTTGGGGTCAGTAAGATTTTTCTTTTAGAAAATAATAATAGAGTTATACATTGTGTTATACAAGATTTCTATTTCAAATAAATGCTGCTCCTTTGAACTTTGAAAAAAATGTATCACGGTTTCCACAAAATGATTAAGCATTGCAACTGTTTTAAACATTGATAACAATAAGAATTGTTTCATGAGCAGCAAATCAGCATATTAGAATGATTTCTGAAGGATTATGTGACTAAAGACTGGAGTAATGATGTTGAAAATTAGGCTTTGCCATCACAGGAATAAATTACAGTTGTAATAATATTTCACAATATTTGTTTTTACTGTATTTTGATCAAATAAATGCAGCCTCGGTGAGCATAAGACAACAAACACATAAAAAACAATCTCACAGACCCCAAAACTTTTAAACGGTAGTGAACTCTTTGAATATACGTACATACTGCTCTTGTATTTGCTTATGGATGTCCATGTCGCCCAATCCCAGGCTCAACTCTCCAGACTCAGTTATGACAGCACAATAGGTTGCAGTCCTTTGGTCCTCTAATCTGGCAATTGCACTTGTATTCTGATGAGTAAAATGCAAAAAATAAAAATAAGAATAACCATAAAATAAGAATACAATGATCTACAAAACTATTTTTTTGCCAACAAGAGCAACATAACTCACCATGTGTTTACAATAGCTCAACACAGCGTCGCTGTGAGAGTCTTTGCCGATGGCAGAGATAAAGAGAGGTCTGTATCCTAATCGGCTTAAACAATCTATAGGAAATACAGAATACAGGGACAATTGTAAAAAAGGGGAATTGTACATATTCATTTCTAATAATATGAACGACACATAACATACCAGCAATATTTCTGCCCACTCCTCCAAATGACTGGCACACACTTCCTGGATTTGTCTGACCAAACTGAATTGAATACAAATATTTACCTGCATACTGTCATAAACAAGTAACTTAAGCTCCTGTAGCTTGTTCTTAGACTTACCACCAATTTCTTTGTTGTTCCTTTAGCGATAAAATCAACATTTATCCCACCGATAACAACCTGAAGGAAATTCATTGTTAAGTGTGTTTTGAATTAGCTTTTATGTTCATATTTTAATTTTGTTATGTGCTTTTGTCATTTTTATTTAGCTGTAATTCGTGGTTATTTCAGTTTTAGTCATTTTAGTAACTCAACTTTTATTTATTCAGGCAACATTTCCAATTTTCGTTTATTTTTTTAAGTTCAAGCATTTCATCTAATATTCATAGATTTAAATAAAGCTTAACGATTATTTTTGAAATCATTTTAGTTTTAGTTAACAACAACAACACTGAAAATAAAATGCATTTATTTTGCATCAGTCTTTCCATAAAAGCTTACCATATCCCTTCCAGTTTTGGAGTCCATTCTCTGGTCCATTGACTTTTCGGTCTTACTTTCACCTCTGAAGTTGCCTCCACTTTTTTCTTTGTGTTTAGAAAGAGCACATGCAATCTGACTGCCCACCTTGGCATTGTTATGGATGAGTCCTATATCTGAAAATGAATGAACTTCAGGAAAATACCACAAACCACACTACAACCACACTATGTAATAGGTAGATATGAATTATATTAGTGTTTAGAAATCAAAATGTCATTCTAAGTATATAAGAACATAAATGCATTAAGCAAAACTATGTCCTGTGTCTTAAATGGATACTAGCTTGCAAGGACTTCCCTTTAGTGAGCTCATTGACTCGCTGAAGGATAAAAGGAGTGACATCTCTTCCTGTGACCCCTTTTGAGCTTCAAATATACAAAGAAAAGTTTTATCATTATATGCGGCAACTGTTATGTCCACACTCCAGGCATTATTTTTCTCTACCTGGCCTCAGTCACGGCTGTTTGTATGGCGTCTTCTATCAGTTGTCCCGTGGCTGCATGTTCCTCTGGGATGGGAACGGCCAACAGAAGACCACTTTGCAGCCCCAGAGATAGTGTGCTTGCTGTTGAGAAAAGAGAGTGTTTAAGAGCTCTTCATCATGAATGACTAAGCAGGATGAGTTACATTAGAGAAACATTATCTATGATCTTTGTTTCAACTAGCTCTTTCAATTACAATCACTACACAGCTTTCGGTAAATATGTAATATTGACATTTACTCAAATGTAGGTGCGGTAAAAGCTTAAACACTCAGACTTGCCAATAAGATCTGCTGCTTCTTGAGGACTAGAGACATGGTAAGGAGAAGTAAATCCACTTTGCCGAGAGAAGAAAGCCGGGAAGCTTTTTGAATCTCCATATGTGGCCACACATACACCCTGAGTTTCCTGTAAATAAAAGTATTGATCTATGAATGGAAACTTAAGTGTATATGATGAAATCAAAACTGACCCAGTTTACTAGGGGTATTACATTTAGTCTATTATTATAACAATTTTAATATTATGGTAAGAAATAAATTAAAATACATAATATAAGATGAATATAAAATACAAAAAGATAACATCAAATAATTTTCAGTGTAATTAGATTATTAGTGTTTCTAAAGATTAATTTTAAAGAGGCACATAACTGCTGGCAAAATGTTATTTAATAAAACTTTTGATAAAAGAAAGGCGAAATAAATTGAAATGTCTGCTACCTGACAAAAGAAAACAGAGAAAAAAGGCTGTTGTCTACCCTTTTGCCAAATAGGTTGGAAAACTTGCAATTTGCCACCTTTTTTTCATTGAGAAACCCTACTCTTACGATAATGGTTTTGTTAACAAATTGTTAATAAATGGTTTTGTTAACAATGGTTTTGTGGATACAAAAATATAAAAGTACAATCTGTAGTTTTCTTCAAAGTCCTGGAGATGAAACTTAACAAATGAAACAAATAAAGAGGAATTATTGGACCAGGTCACAAAGAGAAAGAGTAGCATTGTTCATTTATATATACAACCAACATTGTAACAATAATAATCGGGTCGAAAATCAGTGAACTTATGTTTTAAGTCAGCATCAGATGATGGCAAAGACAGCTTGCAACTTGACCACCCAGTATTTTTCTTGTGTTCACATGAAATCGTTTTAAAAAAAATGGTGACTGGGTTTGAGCACTTACCAAGAACTCAAGAGTGCGACCAATATCTAGGATGGATTTCACCCCAGCAGACACAACAGCAATAGGGGTACGACCCAGTTCAGTGAGGTCTGCGCTCACATCCAAGGCTGCAAGAGATAATATGTCAGTCGTTGAATATAGGTAGTGAATATAGGTTCCACAAGCAGAACATTGTACTTTATGTGTACAATTGTTAAATAAACGTGCAGTTTTCTCCATCTCTATGTACTCCTCCAATGCCTCCGGTTACAAAGACAGGAATCCCAGCTTTGTGAGCCACAATCATTGTGCCGGAGACAGTAGTGCCACCCGACAGACCCTGCATAATCAAAGATCAGACATTTCACATTAAAATGTATATTCACATGATTCAAAAATACAATTTTACATAAGTTCCAGACCTTGCTGATGACATAAGGAAGGTCTCTTCTGGACACTTTTAATGCTGTTTTGCTCTGTGCAAGGAAGTCCAGTTCATCCGAAGAAAGGCCCACGTGAATCCTCCCCTCAAGAATCCCAATGGTTGCTGGGATTGCACCTTCAGCCCTCACAATAGCTTCCACTTCCTTTGCTGTGCTGAAATACAGAGAAAATGCAGCCGATTGGTAAACTGAATCCAGATATGTATCAGATGTTTCAGAGTTCTCCATCTAGTCTTTAAAAAGCTTTAAAGACTAGAATTAGTTTGTTCTGGTTTGTTTTGTTTTTTTTAAGATAAAGGGGCATGTGACAACCCTGAGTTCATAAAGATGTGAGTGAAAATTCAGAATAAGTATTTAACAACACTGTAAGAGATTTATTATCTTCTTTTTTACCTGAGATTAAGAGGATAAGGCATTCCATGTGTAATAATAGTGCTTTCCAGAGCCACAACTGGCCTGTGATCCTCTAAAGCCTCTTTCACATTAGGATGGATGGTAAACAGGCTGTCTGTATGGAGAAATAGGGAATAGTTCACCCAATCAACACTGTATTCAAACCACTGTACCATTAAACATTCAAATTTTGCGACCTAAGACCTCAGTTTGAATTGGTTCTCAGAGTCAGGTGATTGTTTGCGACAAATGTTTCTAATTGACCATACAGTAAGTATTCTTCTCAGAACTTCCTGGCAGAGGTTACTCAGTTATGAACAAACGTTCCTCCAGTAACATTCGTCCAAAGTGACTTGAAATTAGGACAAGGTTTCTCTGAGTGTAAATCTCTTAAATGTGGAGATGTGGTTTGTGCTACTTTACCTTTTTTGCAATGTCTGCCGGATGAAATTGTAATGCAACGTCTAAAAACAGCAGATAACCTCCACATCATCTTCAAAACAGGATCTTCAGATCAGCAAAACTCAAATTCGAAAACACCAGACAAAACCCATAAACCACCGCCTGCAGGAGGGTTTCAAACTATTCAAAGGGGAAAATGTGTCATGCTCGGTTTGTTTGAGACAAGCGACGTGCTGAAATGCAACCGTAACAATCCACCACACGTTTCAAAAGAAATCACTAAACAATAAATTCCACATACGGGACATGTACGTAAACAATTCAGGACTTCAACGTTCCGGTCAGTAAATAGTGAAAGAAAACAAGCCGTGTTTGCTCATTATAATTCTTCTCACGCGTTACTTGCTAAAAGTGACTTCAGACTTCGACTTAAATCATTCCCAATTTTTATTTTGGATAATAACTTCTCAATTTAAGCTATTTGCAGCATTCTTACCGGCTCGACTCCACTAGGATGAACTTTGAACCGGTTGGGTCTGTTTGAACTGGTCGAGAATCCCATCAATTGACTTACTCAGAACTCATGTCAGAACTGCTGTTGATTCATTAATTATTTTTGGAGAATACAGTCTCTATACTTAAATAAGTATCCGGTTTAATAATACATAAAGTCAATTTTCAATGTGTAATATATATATATATATATATATATATATATATATATATATATATATATTAAAGCATTGCTACTCCACATTCTTAATAAATCATGTATGTTAGCGTCAGAATAATATTGACATTTTTTGGTTGTATTGTAGGTTCTCACAACCCCAATTGTGTACCCATTTTCTTTGAAAATGTATTCCTTACACTTCAAAAATTACTGAAAAAACAGACAATACCAATTTCAAGTGTGGAAAAAAGTGGTCTGAGCAGTTTATTTATCATAGAAAACATTTATTTTTCTGTAGCTTACAGTACAGCATGGCATTAGCAATGCCAGGATCATGGGTTCAAAAATATTAAATGTGTACATTGAATGCATTGTAAATAGCTTTAGATTTAAACACCTGCCAAAAGTAAATGTCTATATATTTTTATATTTGTAGTCTAAAAGATCATAACTCTATATGCCATTTTTATACAGTAGACAAAAGTTTACACTCATAAAGTTACAGTAGTCTGATGATCCCAAGCTTAATTCAAAGAGATTCACAGAGGCTGTAAACATAAAGCATGTTGTGCGACAGGTTTGGTTGCTGGTAAGCCTTTCACATCTATAGTTGTAAAGCTGCTCAGAACCGGACCACTGGAGTGCACATCTGTGGTAAGAACTGAAGAATTCTCGTTCAGTAATATGCCTGTCTCTGCGGTGGAATACTTAAAGAAATTTTCATCATGACACTTAAACATATTGACAAATGCATGAGCTTTATGTTCCTCAGTCAGCTTATAGCATTCAGTGTCAGGGTTATAGTTTATAGGAAACGTCGAATCCAAGATGGTTTCCTCTTTTTCATCATCAGTGTCCAAAAGCTCCATTTCAAACCAGTTTGGATTCTTCAGCTGGTAATTGTGAAAAGTTTCAATAGCTTCCCGAAGGGCTCGTCCTGACGGACAGTTGAAGTAATCATTCACCCTAATGCCTTCAATGCATTTAACCCTCCCTGGCTCATGTTTTTCCAAGTCTAAGATCCGGAAGTAAAGCTCCTCAAAGTGCTTCATGAGCTTGTACTTCACCACCACGTTAAAAGGTGCTGGAACATCATCCTCACAGCACACGTCATCGAAATAAGCCACCATGTACTTGTGGAAGGATGAAGCGTGAACAAAATCTGGTATAATGAGGCTCAGGGCTGGCGTGAGCATGTCTCCTATGGGTGAACGTTCATCCTCCTTCAGTCTCGCCTTGCGCTCACCGCACATGGCCTTCCACTTCGCATGTACGCCTGGAGAGCACAGGATCAGGACTTTGTCTGAGGACTTGGAGATTCGTTCCCTTTGCGTATCTAGCCACTGAATTCTGCCGATTGTGCTGAGCCAGGCGGAGTCCAGGAGATCCAGAGTGACATCAGTGCCACATTTAGCCCTCAGGAAGGCACTTAACTTCAAAATGATCTCTTTGTACAGGGGGTGGTCCAGAGAGTAGATGATGATGACTCTCTTGTGCTCTTGAACGGGATTCCACTCCAGTTTACCCTTTGCACAGGTAGAGATGTCTGAGGATGGCGTTTCTGTCAAAAGTCATGATTATTATTAAGGAGCCTTCAAAATGTATTCAATAAATAAAGAGTAAGTGGAAGAATCAGCAAAACAATTGAAAAGGGCAGAACAATGTAGCCAATACCTGATTTTATTACAAAATAGAATGCCACAATTGGGTTGCGGAAGTAAAAAACTCAATTTATTTTCTCCATATGGGAAATTGATTTTTAATGATAACGTAAAATACTGTGAGCTATGAGGTTGTTAATCGATGATATATGCTTTTGTTGAGGTCATCTGTTCACATTATTTTTTTTAATAATTGCATTTAACAGCGGAATTCATGGTGAAAACTACATTATCCATGAATTCCAACTATTTAGTCTATAACCATTTTAATTTGATTTTGTCATTTGCAATGCTTCATGGGATTGTAGTTCTTTCTCTCACTAAATCCATTGAGTCCTGTACCTTTGTCTTTGCAAATTTAAGTTACACACTAATTTATTTGATCTTTTAATTTGCACTAACCTTTATGCGAGTCCTTGTTCTGCAAAAATGCAACACAGCAACCAACTGCTGCCAATATCCCAAACAACAGTCCCAGTATCACCAAAGTAATAAAAGCAACAGGAGCATCTGGAAGAACTGACATTAACATTATGAGATTATTATGGTAGCCTATACAAATAAAATAAAAATAGAGGTCAAATGAACTTTACTTTCAATCAAGATCATACACTGAAACATTTGCATTGCTGGGAATCATAATCTGAATGGCTAATTAAAAATAAACCGACAACAAGACATTTAATGCTACTGTGTATTACGTACAGGGACAGATATTAACTTTCTCTCTGTAATCCAGACAGTTCTTCATGCTTTGAACAGACAGTGGCTGAATCTGTTGAGCAGGAGATATTTGAGCCATTTAATGATATAAGACTCAAAACATTCCAATACTACTTGATATTATATATTAACAAACAGCACACATACAAATAATACTTTAACTCACCACCAAGTCCAAACTACAGTGAGTTAGCCACCATACTTCCAGTGTGAAATTAACCATTAGAAATGTCTTGTTGTCCTTTAAAACAGAATTCACATCATACTATATGATGAAGGTATACATATACAGTCTTTTTCTTTAAATCTGAATATTGAACATACCTTTATGACAATGTGAGATGATTCTGGGTGAAGGTCAGGACTGCAGATGGAGACTTTGTATTGGTCAGAGAACTCATGTGGTTTGAATTCTATGGTTATCACCAAGTCATTTTTCTTCGAGTTTCTCACTGACCATTTTACCTCGTTATTCCAAATGCTCTCTTAAATGACAAACAGGTTTATCTTTGTTTAAAACATGTTCAAGCATTTGCTTTAGATAAATCGTCCGCTTAAAGTCACCATGAAGTCAAAATTGACTATTCTTGTTTTCTATGGAATATTGCAGTATTTATTATAAATGAATTATCCAAGTATTCATATATGCCTGTAATCTGTAATCAAATTAATTTTCCCCTCCTTCTTGCAGCGACATCTCTTCTCTTCAAGAGGGCGGGGCATCCTGTCACTCAAATGAGATTGACCAATAGCAAACCACAAACATCCAATCAGGACAAAATCAAGCCCCGCCCTTTATTTTTTCTCTTTCTATGAGCTGTTTGTCACTTCATCACAATAGGGAAGAAAAGACTACTGCAATTGCAACTTCCATTTCATGTAAATAACTGCAACAAATCTAAATATAAACAGTATCTAATTATCAAGCCTCAATAGTTTTTTTAAAGATTGATGTTTTTTTAAAAAAAATTTTATCTCACCTGGAATTGGGATGTCGCGTATAATTGTATAACTACCTATGTCTGGCGTTGGTAAATTGGTTACAAAAACCTGGTATTTGAAGTTGGGTATGACACCAATTCGGTCCAAAGAAAAAGTCCACTAAAATGATGAAGAAAAGAAACAAAGCTAAAACAGTGGCATAAATAATACTGCCTAGTATATGGTTATACAAGAGTTAGTACTCTCACCATGAGCCCTTCTGGGTTTGTTGTCTCCAACAGTCTGTTAAGAAAAATGTAACGAACACAAACGCTGTGATTTGTGGCCATTTCAACCACACGCACTTCAGTCCCTTTGAGGGAGAATATGCTACCTGTGGAAAATAATACAGTAACACTTTACTTGAAGGGGTGTGCATAAGACCGACATGACACCTTCATAACCATGACAGGACATATGTCTTGAAAATGAAGTAGGGTTTATGCATGTTTGTGACAACTGTCATTAAGTGTCTTTCGCTCAATAATGACATTTTGAATGCAAATATGACATTGTTTGAGATGTCTTTGTTATGAAATCTTGACAAAAACCATAAAATTATAACCTGTCAGTGTCTTTGTCATGACAACTTGACAAAAAATTAGGTTAAACTGTCATGTGGTTGGCTTTGACATTGGCTGTCATCATGAGGCCATTATAACTGTGTCATGAATATTTTTGACCAGTGGTACTAATTGAATTTGTCATTAAAAAGTTATAATGGGCTCATGACAGCCAATGTCAAAACCAACCACCTGACCTGTAATGTTGACCAATAAAGCTGGGTGGTTTCTTAAATTTGATAATTAATCTGCTTGTCATGTTTATGACAGGTTGTGTTGTCTTATTTATGTCAAGGTGTCATAACAAAGACATCTCAAACAATATCATATTTGCATTAAAAATGTCATAACTGAGCGAGTGACACTTAATAACAGTTGTCTTAAACATGCATAAAACGTCTTGTCATATGATTATGAAGGTGTCATGTTAGAATTATCATGGGAAAACAATTGGGCCAGATGTACATGTTTTGTCCAAAAAAGCAATTTGACAGAAATTATTTGATTATTTTTTTAAATATTGTAGTCTTGAAGATATTGTCTGCCTTACTGTCGGGTAATTGGATCCATGTAAGGTATATAATTGGCACAAACTGTCCACTGTCATCCCTCTTGGCTGTTACATTTAGGGGGTTTACAAGAGGAGAACGTGGGGCTTCATATCTTGGCATCTTCCAACCCTCATCTGAACAGTTACCTAAGACGTCAAAGAAACATTTGATGAACATACTATTACAAACCAAATATAACTTAATTACAATTTAGAGAAAGCATACTTACCTACTTGAACCTTGCAATCTACCCCCTGTCAGAAAACAGCATAATGAAAGATTAGCACACACATAGCATTAATGTTCTATATATAAAAGGGAAGGAAGCAGTATCTTTACCTTTTGAGAACATTCCATCGGAGGGAGTTCAATGAGATGCAGGGGTGAGATTTTCATTATGACGCATGAAAGAATGAACAGAAAGAGAAAAATCATACTCAAAGTAGTTACGTTCTTGTCTGGTACTGCACCGGACGAACAAGTGCCGGTGGAACAGATCTGAACATCCTCTTATGGTTTATCAAATTCTATCTGTATTCAGAGGAAACCAGGAAATCAGATAACGGGGAGGAGGAGCCTGCCTGATGCACACAATGAAATTAAGCTTTTCTCACAAACAAGTCTGCCTTAAAATCAAGCCCTTCTACTACACAGTAGAATTAGGAGTTCGGATGTTTGTCAGTTATATTTGATACTAGTTGAACAAACAACTTTAATAACAATTTAGTGTAGACATGTAACCTAACAGTTTCATTTTCCTCCAGTGAACTACGTCAATTTGTTATAGTTTTGAAAACCATTGTAAGCAACATTTTATAATATATAGCTTAGACATTGTGTATATCTATAAACCACCAAAGATTTTTTTTTATTGAAAGCACAACCATTTTCAACATTGATAATAACAAGAAATGTTTCTTGAGCAGCAAATCAGCATATTAGAATGATTTCTGAAGGATCACGTGCCATGGAAAGACTAATGGCTTTAAATTCAGCTTCACACGAATAAATTACATTTCAAAATTCAAATGATATTCAAATAGAACAGTTCTTTTCAATTGTAATAATATTTTCCAAAGTTACTGTTTTACTGTATTTTGGTCAAATAAATGCAGCCTTGGTAAGCAGAAGAGACTTTAGAGACATTAAAACCAACCCCAATCTTTAGAATATATATATATATATATATACAGACCAGCAAGTGACCAGCAAAATGTCTAAAAGGCAAACTGTTGGCAAAAAAGCCCACTAGAGGGCTCATGTCAGTTTAAAGAGTAACAAGTAGGATTATTTGGATCATTGTACAAACATACTATATTTTCTCTCCATCTTATTAAACAGCAGTTTTCTATTAAGTTGTAGTACATTTTATTTTCAGATAGAATTATAAAACCAGACTGTCTTTAAAAACACCAACAGACTAATGCAAAAGTCTTAACACTTAATAAGAAGAGAACAAGCAAACTTCCACATTTAAGCACTAAAATGACTTCATAAGTTCTGCTGACACTGATAACTACCGCTACATGCCAGCAGTCAGCAGAGGATTTGAGAAGCCCTTGCAAAACACCTGTCTCATTCGGTCACACATTCAAAACTCATGGCACAAGATTATCACTGGCACTTAATTAATTAATCACAGTATAAATGATCACAGCATGCAGGACCTACATGACCCATCTGAACAGAAAGGTCAGTATCATAAAAACAATTGCCATTTTTCACATTGTCATTGAGCACACGTCACCATCATGATTTTTAAAAGCATAGGTTTGAGCATGCAGCTTTTTGTGGACGAGATTTGAATGCATTATAATTGTACAAGCCACTGTACAATTATAATTAATACCCAACTTTTAGGAGTGTGCTGTCAGTCTCTTCTTAACAAGTACACATTAGTTATGTCTGCCCTCACCCCATTAGACATGGCACGCAGGCATCATAGCTTTGGATAACTTTACCTTTATGGTTCTCAAACACAAGCACGCAAGTTAATAAAGAGGCCAGTTAACTTTAGCGTTTACAAGGAGGACATTTTATTATAACTGTGAAGTTAGCAAATCAAATATGCCAACAAAAAAATAGACTTTCCTATTAAATTAATTTTGATTAAATCGTTTCAATTAAAATATTTCGTGTAATATTTATATTCTGCACTGAAGCAGAATATTCAGTAGCACTTGTTGCCAACTACTGCACTGTAAAATATTATATGATCAATAAGTTATGACAACATGTTTTGTGTTAATCAAAATAAGTTAAGCAACTTTCAATAAATTTATTTTTTAATAAATTATACAAGATTCAACTCATTTTTTTAAACTCAGTATAATGTAATTTAAGTTAAAATTACCTAAATTTGTTTACTCATATATCTTTTGACACACATTATTTTTTTCCCCTAAAAGCATGGTTGTTGTTTTTTTTCCCCGTTTATTTTCCTATTATGGAGTGATAAAATTAGATATTCAAAATTCCCCTTGCAAAAACCTTTGACTCTAGTCAATAAAATCAAACAGGAATTTTGAACCTGGCTTTATCCAAGAGATTTCTGTTCAGATCTGTTTTCATATTTTTGATCATTTATGCAAATTAGTGCATTTGTATCTTTAAACAATTCAAAAACTTGTAATACAATTTTAAAAAATTATAATCAATCTTCTGGGGAATTATTGTTTTACCCCATTAACCTAAGGTGTCCTTTTCCAGTTGCTACTTGACACAAAACAGAATTGAAGTGCATGACCCTTGTGCTAGTGTGTGTCATTTGGAAGTGTGCATGTCCATGTCCTGGAGGTGGAAAACAAATTGCCCAGATATTTGCCTACTTGTGTGCAAGAGGCGTAACAGGGGTCTATTTTAGTTAGCCATTCACATGCAGGATTCAACCCATAAATCCGGCACGAAACTTAATCATATAACATTTATTCTTCTTCCACGCCACCACGCAACACATCCTGCCCTGATTGTCTCCAAATTCAAGGTAAGTCCTATAAGCTATCACATTTTAATGGACCCACACATGTTGTTAAGGATATTGAGAGGATTTGTATTGTACGATCTGTTCATCACAGTTCACATTTGGAGATAACCATAATTACACTTTCACCGTTGGGAGGATGGATGCATTTCCGTCCTACATTCTCCCGTGTCACGACTGCGGCTCCCCACCGGGACTGGCGAGTGCCACGCTGTGTATTTTCGTAACAAGTTGCTTGTGTCAACTTTAAGGAATGTATGTTATGAAATACGGTGGCGGTTTCACGGCTAGCTTAAACTTGGAGAAGAGTTTAAATGTTCTTGAAAGATTTGGCTCCCAGAACCAATTAGATCCAAAGGAACTAGGTGAGGAACCAAACTACGCCTCTGACCTAGTGACCAGATTTTGATTGAACTCTAAAATGACTAGTTCCTATATTTGTACGAACGAATTAACCATAGACAAATTCCGTGTTGCTTTTATTGAGGTCAATAAAATGCTTTTAAAAAAAAAATCTAAATGATTTTTTTTTCACTTTTTAACAAAACAAAATAAAGAAAACTATCAAGATAAAGTATAAAATTAAAACTTGCTACTAGGATCCATGTGAAAGCATCTAGTGTAGTGAGTTCAAGGTTAGGGCTTGGGTCCAACCTTGAGTCAGGTTGGAAATACTAACAAGTAACAACCATGTGCTTTATCAAGCATAATAGGTATGAATGAAAAAAAAAATAGGTACGGACAGAATGCTCGGCACCAGTGCTTTATATAAAGCACTCTTCTTTGGATACGAGTGCTCCAAATAAAATTTTCCTGTACATTGTGACTCCTCTGGCTTTCAAATACTTGGCACTCATCCCCTTTCCAGACTGTGTGGACTGTAGGAATGTTTCCTTGCGAAACGCGTAAATCTGACACACAGATTCACACACTGAATGATTTCATCAGCTGAAACAGATTCATGACCTTTGTTATAGTGACTTGTGTTGGAAGAGGGAACGTTATCATCTGGTCCATTTAAACACTTTATATGTGTTTTTAAATTCATTTTAATGAGAACTCTTCCCTTTTTAGGGTCCATAAAGAGAAATAACCATGTCTGAAGGGTAAGTACTTCAACAATGTTATGTTTAAAACTGTAAAGTGGATACATTTTTCTCTTTTGTTAATCCATTTTGGTGTTTCTTTTGTTTCCCTATTGCTGCGCTCGGGGATTCATCTTTGTAGTCCTGTAAGTCACTTCCCTTCTGGCGAACTTTACAATAATTCATAAGATTTAGCAGGTCAAAAAATAATTTGGAGTGATTAAACATGACTTGTTTTGCTTTTCAGAAAAAAACAAAGTATACTGCCACAAGGCGGCTGCTCTTAAAAGTAAGTCTGTGTTTTTTAATAAAATACACTACCGGTCAAAAGTTGGATTTTGTTTTTTAAATACTTCTATTCAGTAATAACACAATAAATTGATTTAAAAGTGACAGCAAAGACATTTAAAAAACATTAACTTTCTATTCATCAAGGTATCCTGCAATGAAAATGTATCACGGTTTCCACAAAAAATATTAAGCAGCTCAACTGATTTCAACATTAATAATAAGAAATGTTTCTTGAGCACCAAATTAGCATATTAGAATGATTTCTGAAGGATCATGTGACACTGAAGACTGGAGTAAAGTTGTGTCCAAGCCATATAGTAATTACCCAACGTGTTCACAACGTGTAAACTCATAGTTTCCGAGAGCTAGGTCTTGTAGCATGTGGGTGCTGTACCACCTGAGCACTGCAGATTTAAGTGCGTTTGACTTGCGGTGGCGCAGTGCAGACCGTTATTGCATACAGAGCTTTATTTACATTTATTTCATGTATGTTTTATGGCGTATATATAATTACTGTATTTATTATATATTACTGTATTTTTTTTAAAATAAATGCAGACTTGGTGAGCAGAAGAGACTTCTTTCAAAAATCACAAACATCTCAATAATAGTGTATCATTTATGTTTGTTGAGTAATACTGATTTGTTAAAGGTGCTATATGTAACCTTTTTTCTAAAATTAATCCTTTTTTTATTGGCTGTGTGTGACGGGGTTGTAATCCCACATTAACTCTGAAGGCCGGTATTTCTATTTCTATGTGAAGTTTCGGGGTCGGATTTTCTGCGAAATCCATCGGATGTGACGTGTATGCACGTCCTCGAGCCTCCCTCATTTTTATATACAGTGTATGCGACGGCACTGCAGCGAACTACATGAAGTCTGATAACACCAAAAAACGACTGCCTCCAGCACAAAACACACTCCAAAACAAACTCCACAAAAATATATAAAAAAAAAAAAAAATGTATCTGCTGAAGCTCATCAGAGCAAACGTGAATCGGATCGACTTAGGACGAAAACACGGATCAACATCGGCAGAGCGTTTGAATTATGGAGAGACCTCCGCTATTTTTATTGTGATAAATTACAAGTTTTCAGATATGCTGAAATAATGGTAAACTGTAATGAAACAGCAAGGTAAACTACAACATAGATGAGACATGAAAAGAACACAAAAGACTGTTCCAGGATAACAAAAAGTTGTTGCTTTAGGATGTAACTTTTATTTTATGTAGATCTACTGTCTAACGTCACTCATCCCACTCTTGTAAAAATTTGGTTGCAATCTGAAACATCACCGATAGAGGCTGCTAAAAAATACATATAGCACCTTTAAACTTATGCTCACATATTTATATTTAATATACAATATTAAACTTCATTACAGTAATGAAAGTCAAGACTAGAATCCATGACGAAATGGCCAGCCGTGTTAGCAGTGTGTTGCGCTATGCGCTAAGCTATGTGCTAATCTGTTGGAACTTCATAGTCACGTCAGTGCTGTTACATTACAGAGCAAATTACTGCAGAAGGCCACATCTATGCTGGCAGCTGAAAAAGAGAAGAATAAAAGAGACAGAGATGAAGCTCTTACTGAGAGGCTTCCTCCTCTCAAACTATCTGGTCTTTCTGCACAGGAGCTCCAGGTATTTTCTAGAATAAAAGGTTCTGCAATAATATGCAAAAGAGAAAAAAAAAAATATATATATATATTTCACACAAATGTTTTTTTTGCAGGAACTTTGCAAAGAGCTTTCCCGCAAGATTGATGCTGCTGACGAGGTTCGATATGATCTCGAAATTAAAGTGGATAAAAATGAAAAAGAGGTAATGGTTGCTATGTTACATCACGTTTAGAAAGACAAAAAAAACATGAATCCTAGTTTATTCATTAATAAAAATGTTAACGGGTGTTTTATCTGTGGCAGCTCTAAGGTAAAGCTTGTCACTAATAATGTCAAGGTGCAACAGTGCTATTTTACTATTTATACACTATTATATTATTTATTATTATTTAGAATTAGCTTTTAGTTTTAAATAGATACGTTTACATTAGATTTTGGTCATTTTGTTATGTGCTTGTAATTTTTTTTTAAACATTTCTACATATCTTGTTTTTATTTCAGTTTAGTTATTATGGTACACCAACTTGTAATTATTATTAACAATGAATTCTTTCAGTTAGTTGCCAAGGCAAAATTTATCATTTACGTTTATGTTTTTTAAGTTTAAGATTTTTTTGACATAAATTTGACATCAAAAAGGTAAGTTTTGCAAGTTACCGTTGTTGTGGTCCATTTCAGATCCAGTCCTTGAATCAGAAGATTTGGGAAATGAAGGGTACAACTCAACGAACCAAACTGAAGAGGGTTAAGAAGTCACATGATGCCATGTTTGGTGCGCTGACTGAATCCAAAATGTCATCGAAGGCAGATTTCAAGGCCAACCTAAAGACAGTAAAGAAAGAAGAAGAAAAGGTGATGCCTTTCAGTCTTTTAGAAATATAAACGCATTCATTCCAACAAACTCATTCCATCCCTATTTTATTTATTTGTTCCATTAATAGAAAGAAGAGGTGACTGACTGGCGTAAGAATGTGGAGGCCATGGCAGGAATGGAGGGCAGAAAGAAGCTGTTTACTGCTGGACAATAAAGAAGGTACAAAGCTAATTTGTCAAATTTAACCGTGTTTGAGTGCTGTAAAAAACAAGCATTTTTGACTGACATTGTTTTCCTAATTTTTCAGACTCTGTAACAAGAAAGGAAAGCAACAGATGTGTGCCAAGGCAGGGAAACACACATGGTTTTGAAGCAAGAAAAACCAAACCAAATCCAACTTTGATTTGTTACGACTAATAAAGTCAATCACACACACACACTGTTTATAATGTTCATAGTTTAAGTGTTTTTGTAGGTGAGCTTAGCTCTTAGTGTGTCTTTACCAGTTCCTGTGTTTTGCTGCAATTTGTGGACATTCTGTGCAAATGTGTTTACATTTGAAACTAAATATGATACTTTGTGTATATGATATGCTAAATACATCACATATGCATGAGAAAAATAATCGGACTGGAAATTAATTGTATGCAATATTGTGAACTAGTGCTGTTTAGTGGAATAAAACATATCAGATATTGTAACACATTCTACACTGCTGGAAGTAAAAATTGCAATGTAATGGCATTCCAAAATTAAATGACCCCATTCAACAAACAAAACGTGTCGTGTCACCATGCAATTCCCCTGCAAAGCAAACTGTGTCCTTGACATGCATTTCTGCACTTGTATATCTGCATAACTGGTTTTAAGTTACCAAATGTTGTGTGTATATTTACCCATATTCAATGCCGTTCGAATCAGCCAAGTTTAAAACCCTTTGGGACGTGTAGAAAACCCTTTGCATGTATATACAAATTAAAAGATATCATGTTATCTTCCAAAATAAACCATTCATTAGACTCTGTGGTCACTTTAAGTTGCAGTCATACAGCTACTGGCTGACTTCAGCAAATCCTTTTCTGCCTTGTACGGTCAAACAATGGGAAACGAAGAGGGACTGGCAGTGGACAATGTATGCAATTGTGTTTTAGTGGTGTTGAGTAAAATGATCTGGGTAAAAGGGTTCAGTCTATTTTAGTGAGCCACTCAGAGGAAGCCAAAGAGGCCATAAAATTTGCTTGGGTTTCCTTGTGTACTGACATTGTCCCAGTCTACTCAGTCACTTGGAGTGGTCTTTGGAGAAACAGGTATGAAGAATTGCACTATTTGGCACAGCTAACAGTAAAAGCAATGCATGTGATTGCTCTAAAAATAACAGGATTACCCATGAGATACAAGTGCTGACATAAATGAGATGAGATTTAATGAGACCTGATTGGTTACTTTGTTGAGATCTGATTTGAACCTGTAGGAAATTCAAGTAAAAGTCTCATTGCTGTCTAGGAGAAACAATTGAGACTTTTCATAAATTACAACTTTGGCTTCCTACTTTCTTTGGCTTTCTGGTTCTGGTTCATCCATCAGAAATCTATTACTGTGTGATGTTGAGAAGCTGTGTTATAAATATATATATGTGTGTGTGTGTGTGTGTGTGTGTGTGTTCAAGTTGCATGTACCTCCAAAATTATGCTTATGAAGTGAGTCACCAATCTTTACATTTCAGATTTTGGACTTAGATTTGCACTTAGAAGGACACAATGTCTGAGTCGTAAGTATTCTGTCTTTTAAGTTGTTAATATCTATATGCATACTGTACAGTATCAGCTATCTTTTGTACATGTACATGTTTAAAACATGCCTACTTTTCATAAATTACCATACTTTTACTATTCCTTAAACTACTGTTACTATTCCTTTTCATAAATTGAAAACTGCCATTTTAGACAGGTAAGTGGACTTTATAACTTTAACTTTTTGTACATGGAAATAAAATATAAAAATGAACAGAGCCCAATAAATGTGCTTATTGTTTCAGCGACCCAAATCTAAGATTTCAGCTTCCAGGAGGTTGTTCTTAAAGGTATTTGGTTCTGTCTGTTTTACAGAAATGTCTGTTTTTTCTAAAGATGATGCATTTAGCAATATGTTTTGCTTCAGACAAAGCTCCTGAAGAAAGCAACATCTATGCTTGTAAAAGAAAAGGAAGATAAGCAGAGGGAGAGAGAGACCACCTTGAGTGAGAGAGTGCCACCTCTACAATTGTCCGGTTTGTCTGTTCAAGATCTTCAGGTAAACCTAGCATAGCCTGTTAACTGTCGGTTTCCTGGTAGCGGGACACTTGTTACGCTTTTTATTGCCCTTTTCCTTTATAAAATATCATAAATTGATCCGATGAAATGAAATGAACCACTTTTGGAATTGGACATCGTCTTACTATGGAAACGGTTCTTTAAATCATTTGTGGGCTAATTTGTTGTGATCTCTTCTCAACTTTAAATTTGGAATGCAGCTTCTTTCTTTTTATTACGTACAATTTTTAAACTTCTGCAATAATCTGCTGGGGGTCTTCTTAAAGGGATAATCCACTTTTTTGGGAAATTGGCTCATTTTACAACTCCCCCAGAGTTAAACAGTTCAGTTTTACCATTTTCGTATCCATTCAGCCGATTTTCTGATATTTAGAAGTATATCAGTAACCAGACAGTTTCTGGCCTGATTGACTACCATAGTATATATTTTTTCCTACTATGGTAGTCAATGAGACCAGAAACTGTCTGGTTACTGATATTCTTCTAAATATCAGGAAAAAAAATCGTCTGAATGGATTCGAAAATGGTAAAACCCAACTGTTTGACTCTGAGGGAGTTGTAAAATGAGCCTATTTCCAAAAAAAGTTTAGTATCCCTTTAAAAAAAGTTTCTGTATTCCAAAACCATTTATGAATTACAACCATTTAAGTTCAGATCTATGCTCAAAAAGAGGGCTGACAGTTAACAGGTTAAAATAACTATTTAATTTCTAAGATAATTATGATTATCAAATACTTAATGCAAATGAACTCAATTTGTGCAAATTATGGTTTATTCGTTTTTTAATCAATTTTAAAAATTCATTATTAAAGACAAAACAAAATGGTCAAAAAATTGTTGCCAACCACTCCAGTAATTTTGACAATACTGTGCTCTCAGGCTCTCTGCAAAGACCTTCATCAAAAGATTGATGTTGTAGATGAAGAAAGGTACGATATCTCAGCCAAGGTTACCAAAAATGAAAAGGAGGTACTAAACCATCAAGAGAATCCCTTTGTATCTTATTAGATTCAATAGAAATACGCTTGAATGAACTTTACGTGGCTTTAGATTACAGATTTAAACATCAAGATCACCGAACTTAGAGGCAAAATGAAGAGACCTGCACTGAAGAGGGTGAAGATCTCTGCCGATGCCATGTTGGGCGCTCTTCTGGGCTCCAAAGTCAAAGAGTCTGTGGATTTCAAAGCCAACCTCAAGACACACAAGAAAGAAGAGGAGAAGGTGAGTCATGAACAAAACTGAATAATTGAAATTTGGTCACACTTTACATAAGGGTCCAATTCGCACTACTACCTAACTACTTGTGCCTCAATAAACTCCTAATTACTGCTTATCAGGTATTAACATATACCTGTTGTTACACCTGTTCCTCTGATAGAAAGAAGAGGTGACTGACTGGCGTAAGAATGTGGAGGCCATGTCTGGAATGGAGGGCAGGAAGAAGCTGTTCGATGCTGGACAATAGATGGTGAATTAAAACATTATTCTTAAATAACAAGAATCTATATTCTTATAGAAAACGTCTTGCATGAAATATTTCACCTTGGCTTTCAGCAATGAATTTTTTTTCTTACAGATAGCAACTACATGAGATCTGACATCAGAATTCAAGAAATTCAAAAACATTTCAAAATGAATCAATGCAAGTTCATACAAAGTGAACTATTTTAATAATAGCTTTCATTCATGGATGCATGTTTTCAAATTAATTTAGACAAGAAAACAATGTCTCGGACTTACTTGATGTGGTACTTAATGATTTATGTGATGTTCAGCTCTTTTCTGACTTATAAAATAAATACCGATCAGAAAGACTAAATGTTTTGTCTATTACTTTATTAAAACTAACTGCCAGCAATAGAGATGAAACAGAACAAACAATCTCTGGAGATGTTTTGATACAACAATAGCCCTAAATGTAGCAGGATAGGCTTTGCATTTACGCTTAGGCCATCCATTTTTTATCTATTTGACCTCACCTCATAGCATACATAACATTGCGTCCTGGCAATTCCTTTAGTTGTTCTAACATCAATCAACAATATTTGTAAATTGGTTCAAATGAAGAAAAAAAGCCGGATTAAAGCAATAATCTGTCTTTTTAAAATGTCAGTAGATCAACTAAAATCAAGCCAGTCCAATTTTGGAGTGCATTTACTTTTAGCTAATCGCTAGGCTACACAATCGACTAAAATTGGACTAAAATTGGGCATGCTCCAAAAACATTGGTGACGCGTAATCTTTCAAATGTTTTGCATAGTTTGCATTGTGTCATGTATAATTTGACAGATGACAACTGTAGCGAGACTACTAAAATTTTCATTTCCATCCATTTGAAAATAGAGCAATAATAAAAAATATAACTAGCGATATAATATGATACTGAACAGAGCAAAAAAGAGTGGTTCTTATCATGCTGGCTGATGCAGTTTTGATAGGAACACTAGCCATTTAAAGACAAGAACTTGCATTTGGCATTTCATCATCTGGCCTAAAAATAAATCCAGGACAAATGGCAGGCGGTAATTCATTGCATGTCTCTTAGAGTGTCACCTCTCAGGGAGAATGAGGTGTGAGAAGGGCAGCTCACTTTATAATAAGACAGTGCTTCCACCCAGGGCTCCATTTGAGAGGGGATTTGAGGGATGGCACTCCCCTTGTTACAATAAATGACCAAAAGCATCTACCATGCAAATTAAATAGTACAATTCTCTTTGTATGATAATTAACTAACTCTCAGAAAAAAAGGGTACAAAAGCTGTCACTGGGGCTGTACCTTTTCAAAAGGTAAACTTTTGTCCATTTTAGGTGCTAATATGTCCATTTCAGGTGCTATTATGTCCATTTTAGGTGCCAATATGTCCATTTCAGGAGCTAATATGTCAATTTCAGGAGCTAATATGTCCATTTTAGGTCCTAATATGTACATTTTAGGTGGTAATAATATGTACATTACAGGTGCTAATATGTACATTTTAGGTGGTAATATGTACATTTTAGGTGCTAATATATTTCAGGTGCTAATATGTACATTTCAGGTGCTAATAAGTACATTTCAGGTGCTAATGTGTACATTTCAGGTGCTAATAAGTACATTTCAGGTGCTAATGTGTACATTTTAGGTGCTAATGTGTACCACTAAGGTACCAATATGCAGCCTTTGGGTACAAAAGTGTACCTTTTGAAAAGGTACAGCCCCAGTGACAGCTTTTGTACCTTTTTTTCTGAGAGTGTAAATAACAGCAATTGACCAACCAGAACTAATGTAACGCACGGCACAAAATTAAGTAATTTTGCATCATTTTTCGAGTAGTTCAAAATGGCTAGGAGAACTTTTTTTAATGGCATGATATTTGATAAGTGTTTAATAAAAGTGAATGCAGTCACCAAGGTGATAATGCACACATGCATATTTTAGCTAAATGTATGTGTTTTATAATTATTAATGATTTTTGAAATCTGCCCAGAAACCATTCAAACCACAGCTAGCAAAACTGTAACGCTAATAGCTTGACATAAGAACTCAAGTGTCGGCCGCTCGAATTTCGAGTTTCTATCCAGTTATTTATAATAACAGAATGTATGTGACAGTGAGGGATGAAAGACAATTGTGTGTGTGTGGGAAAGAGGGAGAGAGAGAGCGAGAGAGAGAGGATTGGAGGGGGGTGAATGCATGCACTCCAATCAGAAATGATCACCCTATTCTTTTCGTCTTTACCATCCGCTGTGAAACCCTGAAAAGTGTGGGGGTCAAAAATAATTGTTATTTGAAACTATGGAGTTATTTTTATTCTTACTAAAAATCTGTAGATAATGTTTAGACTGTTAACACTTCAGTGCCCTTTAAAGACATTGTTTAGGTAGTTTGGCCAAGGATTGTAAGTGTGTGTGTGTGTGTGTGAGAGAGAGAGAGAGAGAGAGAGAGAGAGAGAGAGAGAGAGAGAGAGAGAGAGAGTGGTGTTCAGTCATAAAATACTAGTTATATGTATATTATTTCATGAATACTGCCTATGTAGATTTTTATGAAGTGAACGCTCGCCTTACCCCACGACCACACCATCCCCCTTGAATTGAATTTACAATTTGTCCTCTCCTTCCACCTGCTCACTGTCCCAAGAAATGATTTACTACACCACATCGCGTTCTGCCAGCTATCAGTTGCTTAATGTGCTTGGAAATTATCACGTTCATGAGATAGATGTCATGGCATGCCATCACATTTCAATTAACTGGTATGAATTTAGATTGCCAAAACCTTGTCCCACTTCCACTCTTTTTTTCTTATCCCCATGCAGACAATGTTTCTAATATGAATTAATAATATAATTTGTTTAACTTTGTATCTTAATAAGATTAAAATGTTTATTGTAGTTTGCCTTATTTACCCTTTAAATCAGATTTGTCTCTGTTATGACGAGCATCACCTTTAGACCTTTGAACTGGCCACTCTGATGGAAGGTTTTGGCAACCAAAACGAGTCATTCAAACCGGTCCACACTGCATAGCTGCTAGTCTCTGTCTGAAAGAAAGTGCTCTGCTAGTTTACTGTGTGAACAGTATGTCAGTGGCACAGACGAGTTCTATTTTAGAAAGACGTTCTCATTTGCTGAAACTATAAATCGAAGGATTTTCTTCTTTCCTCTGTCAGACAACTCACACTCCTCTCTTTTCTTCTTCTAGCAGGTATGACTTTTTCAGCGGCTAACAGCTGTGTTTGGTTATTTTTGATGGCAAATATGTCATTATACTCAGGTTTATAGATTATCTAGCTGTGACGGTATGTATTAAAGGATTTAATTATGATTTTTTCAAAACTGGTAAGGAATTGGGCACACAATCCTGCACAATCTAGCGACAATCCTGGAAGATTTTCACCTCTGCTTAAACTATGCACAGAACTATTACCGCCGTGTAGAGAACTTATAGGTCAAACGCATGGATTAAAGGGTCCGATTACCACTGTCATTAAGGAATTTGAATAAATTTATGCATGATTCTTCAAAGATTGCATAAATTATACATATTTATTAAATATACAAAATGTATTTAAAAAGTTTTTATTGTAATGCATGCCTTTTGATTAAAAGTTTTGATTTTTGTATATGGTAGTGAAACTATCATATGCATCTGAAAAGTGATAACCGAGACTTGCAAAAGGACATCATAGTTTTTTAATATTTATATTAAACTTTAATTTTCTTTGTCAGGTCGTAACACCATATCACATTTAAATAAAATAAAATAATTAGATATAAATATAAACTTAAACATACATAAAAATAAATTAAAAAGCACATAAAATCATTAAAACTTAAACTAATGTTAAAACTGAAAATATAAACAAAAACAAATTAAAAATGCTATACTAAATACTATATTAGTGCATAAATAATTCTGAAATGACACCGCCGGATATAGGGTTCAAATGCTTATCCTGAATATGCTCATTTGTTAATATTCTAACATGTGTTTCAGAGTGATTATTGTTTGAAATAGTTATTTTATTTTGCAGATAAGCAGGAACTACAGAAGCATGTCTGATGCGTGAGTATCTCCATCTTAATCAGTAATAACCAACTATTTGAATTATGATATCTGTCATATCATATGTTTCAATCAACATTCTCTTCTATCTATATCCTCCACTGGCTGCTTGAACACAAGACCCCAACCAAAGCCAAAACCCAAGATAAGTTCAGCCCGTCGGCTGGGGTTGAAGGTGAGGGCCAACTCTAATAAAGGCCATTTATTTGCTAATGTTATGAGATTCTACATTCATTCATACCAAAAGTATTCAATGTTTTTCCTTGACGTGATTACAATGGACCCGTCATCATGAAGATGAGGCTGCTGAGTACAGCAATGGAAATGCTGATGGTAGAGAAGCAGGATAAAGAGAAGGAGAGGAAACAAGTGCTGAGTGAAAGAATTCCTCCCATCAAACTTTCTGGCCTGTCAGTACAGGAATTACAGGTACAATTAAATCATTTAATGGATCATCGAACACCATTTATAGAACTTAAAGAGATGGTTAACCCCCCAACTGACCCTCATAACCTTCGCAGAGGACATGAGCAAAGCAATTGTGCCCTCAACTTTTCCTTTTAGAAACCTATGACATTTTTTTTATTTATTTTGTGAAATCTAACAATTTATTTAGGAGAATGTCCAAGCTGCACTTTTTATTGGTTCCCATTATTTATTATATATAATGTATTACTCTACAGCTGGGATTTCCAAAGTTTTTTTTTTTATAGCTGAACCCTTTGACTTAAATAATTTAGGCTACTTGAAGAACTCTCTCAGATATTAAGTTAACATTTTATTTTATTTAATAGCACAGGCATTTTTCATTGCTTGGATGCAATGATTTTTGCGAAAACATTACATTTGAGTGTTTTATTTTAAAATTAGCCTATGTATTTAGTTTAAGTTAACTTTTTTATATATATTTAATTTAATACATTTAAAAAATATAGAATTAGCTTTTCATCAACTCGAACCACCTGAAGTTTCCTCACGAAGCCCATAGGAAATAGCTCTACACAGCATGAAAACCAATGCAAGCTTCGAATCAAGTGTTACCACCATATTTTAATTTGTTGACACTGTTTTGTGTGTAGAAACTTTGCAGGGATTTGCATCTCAAGGTTGATGTGATTGATGAGGAACGCTATGACATTGACGTTAAGGTGGCCAAAAATGACAAAAAGGTAAGAAAAACATCAGCATTTGATAATCAGTTCTCAATGATGACGCTATTGTGTTCTGTTAGCACTGAATCAAACGGTTAGCTTTAGCAGCTCGGTCAAAGGACTGCGTTATGGTGCAAATGTGGTCTGTGTTGATAAAGATACAGGAAATGAATCAGAAGATCTATGAGATGAAGAGCAAGCTGAAGAGGCCTAACCTGAAGAGAGTGAAACTGTCGGCTGAAAATTTGCTAAGTGTTCTTCTGGGCTCCAAACACACGCAGTCCATTGACTTCAAAGCTAACCTGAAGACTGTGAAAAAAGAAGAGGAGAAGGTATGATAGAAGTATATATCAAATAAATTAAATGGACAGCAGTACTAATTTTCATAATTGTGTGTCTCTACCTTCCCCAGAAAGAAGAGGTGACTGACTGGCGTAAGAATGTGGAGGCCATGTCAGGAATGGAGGGCAGAAAGAAGATGTTTAATGCTGGACAGACGTAAAAGGTATAACGGCTCGTTTTGAACGAATCGTTTGAATGAGTGATTGAGTTGACTCACTCTTTAAGACAATGATTTGCCGCCACCTACGGGCAGTTTTAGTTTCATTACATTTTTTTCAGTAATTTGCGGCTGATAAAATCACATCATTAGCCTTATCAAGCATTGGCAAGAGAAATTACTTATTAAATGTTTATTCCTGGTGGGCTGTACGTATACCTTGTACTTAAAGGAGTCACTTTAAAAAAAACTTTTGCTGATAATTTACTCACCCCCATGTCATCCAAGATGTCCATGTCTTTCTTTCTTCAGTTGAAAAGAAATTAAGGTTTTTGATGAAAACATTATATGATTTTTTTCATATAATGGACTTCAATGGGAACCAAACTGTTCAAGGTCCAAATGAGAGTTTCAGTGCAGCTTCAAAGGGCTTTAAATGACTCCAGACAATGAATAAGGGTCTTATCTAACAAAACGATTGGCCATTTAAAAATGAAATAAAAAAATTTAAGTTTTATAAGCACAAATGCTCGCCTTGCTCTGTTCTGTGATGCGCGTTCGTGACTCTCCTGTTTGAACTCGTTCATCAAAGCGAACAAATCTTTTTTCGAGTCATTGACCGAAATGACCACTCTTTTCGCCAGATAAGACCCTTATTCATCGTCTGGTGTCGTTTAAAGCCCTTTGAAGCTGCACTGAAACTCTCATTTGGACTATGAAGTCCATTATATGGAGGAAATTCTGGAATGTTTTCATCAAAAACCTTAATTTATTTTCGACTGAAGAAAGAAAGACATGGACATCTTGGATGACATGGGGGTGAGTAAATTATCAGCAAAAGTAATTTTTAAAGTGAACTACTCCTTTAAGTGGAGAAGTCTACATGAAGTAGATATGTAATCTAATATTACTCCAGTAAAAGTGAGGTTTCTAATGAGACACAAGACAGACCTAGCACAATCTGACATTATTATGAATTATTTGGAGCACACTTATGAAAATATCATATCAATATCATATTATTTCATTATAATGAAGGCCATGTGAAACTCCAGAGCTTTTCCAGTTCATATAGATTTGAATGACAGACTACGAACACATCAAAGCCAATCAGAGTAGGCATAGGGCTAAGTGACACATGTAGCCCCGCCCCTTTCTGTAAGCTGCAGCCAGGTGTACTTGAAAGCTTTTTGCAGCACTTTTAAAAAGCCAATTTCTAAACTTTAAAATCGGAGTGTCTTAAGTGTAAAACATTTTCTCTTGATGTAGCCTATTCATATTCACACTGTATTAAATCTATTCTCAGATTTGTATTCCTTTGCTATCATGGCCTGGTTTCGGAAGGCGTATGCTGAGGGGCTGAAAGAGTGACGAAGATTGAATTTTGATCTTGTTTTGGTCATGATTGTACTGCGGATTATGGTAGAACGCGTTTATAAATAGACTGTTTGTGTGAAATAAGAGTTAACAATGTTATAGGCTTATGTGATTGTAATGGATAATGGTAGAATGCGTTTATAAATAGACTGCTTGTGTGAAATAAGAGTTAACCATGTTAAACAGCTATACCAGAGACAATAAAGTAATAGTCTTATCGGCTAACACAATAAAAAATAAAATAAAAATATATTTATTTTGTTTCATCTTTTTATTTTATATATTTTATTGCATAAACACCACTCTAGAGTCACAGAATGGAGGGTAACAATTTACAATAAGGATCAGTTAACGTTAGTTAATGCATTAACTAACATTAAATGAGCAATACATTTTTTTACAGTCTTTATTAACTTAAGTTTATAAAAAAAAAAAAATTGTTAGCTATTTATTGTCAGCCTTCATGTTAGCTCAGGTCCATTAAATAATATTAACAAATACAACAACTTTAGATTTTCATAATCTACTAATCTGAAAATTTTGAAAGAAATTAACATTAAGTAATACTAATAAATGCTTTATCTTTCATTGTTAGTTCATTAACTAAGTAACTAATGCCTTTTACTGTAAACAAATTGCACCTTATTGTAAAGTGTTACCATGTACTGATACAGAACTGACCTTGAATGCCGAAAAGAGAATCTGATCAGTAAATCCAAATGTAATGTTTTAACACTTGTTATTTTTAAAATTAAAAGCTCTTTCTATGCATTTTGTCATATTTAATACAGTTGCAGTTCTTCTTTTGAACTATTGGTGGCAGCCCGCAACAACATGCTGTATTAGGAAGAAGAAAAAATCAGAATGTCAATCTGTTATATCCCTTATTGATGGTTGGGAAAATATCATTCATATAGCCTATAAAATATATAAATTAAAATATCAAATCATTTCAGATCTGAATTAATAGAATTTAGGAAAATATGCAATATCATGTTATATTCCTACATAAAATGTCTTCAAAAATTGTTTAAATGTCCTTTTCAACTAGGATATGTTACATCTTATGAATGTCTAGGGGTCAGAACGTAACAAAGTTTACGATTTTAAATAGCAATAGTCAGGGCCCTGCCACAGCACCAGAACAACAAAGTTCTTTTCAAAAATGTAATTCAAAAGTTAACACAACAATTTACTTTGAGAGTAAATTGGGAAGGAAACAAAGACTTCCGGAGAGGGCAATGCCAAAATAACAAACAAAAGTTTAATCAGCCTGGGGGAGTCAATTTCTTACTAAAACTCTAAAAGAAAATACAAATAGATAACAGAAACGTACACTCTCTTCTTCCCTGACCACAAACCAGGAGAAAACAGGGGATTGCTAAATAAAAATGACACCCACCTCCTTACAGTTCCCAAACAATAAACAAAGCAAATTATCAGATAAATATCAGCTTAAATGATGAAGCAAAATGGTATGGACTGGGACGTCTCACAAATAAGCAACAGAGCAATAAGCTGCAATAAAGCAACAGTTCTCTAGGCCAAAACAACAGAAAGAGGCAGTGTTGCACAGGTCCACTAGCCTGACTTCGTCATACTCATATTAAAGAAAGAATATGAGTCTGAATCTCCTCCATTGGGCTTTGATTATGAGGCGTGTCGTAACCGAACCAGGACAAAAGAAAAAACCTCTGCACTCAATTGGATAGTCGGTAGACCTACCAACCAATCAGAACAACGCATAAGTCAACTCCTTTGCATAGCGCAGTTTTCAAATACAGAACGTAGCCTACTTTATATATTTTAGAAGTTAAATAATGAGTGTTACTTCTTTTACTTACTTCTCCATGAGTGCCACCAAAGGAGAAACCACAACGACTACAGGCTTTTCATTACGTGGCTTTTCATTAGGCAATTTGACTGGCCCAAAGATTTCTGAACCGATCATAATTTCTCCTCAATGGATCGAGTCCAGACCGAACTTCCCGTCCAAAAAATGTTGTGGGCGGAGTTCGGGCTGGCATCCAGGCTACAGGTCCACGACAAGGAACACAACAGCTTTCAACAACAGAACACGACAGGGCAGGACAGGGCAGGACAGGGCACAGACCATGCTCCGGAGAAAGGTTCTCCCTGAATGATAGTTCTGCTGGCTTTTATGCTGCGTCTCTCCTGGTTGATAAGCAGGTTCAACTGGAGACGTAAGCAGCTACCTGCCAGAGTGAAAAAGTGGGAGGAGCCAAAAGAGAGCAGGAGACACCAAAACAACAAAGAAAACAAACACAGATCACAGTACCATGTACTTCGCAAAAATATACATCCTTGGACGTAACAAATATGATATGATTATTAACCTTTTCCTTTAAAGTCTTGAGATATGTGGCTATCAAACTGTTCTTTTCCCAATATATACAGTGCAAACTGTATGAAAAGAACAAACGCCAAAGTACAGTATCTCCAAAAAGAACAATTGGACATGAAACTTAAATTTAGTTCAGATTAAATTGGATAAGACCAGTGTTAGGGAAAGATGTGTGTTACAATATTGCGTTGCTCCATAAAAAGGTAACTAATTGCGTTACGCAAAGTTATGTTACATTACTTTTGCGTTACTTTTTCTCACCTGGACTGGGCTTGCTTTTTGTATTTTAATTACAAAAAAGTTATATTTTTGGCAAATGGCCCTTTCACACCAAAAGTGAAATGAATAAGCCTCAGACTTCAGCAATGAAAACAATAAAAAGAAACACAAATGTGGTTTATCTTAAGTGATTTGTGCTTATTATTATGGTTGAATTGGATCATTGAAGGCCAGCAGCAAAAACATTGGTCAATTCTGAATTTGCATTTCACCGTTTTTATTTATTTTGATAAATGCTGAATCTGTTTTTGTGCAAGTGAGATAATTAAATATGTTCACTTTTAATCTAAAAATACAATATTTCTCTGAACATGGGGATAATGGGAAAACAAAGTGACTATTTGAAAAAGTAACTACTTTTTTAAAATTTAAAAGTAATGCATTACTAGTTACTTGAAAAAAGTAATCTGATTACTTAACCCTCAACATTGGATAAGACAATGCGTACACTGGACACATATAGTCTCATTAATCCTGGAGTATTGTTGTGCTCACCCTTAGTCTAGATAACAAAGTGCATTTCAGCACCAGCTGCTCTGAAGCCTGAGATGTGAAGCATTTGACAATGATAATGGTGTGGACAGAGGTCTATTTTAGTGTGCATCAGAATCTATAAATCTGCTGAGTTTCCTCCCTTTGGCCAAAACAAAATCATACTTCCATCATCTGAGAGGTAAGGACCTTCAGGTTATGACAACTTCTTAGATAGATATAGTAGTTACCTTTTTGTCATTGACATTACATCAGAATGTTCCTTGTTTTTAGGAAGTCTATTTTAATATTGTTTTAGATTTTTGGACCTTCTTTTCATTTGTTAAACCTCCAGGGAAAAAAAAACAAAGGCACTAACATGTCTGAAGCAATGTAAGTATTTTAGGAAATTTGTATTATTTTTAAAATATTATGTTATGGAAATGATAAAATAATAAATATCAGATAGAAATTATACTTGTTAAATATATTTTTTCTTTCCTGGCTCTATATGTATCAGTCCGGTGAGTATTTAAACACTATTTAATTGCGGTATTATTATATAACGTTGCAGCTGGCCGGGTCACAATGTTGTTCATTTCATATCGGCTCTCTTCTTCAGAAAAAGCCCAAGATTTCAGCATCTCGGCGGTTATTTTTAAAGGTTGGTATATATTTATTAGTATATTCATTTTATGTATGAATATATTTTAAAGCAACTACCATTGTGTACATATGAATATATGGCTATGCATCCTCATTTTAATGCATTGCAGACCAAAATACTGAAGAAGGCCAGCACACTGCTGGCAGAGGAGAAGGAACAGAAAAAGATTGAGCGAGAGCAAGCGCTCAGTGAGAGAGCTCCTCCTATCAAACTGTCTGGGATGTCCATACAGGACCTACAGGTTGCTATTCTTTAGTCTTTTGACCGAATTCCTTTGACAATGTTCTTTCTTACATGCTGATGTTCTGCTTACAGAATCTGTGCAAAGACCTTCATCAAAAGATTGATGTTGTTGATGAGGAACGATATGACATTGAATCTAAAGTTGGCAAACATGATAAGGAGGTACTTTTTTGCATTAAACCTGCGTTAAAAATACCTAAACGTAAAAGCGTTAACTGATGCATTCATTTACATTGCTGCTTTTGGTATAGATCGCAGAATTAAACCATAAAATCTTTGAGCTGAAGGGTAAAATGAAGAGACCTGCCCTGAAGAGAGTGAGGGTGTCTGCGGATGCCATGCTGGGGGCTCTGCTCGGTGCCAGACACAAGGAATCCATCGACTTTAAAGCTAACCTCAAGACTGTGAAGAAAGAGGAGGAAAAGGTATTTAATCAACACATCTATCAATATCATTTATAGATTCAGTGCTTTCTTGTTTGTTAATTCATCAATAATCATATAAATAATATGTACAAATAATACAAATAATATGCATTTACTTGTAATCCACACAGAAAGAGGAAGTGACCGACTGGCGTAAAAATGTGGATGCCATGTCAGGCATGGAGGGCAGGAAGAAGCTGTTTGCGGGACCAACTTCTTAACAATTTATTTATCATTAATTATTTCACATATTAAATCCAACGTGAACTAAAGGTTATTGAAACACCAACATTTGTCTGCTATTTAATTGTGGTTTTGTGTTTGTTTTATTGCACAAACAGCTGGATGAATAAAAAAACAGCTGTGCTATTGTTATGACCACAGTTATCAATTCAAATAGCCTATTAAAACATTATGTGCTTTACGACACATATAAAACATTTATTTATGTTAATATATGATTATTATATAATTGCGTTTGTCATTATATAATAATGTTTATATTGGTACGAGATGTTTATGTGATCAGATGTGTGAATATCGAGAAACAATAAAGATTTCACTGTTTTCACAGTTATTTCAATGTTTTCTGACTGTATTGCTCTGTTTTCTGGCAGCACATATCACTTTACACTTTACCGTATGATATATTCCAGAACTTCTAACACATTATTTGAAATAAAGTAACTGGTCATACCTGATAAATTAGGCGAATAAGGTTTGTAATAGTTGTATACAAAATTGGACATGACGCCATCAACCTCAAAATAACGGCAGTTCTGATTCGTCACTGTACGCTTAAACACGCCTACTTGTGGAGAATCACGAATTTGATTGGCTGAAAGAAGTGTCACTCGCGTTTGTGTTCGTTGATGCTGCTGATAGTTCCTGTTGCTGGGCTGTAGCTACTCAGGGCTGGGCGGTTTCTCATCTGAAGGTGAGTATGTAGTAATTCATAGTCATTTCCAATGTTTCTTTCATCTTCACCTGCCTTTCATCTTATGATTAATTTAAGCAGATAAGTACGTTTTTGCGTGCACGGTAGGATTTCATTATGACATTCAAGCAGGCTAGTTCAGTTGTGTTCTTGTCATACAGTAGTTTGATCGCTACTTGGTTTCATTTTTAGTTCCCTAATTATGTAAATCTAAATACCACATTTTATCCTGCGAACGCAAGTTTTTTCCGATTTAGCTTTTAAATATTAGAGTTGGTCAGACCATTTATTAAATTAGCATTGACATTTAGTTGATGACCCTTAACCTTTCAGTTCTGTTCTCCAGATAGATTGATGCAGGGTGATTATATTTAAGTTTGTTATATTTAAAGTTAAATGTCATTCTACAAGTAACTGGAACTCATTATCATGTTTTATTGGATGTACATACTGTAGTAAATAAGTATAGAGAATCGAGATGGGCAATGATATTTTTGACATTCATAATCAAGCAGTTGAGATTTGTCATAGAGTAACGTTATTAATCAGCATGTGCATATCTTTCAGGCTTCCATACTGCCTTTTCTGGATGTCCAAACACAAACTCTTCCTGCTCCGGCATGGGGAGGGGGCCTGGAACAAGGAGAACCGCTTCTGCAGCTGGGTTGACCAGAAACTGAGCGAGAACGGGGTGGTGGAAGCCCAAGAATGCGGCAGGCTCCTGAAAAAGCAGGGCTATCAATTCGACCAGGTTTTTACCTCCTTACTGAGCCGTTCCATCCACACAGCCTGGTTGGTGCTGGAGGCCATGGGAGAAGAGTGGGTCCCAGTCACCAAATCCTGGAGGTTAAACGAACGGCATTACGGTGCCCTGATCGGCCTCAATCGGGCTGAGATGGCGCTGAAACATGGCGAGGATCAGGTTAAACTGTGGAGGCGTAGCTATGATATCATGCCGCCCCCCATTCATGAGTCACATCCCTATTACGCTGAAATTTACAATGACCGCCGATACAGTACGTGTGACGTTCCGAAAGAGGAACTGCCCAAAACGGAAAGTCTGAAGGAAGTGCTAGACAGACTTCTTCCTTACTGGAATGATGTCATTGTACCTGTGATCAAGAGTGGCCAAACAGTTCTCATCTCTGGACACGGCAACAGCTGCAGAGCTTTGCTTAAACATCTGGAAGGTGAAAAATATATATTTTTGTCAGTGTGCTTTTTTTTTTTTTTACCAAACACAAAAGAAGGAACACAAAAGAAGATATTTTGTTCATACAGTGAAAGCCAGTGGCATCCGGTTTTCATTATATGAACAAATACACATGAAACAGTCTTAAAAATATCTTACTTTGACAATGATGCTGAAAATTCAGCTTTGCATCACAGGGATACATTACATTTTGAAATATATTTAAATAGAGAACAGTAAAATTGTAATAATACAGTATTTCACCATTTTACTGTATTTGAATGAAATGCAGCCTTGTTGTGAGACACAAGACTTTCAAAAACATTTCAAAAATCTTATAGACCCCAAACTTTTGAACATTAGTGTACCATATAGGCCTTCAGTAATCCCTAAACATTCAGATGCAAGTTATAAAACCCCCAAAAATGCTCTTAATCCTGTTTTTATTTAATATTCTATCATTTTAATAGCTTGTTTTTAAACATTATCAAATAATATGCAAATAATATGCATTAATATGCTAATTAATGTATATGCTGTGTTTCTCAACAGATATATCGGAAACAGACATTGTCAATGTAACACTGCCCACGGGAGTTCCAGTCTTACTGGAGATGGATGAAAATCTCCGACCGGTCAAGCCACGCCAGCTCCTGGGCGACCAGGCCAAAATTCAGGCGGCCATCAAAAAGGTGGAGGATCAAGGGAAGGTTAATGCAGAAAATAAATAAGGGTTTTCTTGAGGAAAATGTCAGAATCTTCAGATAGGAATTGTTCACACAGAAACATTAGTCGTTCAGTATGTCCTGATGCACTGTCCGAGGTAGGCGTCCTGTTTAGATTGGTACTTTAAGAGTCTAGAAGAGTTATATGTTAGTATTGAATTCAGGCAATGGTTACTTATCCCAAATGCAGACTTGCTGCATATATTTTGTCACTGCAGGAGATCTGTAGACCAAATAATGAAGCAGATACTGATATAACATTATTTTTTTTAAATGATCATTTAATGTGGTGTTATTTTTTCTTAACTCTTGTATTTGAACCTGTTACTTTTATTATCTATGGATTTTAGGCCGCAGAAA
The DNA here is from genome assembly GCF_988280905.1 of Pimephales promelas. NCBI lineage: Eukaryota > Metazoa > Chordata > Actinopteri > Cypriniformes > Leuciscidae > Pimephales > Pimephales promelas. Next base: position 18,643,397 of record NC_142793.1, read on the forward strand.
ACCAGTGCCTTCATTTGGGTAAAAATAGCATCCATCCGTTGTTTTCTAATAGAATTTGTTATTGTAGGTCAATACAAATATTTAACAAATTCTATATATATATATATATATATATATATATATATATATCAGTAAACTCAGTAATATTCTGAACTGCTTTAAAATAACTGCTTACTATAATATAATGTGAATTTTTTTATCATTACTCCAGTCACATGATCCTTTCAAGAAACTTCTCATTCATCTTGCTGAAAACAGTTGTGCTGCTTAATATATTTTTTGTGGAAATTGTGACACAGGATTCTCTGATAAATATATAGTTAAAAAAGAGCAACATTTACTTGAAATAGATTTTTTTTTTTTTTTTTTTACAATAATTACTATTTAATGTCACGTTTGACCAATTTAATGTGCCATTGCTGAATAAAATATAAATAAGCACAAATTATTCACTCCACTGTCTGGACTTCCAAGGCACAGATTAAACCTAATGTTATTTGATTCATATTCATAATCCATCAAGTGATATATATATATATAAAAATAGAGACTCAATTGGATGTTATAATATTAAATTGTTAAAAAATGTGTGTTTTATACTACAGGTAGCATATTTTGGGTGGGATTATTTAAAAAGGTCATTTTGTTTATGTCTAATGTATTTATTACCATAAATATATTTAAAGTTAATATGTGTTAAGATTAACTTATATTCAGTTTTATCATGCAATGCCAAATGCTACCAACGCTAGCTCTTTCTTTATCTCATCCGACATTAACCAACATAAATGCAAAGAAAACCTAGCGAGTAAAACTAAGACATAGTTGTGGTTTATAAAGTCTGTGCACTGTAATAATTTTGTTTTTGTGTTTTTTATTGTCCAACACTGTACTGTACAAGTAAAGAAATGCTATATGTGTCTTGTTTTTGTTATAATATCCATTGTGTCTTTCACTGTTACATGTCTACATGTTCTATCCCTGTTCTACCATACTATTATTTAACCGGGGCACATCTTATGTAGTTTCACTTTCTTTTTCACTACCCAGAAGAACTGGTCTGCTCTGGTTTAGCACATCCCTGATACATTTTCCTGAAAGAATAATATATAAAAATAAAGATGACTTGAATAAAATGGGTTAATGTGTATTGAATAGTGTGCGTGAAAAAGTAGAAAACACTTGAGTTAACCAGGAGGAGGCGCTGCATTGCTACTGTGTTCTCTGAGGAGACATTTCTCCAGTAGATGATGATCTAAATATAATAGTGGTGGATGGTACGTTTATTATTACAGAAAGCACTAATGACATAAGGAAACTGATTTTGGTTATTCAATAGGATGTAGCACTTGGCACAGTACATATTCATTAAACTTAATCGCTCACATTTTTCTTGTTGCGCTGGAATGTTCGAAGAGAGGCACTAAAACATATCCTCATGGTCTTTTAGAAGTATATACATTTGAAAATGTTATATGCTCATGGGAAAACATGCCACATCCATCTTCTTCTGTGCTTATTAAAAAGTAATGTGATTTTCATTGAGTTTATTTGCTGTGCTATGAAGACGTGACCGGACAGCCAGTTTCTGATTACACTCGATATAAACTCCTTTTAAGAAAACATTTGTCATGGACCAAAACATGGATTTGACGGCCCTTACTTGAGTCTCGAAACAGTACAAAAAGCATCACAGGAATCTGACTAAAAGCTCTGCCAAGGATCTAATTTGAGAACTGTTCTGTTTGTCTGAAGCCTAGAGAGTCCTGGACACAATGTAGCCTTCATCTTCACTGCCAGTATGAGACTTTTTGTGAAAATGAAGTGATCTAGGACCTTTATACAGTGTGTGGCGTGCTATGAAGTATATCCCTCACAACCTCGTTTTCTACCACGTTAAATTCAATATGGCGTCGAACCTGGCCAATTACACCAAAATATCAGAATTACTACTTTCAGAATTTGCACTTTTGTCACATTCTACAGTTTGGATCTTGACATGACTCCAGGTTCCCAAGTTTTATCTACTTGAACCAGTCGTGTGAGCTATCTGGTCTCAGTTACGGCAGCGCTTAGCTTGGCGAGTTTGGTATTTCGTTCCCACTGCGTCTTAAGCTATACGCAGCGTTGAGTGAACTTATGAAAGAGAATGTCTCTGGTTACTGATGTAACCTATGTTCTCTGAATAGGGAACAAGACACTGCGTTCGCTGCCAAGCTCCTTGCGCTGCCGACAAGCTTCCTTTTTCGGCAGAGAAATCTTAGGAGCAGATGGCGCGCTAATGTAATATTACAACGCAAGAGCGTCGGGGCAGCGCCTGCGCCATCAGCCAATGAATTGGTGTGATTCTATAAGGGATTCAGACAATCGGCACACCCAGAGGGCATTCCCACTGCGTCTTTAGCTACACAGCGTTTCGTTCCCTATTCAGAGAACATCGGTTACATCAGATGAGACGTTTTTGTTGTTCACACAAAGACCGTTTTCAAAAGCTTCCACTTTGAAACCCGTTTCCATTTTCAAGCACCCATAATGTCCAATGGGGCGTTTAAAAAACAGGTTTCAAAGTGCACGTTTTTGAAAACGGTCTCCAGTTAAATAACAAAAACGCAGATCTCTGTAAACGTACCCTAAACCACATAAGATGTTTTGTTTTTTTAGTAGGGTTAGTGTAATTTAATTGCAAGTGTATTTTTTCATTCTTTGTTTTGTTTTCGTGTAGTTTGTGTTTTTTTTTTGTGTGGGGGGCTTTACAAGTGTAATATATGACAGTGATCTATTAGGCTACTTATGGATGGAGGAAAGCGGAGGAAAACTGCTGCCAAATGCTTTGATGTGATGAAGGCAGAGGCGGAGTCTGAAATGCTGCACATTTTATAAAATGTGGAGTCACGACTCATGTAATTCCTTCAGTGCCCTTTCAGCAGCACGATCACACTTGAAGACTAAATTGGAGAGCGCACTGAAACCTGCTCCAGTCTGTTACAGGTAGGGGTTAGAAGCATAGTGCTTCATTTTAGCATTTTAATATGTTTTTGAATTCAAATGGAAATGCTTTCATTTATATTAATGCTTTTAATGTATTAAAACATGCTTCTAATGGCAACATAATTTACTGGAAGTTAAATTTGTAGTCTTTGCAAGACAAATTAATTGTGTGAAAAATGTTTCCCCCTGGCACTTGCTCCCTTGTCAAGAACATCTAGATTCCCTTTGCTTTTAAATTACAGTCAAAGTTAATTGGAGGGTCTCCCACAAAATCACTAACTATTTGTTTTTAGCATGAGCTCATGCAGCCTTTGGATCTTTCTAATGAGTGTGTATGTGTGTGTGTGTTGCATTTAACGGCCAGCTTTACACCTTAAGTACACCTGCATAGCATAGCTTTAGTACACCTGCATCATGCTACTTTAAAATCGTTTCTGCTCATTGTATAGAGGGTAAACTGGGGCAATCACAAAGAGTCTTTACTCTTTTAGCTCTTGAACATTGTCACTGTTATTTTCCAACAAAATAGATGCTTTTTACACTTTGACCAATTGCAAAAGATACAATTAAATAAAAACAATAATAATTTTAGCAAAAACATTATTCTAAAAAAAAAAATAATAATAATTTTAGCAAGAAAAAATGGTATTAATATTTCTTATTATTTCATGTTATTTCCCAGGAAAATAGATACTGTTCAGACACTGAGCAATTAGAGAGGCATGTTCTTAAGCTGTATTGTATGGGGTAAGTTGTCACAGCTGAACCTGCCATTAAGCAGCCTATAGGTTTTATTTTTGTAAAGAAAATTAAAAACACCGAAAATATAGAAAGGTAACAAAAAATTTGAACACTGTTAATTTAATTACATTTTAATGAAAAAAAAAAAATTAGTCAAAATTATTTAAAAATTAAAAATAATAATGGCCATAAATACATTTAATCTAATAAATGAATAAATAAATAATATAGCCCAAAAGTATGTATTAATAATAAAATTATTATTATTTCTTATAATTATAATTATATTATTATTATTTCTTATAATTATTATTATGTCTTTTATTTCATACTGTACATAATTAAACATTTTGACCAAAAAATATTTCACGATGAATGCATGTCATGCGACTTACATTTTAAGATTGAGTAAATAAACCATTACAGACATTTTTTTTTTGAGAATGTCTCAGTATTATATCCCAGAGTGCAGATCTGGTGACAGATGAAGCAGTGTATGGAATGCACAGCGGCAGTGTGTGTGTTTTGCGCAGCTGAACAGAATCTGGAGGCAATTCAGCACACAGCGATAACAGGGCCTTGGCACAGACTGCGGGCAGGATGTTAGGAGTACTGCCCTATGTTTCCGGAGTGGGATGGGATCAAGCTTGGGAATGCTGCTGGCCCTCAGTGCCCAGACTCAGGGGGGAAATCAGAGAGCAAGGGATGCTGGGTCAGCAGGGGCCCATTAAGGATCAGGTAGAATCATTGTGCTCAAAGGAATCATCCAACCACACGGAAAGTGACATTGATATCAAACTGGTTGCTTTGATTGGCAGACATTCCAGTATGAATATTCAAAACTAAAAAGGGATATTTAAAAATCACAATCACCTATTACATTTTCTGTTGAAACCTCCTGTCAGCTTAATCCATCAGGATTGGAGATGGACCAGACTATGCACTCAAAGTAATCTATAGTTATTTCAGTTGTGCTAGTAGCTGGATTTGGACTTTTAGCACCATTCGTAGTAATATATAACAAGACACAATTCCTTAGACTGTTCACAGTTCATTGCTGCCAGATGTTGAAAAGCAGGTAATTTGAAGACAAATTTTCCATAGTGCTGCCTTGAATTATGCAGCAAACACTTTTTGGGATGGAATTATATATATTGGAACTGGAGTGTACCACTTAACCAAAAATGATGGACAATTGGCACATGTAGCATTCCAAAGGTGTGAGGTCAGAGTGAGACGAAGCTGAACTTTCTTAGGGTAGGTCCATCAAAAATATGTATGGGGAAGTCTGCAGCTGTTTTTTGTGCGCAAGGCCGTAATCCTGAATTCGTTTTGAGGTTTACTCCTTGAATGTGTTCCTTCGCAACATACTGTTTATCATACGTTATCCAGGTGTCAAGCTGTGGAAAAGCTTTGACGCTGGAGTGCGCGTGTGCCAAGTCAGGTCTTTTCCTTACATGGTATAAGCCACTAGGCATGAGACCATCTCCTTTCCGACACATGTGGATCCGTCTGGCCATGATCAATGTCTTGTTGCCCAGGAAATTTGGAATGTGTTTAACTGCAATTGAGGTTTCTTTCCAAGCATCTCGGTGTTCTGCAGTCCAACTCCTTTGCACTCTCAAGACCAATTTGTACACTGAGGATTTTACTTGCTAAATTTTTAACATAGTTAAAAGTGGGATCATTCTTACCTTTTTAGGGTTGTTTTGCTAAATAAACACCATTCTTGGTCATAGTCGGCCACCTGTCCAATAGCACATTGAAACGTTTAAAATGCTTTAATATTTACTTCAAAATGGCATGCTGGAAATGACTGATAATTTGTGCACTCAAAAATATTTAGATCTAAATTTAAGATTAATGTATTTGAATTGCATCTTAGTTTTAACATGAACTAACTAATAAACTTAATGTGATACATAACAGCCATCCATACATTAAACAGGTAGGATTTCTGTAATATTACTAATAAACTGAATGTATTTACATATTTATCTTCAATGAAATAGATGCAAATAGTTAATAATAAACTATGCCACAAGTTTTTGAGTGTAGAAATTTTACCTGCTGACAAATATGCATCACATTAAATTTATTAGTTTATGTAATCCAAATTGAAAAGGAAATCGTATATGAAATTCAAATGAATAAATCTTAAATTTTGACGGTAGGATGCACAGATCTGATTATAATCAGAAACATTCTTATTCGACTCAGCTTGAGGGGGTCTGCTGGAATGCATTAAATAGACAGAAGTCTGCAAATGTTTCCTCTTTGCATGCTAGTGAGAGTTTTAGGGAAGGAACTTTGAGAGCACAAATGCAATATTTTGAAACAATAGTAATGCAATGCTTCAAAACTTCACTTCACCATATGCCTATTTCAAATGGCTGCTTTTCCTTTCAAAATCATTAGCGCTACGGGTAAGTTGGTCCTCCTGTTTCGCACTGTAAAAATGCTACCCTTAATTCAGGAGGAAATGGGCAGGCCAGAGAGAAAGAGAATGACTCATTTAAATGATCGAGACCCTACAGTTTAGGACTCTGAGGACAATTTGTGCTCCAGTGCTTCAGGGGTGTACTAAGTAATGCCATTTCCCCAAATTTTCAATGTTTAACAGCTGGTGTACAGAAATGAGAGGCATCACACAGAGGCAGAAGGGTAATAGAGGGCAAACCTATTCAAAACATCAAGAGTCATGACTAATCACTGCTATTCGGGTGTTTTTGCTACTTCTGTTCATTAAAGGATGTCAAGATGCAGGCATGTATTTCTTAACTTTCTCCGTTATGGTATATAAATATATACACTCTCAGAAAAAAAGGTACAAAAGCTGTCACGGGGGCTGTACCTTTTCAAAAGGTACATTTTTGTCCATTTCAGGTGCTAATATGTGCATGTTAGGTGCTAATATGTACATTTTAGGTCCGAATATGTACATTTTAAGTGTTAATATGAACAATTTAGGTGCTAATATGTACATTTTAGGTGTTAATATGTACATTTTAGGTGCTATTATGTACATTTTAAGTGTTAATATGGATATTTTAAGTGTTAATATGTACATTTTAGGTGCTAATATGGCCATTTCAGGAGCTAATATGTACATTTTAGGTCCTAATATGTCCATTTTAGATGGTAATATGTACATTTAAGGTGTTAATATGTACATTTTAGGTGCTAATATGTACCACTAAGGTACCAATATGCAGCCTTTGGGTACAAAAGTGTACCTTTTGAAAAGTGACAGCTTTTGTACCTTTCTTTCTGAGAGTGTGTATATATATATATAAATCTAAGTGTCTTGATTGCTCCAGGAGTTTGCTTGATATATTATTTGGGGAATAAAGGCTTACATTGCTAGCAATGTAAGAGTGTCATGTTCTTTTTTAGTAACGCTTGCTGCTAACGCACAAAACACAAACCCTCTCAAAAAGCAATAAAAGACAAGCATGTCTTTGTGCTGGACGTGATATACACTATAGTTATTTATAGATACTAGTCTTCCACTCTGAACTGAAGCCCATGTTAGTTTCGCAGGGTGAGCATCTTTAGCCATTTTTGGTTAAGCAATGCCTCACCAGTCAGCAGAAACTCCGTCCTGTTACACATCATTGTACAAAAGCCTTCACATATTTATCTGGTCTGACTTTTACGATCCTAGCCATTGATTCAGCACACCTCTGTTTGGGGTTCCCCTGATTTGTGCATCTGGAGATTGGTGTAACGGAAGTAGAGGAGTGAATTGAGAGGGCTTGATTCACTGCCAGTGTACAGCTGCTTCTACTGCTAGGGCGAGATGATCTTGATGTGATTTGAGGTTTTCGTGTAATTGCCAGCATTAATGCTAATTACACATCAAAAAGACGGGTTTAAGAAAAACATAACATCTCACAGCCTCCTTTGATAGTGTGAAATAGCATGACAGACGTGCCATAAATTAAATCTTTCATCTTGTCCTCAAAAGTTGTGCAAATATGCTGTAGATGAGCAAATGATCTATTATTCTGGTTTATTGTTTAACTCTTGTGGTGTGCGCCGACACGAAGAGCGAGTGAGAAATGATTCCACATTTCACTCCAACACAAACTATGGGCTTTATATTATTGTACAGCAAATGATATCAGAATGTTTAAAAATGCCTGCATTATCCTACATATTATCCCAATTACATGTCTACTTTAAATATAACTGTAAATATAAATATATATATACTGTAAATATATTAGTATATATATTAATATATATATATAAATATAATATATAAATTAATATATAAATATATTTATATATTAATATATTATAAATATATTATATATAAATATATTAATATATATACTGTAAATATATTATAATATATTAAATATATATATTTAATATATTATTAAATAATATATATATATATATATATACTGTAATATATATACTGTATATATATATATATATATATATATATATATATATTGGACATAAGATGTTAATTTCAGTTGAAATTATTTTATAATATGAGAAGAAAGAGACCCCAGAGTGATGCTACAGAGATTAAACTATAGCACAGGTACTTCCTAATGTAATAATCATTCCTCATGCTTTGTAGCAACAGGTCTGAATAAGTGAATAAATCAAGTGAAAAGCAGGTACTCTAACAGTGACTAGAAAAACATTTCAGCATCTTGGACAGCTCTTGTTGGTTTTGGCTAGGACGTATAGATCCCACCCTGATGTGTATTCTGGCTCCACACATTTGTCCTGTCCGCACGTATTAAAGCTTTATAGAAAACCCACAAGACAGCTCGATATGTCATTGTAAACGGCTTCACCCACTCTTACCTGGGTGGTTGCTCTGACTTCCTAACACACAGGCTTCCATTACGGGCTTAGGATACGGTATATACATCTTTTTAATGCATTTGGACATCATCATCAAGTTTTTTTGTTTTTTTTTTCATCTGTTTGCGCTTTAGAGCAAAAGCATTATGCTGGTCATACTAGAGTCTATAGTGCATTCAAACACTCTGGGTAAAGAATGAAAACCATGAAGAGGGCAAATTGCCCAGGACCTGGAATCAGTCGCAGATGTGTAAATTAAAATGTGTTCTCTATCTGTCATGTGGAAATGATTTGTGGATCCTACGATACTTTGTGGAAGGAAGACTAGACATGGAAAGGGAGTCTGGGAAATGTGTAACATGCCTACTATACCCAAAAGCGTTCTGTAATTTCTCTATACTGTATGTAAGAGTTAAAGTGTAGCTTCGCCATTTTCAACCTGCTTTATATTGTCACAATGTAAGTACCAGCCCGTTCTCTTCCCAAGGCATCATATAATGACGCTTTTGACAATGCGTATACATCCAACGTATAACCAGGGTCTAACCCTAACCCTACACCAGACCTAAACCTACCCATAACTGAAGCATGTTAAATTGATGCTAAAAGGTGCCATGTGCGTTGGAAGTATATGCATTGTCAAAAGCGTCACTATATGACGCCCAAGGATGAGAATGCATTGGTAGTACATTTAGTCATTGTCTGTGTTAGCTGGAGAAATTCACATTTATTTGTAAGCAAAAGTCTGCTGGATGACATACTTTTGGGATATACATCCCATTGGAAATGTTCACTACGAACACAAAGGTTTTTCAGAATTTCCGCCGCAGCTTTGCAGCCTACAACGTGCTGGATGCGTCACTGGAAACCGAAGGCATTTCACTCTAAATCACTCACATTTACTCCGGGAACAAAGAACTAAATACTAAAAGTTTGCTAAGAAGTACTTCATACTAAAGCAAGGCAGGATTTTAACGGTAAGCGTAAGCGGCTCTATAGCAGACTGGTGGGAGTGGCCTTGGACGGCAACATGCCCAGTGCATTATGGGTGTTTTCCAACCTATTTTGCAAAAGGGAATCTAACAGCCTTTTTTGTCTAGTCAGGTAGCAGCGATTTCAATTTTTGTATAATCAGCCAAGTTTTATTGAAACCCCCTTTAAGATGAGCAGAAAGTGGAAAATAGGTTTAAGAAATTAATTAACCTATATATCAGCTATTTTACATAGGTAAAATTCCTAAAATCGTCAATGTCTCTATTTGTTCCTAAAGTTTTGTTCCAACATAAAAATAGATTTTTAAAACTATATCACAAAAAATATTATTCTGATGCAGTGGGGTTCAAAGGCATTAAAACTGATAAATAAACAGTGCAAATAAAGTAGTTTTAGAATATGATATTATATGATATTAATGCTAATAATTAATGCTTTTAAATCATTCATATATTTTTTTTTTTTTACATTTTTCAGATTTTTGTAATTTCAGTATCACACAGTATATTAGTACATTGATATATCCTTTGTTATGCTGGTCATTTCAATTCTTAAACTTACATTTCTGCAAACTCGTGCAAATTTTTAACAATTAAATTACCTTTTCTACAAAGGTTTATATGGACCACTTCTTGTCCACTGGTTACTTTACTAGACAATTGCACAAATTTCATTTTTAAAAAGTGCTGAAAACTGCATTTTAGTAGCATTTGATGAATGCAGTGAAAAGTGTTCAATTGAAATACGATAAATTTGCTAATTTGCCACTGGGGTCACCAAAACGTTCTCACACCATGTTATTCAAAAAGCCCAATGCGAATGTAGGAAATTGCATACATATTGTCTTATGCGTCAACCCGTGGTCAAAGCACATCAGCCTTCTGTTGACAGATGTGACGGGTTGTAGGCAGAGGTTAAGAAGGTTCAGGAAAGCCGTCTGCGTCTATCACCCAGAAAGCCTTCACATGAGGTCACTATTATAGGACTTTTTCAGTTTATGCACATATGGAGACTCTTGTGGTGCAAGAGCCTTCTTCCTCTGCCTCTGGAGGAAAGCCAAACCAAACACGCCTGCAGCTCTGGTGGAAGCAGCCGTCCAACAGGTCCACTCACCTCTAGCCTGCTGTCTAGCCCAGCACTCCACACATGTGATATGTAGAGAAGAACACAGAACAGGCTTTGTCACACCACCAACCTAATTGTTCCCACATCGATGCAAAGGTATTATAATATAAAATGGAGAGAGACGACTATAAAATGCTTAACAAAATTAGTTCCCTATCTTGGATGTTGAAGTGCTGACCAACCAATTCAATGGCTTCAACAATATAGAAAAGTAGGAGTGACACTTAAAAATAAACTGAAGGAATAAGTTATTGTCGTGTTTTAAGATCAATTAAATAAATGGATAACAATAAAATTAATGAATCTTTTTGAATAAAAATAAATAAATGGATGCATCTTACTGTCCAATGAGACAGTCTAGTATACTTCGAATTGTATGGTTGCCCCAACAAGTGAATTGTCCAATGGAATTCTACAATGAAGAAAAGCAATTGACAAACGACAAAGACAAGAAATTAGCAAATAGAAAGAAAAGAAACTTAAAATGCAACTTAAAATTGTGTTAATTTAATATTTCACGAGGCAACCTATGCACCCCAAATTTACAGTAGCACCTCAATGCAGTACATGAGATCCACGGGAGTCGGATCAAGATTCAAGGGGTGGAGATGGGTAGGATTAGGGTTGGGTTTAGGGATCAGGGGGCGGAGTTGGGTACGTTTAGGTGTATGTAAGGTGGGAGGAGTTGGATGTGGATCCGATGTGGATTTAATGTTCTGCAGTGAGAGCCATCTCCAAATTTACGCAAATTCTGTTTGGAGCTGCTAGTTAAACACTGAATTACCAAGTTATTATATATATTATACCAAAAATGTATGTTTTTTTGTTTATATTGGTGAAGGCACTTGGGCACTTGGCAGATTGCCTCTTCATGCATAATACGATTTTTGGCTTTGTCTTTATCAAGCGAATGCGCACGGTTTAACTGAAATGTGTCATTTCCGTTTTAGCAATGTGTTGGACTTAAAATCAGAAAACATAAAAGCATGATTTATTTTAATAAAATTCTCTCAAAAAAGGCAGAAGCACTTTATTTTACAGTCCTGTACTGCATGTAGGTAAACATAAGTGCAACGTAAAATAAAGTGCAACCTAAATGATAAGTACAATGTATGGAGAAAGGTGAGAAAATGGAAAGAAGATACAAAAATGTTAAATATTAGAGGAGGATTAGTGGTTAAGTTGAATGTGGGCAAAGTTTGCCTTTCCTGGTAGTTGTTCCAGGGAAATTGAATCAAGAAACTGGAATGTTGTGGTTGGTCCTGGTGAGTTATAAGCCAAACAGCTGACAGGGAGCGTCTTGACTTTGAATTAGAGTGATCAGGATCACACTGTCTGACTGTCTTCCTCTCTTTCAGCTTGCACCCAAAGAACTCTGCGTGAATCATCATGGACGAGGAGTTCGATTTCGAGCGTCGCAGAGAGATACGGAGACAGAAGCGAGAAGAAATGCAGCGGGAGGCAGAGAAGTAAGTTACACACTGCCTTTACCTCATTTTTTTATACATTGAATTTACAGTCAATCGATTTCACCATCAATCATCATTTCAATAAAATTCAGATCACTGTCATCCCGATGATGAACTGAATACTATTTTAAGAGCTGTCTGAAAAACTCTGGCCAAGTTGGAGAGGCCTGTGTCTGCGAGGTCCAAACAACAGAGCCTCTGCTCGCCTCTCTATTCCTTATAAAGGTTGACATGCTTGTAAATGTCTTCCTATGTTTACGGTGCTTTGTTACAGTTGATGGGGCGGTAGAGTAAATCCAGATAATATGTGATTTTGGACAGACGCTCATTGGGTATATATTTTTAAGAGTGTGATGGTTTCTTTCGGACACAGAATGGTTCGACTGGCAGATGGGATGTGCACTAGTTAGTTAAAACCGCAAAGTTTTACCGCAAAACCTAAGATAAAGAAATCAGAAAAGCTTTTTTCCCCCCCTGATTATCCTAGTTGTAATGAAAAAGTAATGATATGCTATTATTTAAATGTTTGTTTTGTACTGCTTAAGTAATGATTTCAATAAAAATACATTTGTTATAGTAATTTTGGTAACACTTTACAATAAGGTATTGTTTACATTAGTTATTATTTATGTGACCTTATAGTAGTTTTCTAATAAAAATCACCTTTAACAATAATGGAACTAATGTAACAAGAAGCAAAAAAAAAATCTTCAAATTGTCATAAACTGGCTTAATTCTCTTTATGAGACTTTTTTTTACAATAAAATGTAGAATAAAAAAAATGTTTAAATATTTTTTTATTTGCGAATGGTGACCTGTGCATTTTGTAAAATTGACCTACTTATCTGTCTAAGATTTTACTTATGATTTCATGTTGCTTTTAGTAGATACAATGCAGCTCACTAAGGGAGAATTGTTTGTCATTATAAAGAAAAGAGAAATAGCATTCTATTGCATTACAGGTCTTTTGTACACAATAAATGTCAATTATTCTGTGTTTGCACTGGGTTTGTATAAACCAGATTAGATTTATTTATGCATGTCTGTTTTTACGCAAGCCTTCTGTGGAAATCCGTCTTTATTTCAAGAACCGCTTATAGTCCTTTCCAGCAGCGAACATCAACGTTCTTGTGTAATATATAAAGTATGGACATTTAAAATGGTCATTTAAGGCCTGCAACCCTTTATTCCCGTCATATTAATTCTTGAAATACAACAAAAGTTTCTATTAGCATGGGTAATGTGTGCTGTGGGTTTGGCAGGCCAGGTTTGTTCGGAGTGTTTATAGTTCACGATGACTTGGCCCACTCATAGACCGAGAGCTGCAGTTTCTCCATCCCTCTACAACTCCCACTGTCCAGAGCTCCATGTAAGGACTGATCTGGAGATGACAGATACTTTACTGCTCTTTGTGAGGGGTAATACTCAGTCCAGAGAACAGATGACAGCATGTACTAATGTTACACATGACTGTCAGCACATTTGATCATATTTTAGCACAGCTTGGAATGCAGATGAACAGTTTCGTATTGTTTGTGTAATTGTGGAAGGTAGTGAGGTTAATGGATGGTGTCTGTGGCAAGGGTGCAAGAAGATGCTCTAATGATAGCATACACTGTTAGTCTTAAACTTTCCATGTTTTCCGTTTCTGCAATTGCAATATTTAGGGTCTAGAAGATTACAGTGTTTACAGCGAGAATTTTTTATTTTATACAAAAGTCTTTATGATATCTATTCAGATAAAGGAGGAGAAGACTATCTGGTTAAAAATGGACTCTTATGATTAATGTTAATTAATTAGAAATGCATGAAAAATACATTTCATATTGAAAGACTGAAACTTCTATGATAAGCATAAAATACATTTGGATAATTTTTTTTTTGATGGCAAAAAGTCAAAAATCACCACTGTCCTGATATCATAATGAATAAAGAGCCTAATTAAAATAATAGAAGTCTTAGAAAGAATTTAAAAAATATTTTATATATATATTTATTTCTAAAGCTACTTTCAATTTGATGTTTTTTCTTTGATTTAACACAATAATTACTTTAATTTAAATGTTTTTTTGGGGGTAATTTCATATATGCCCTAATATGTATACATCTACTTATCTATACATCCATCCATCCATCCCTCCATGCATCCATCCATCCATTCATGCATCTATCCATCCATGCATCCATCCATCCATGCATCCATCCATCCATCCATGCATCCATCCATCCATGCACACACACACACACACACACACACACACACACACACACACATATATATATATATATAATTAATTACATGATAATTACATGCAGATCGAATAATAATCAAATTAGCTGCAAATTAATCACATATTAAATTTGGCTCTAAAGTCATTGTTGTGTTAAATGAGAAACGCATCAAAGATCATGGTCATCATTCGTTTTTCATGATCATAGATTATCTTGTCTTTGACCCTGTGGTCTCAGCACATTAAACTATGAGACAATAGACTGAAAATTACACATAAATTAAAAAAAAAATCACTTTTAAGCTTCATTGTGGCAACAATCCGATCTAAAAAGGAACTTTCGAATCCAGTTGATTCCCGCAAGCCAAATCCACCACGCCTTAATAAAAGCCTTTCATCTTCTAGAGAAATGATGAATTCTGACACTTTCTGCTTTTTTGTGTGCATATTAAACTCTGAGTGAGGGCGATATATTTCTCTTCTGTGTAATCCTTCACTTCTGCTGCACAATGTCATATTTCAGTCTGGTCTCAGAAGCTGTTCAGTGCATATGTGCTGGAATGACCCAGAGAAAAACTTTATTGAGATGGATGAGTCTCAAGAAAGAAACCTCAAGGCATTTCTACCACATCCACTGGCTTTGTAGTGGAGAAAACAAACTTTATTGGAATCATATCTGGAAAAGAAATATTCTCTATGAAAATTATTGATGCTAAAGAATCCAAACTCCCCCAAATCCCAGCCGCCTGTCATGGTTTCCAGTTCAAAACAGCAACGGAGAGCACCCGCATATTTCCGTCAAAGGAAGTGATCATGGCATCGCCACTAAATCCCTTGTGCTTGATTAAACAACTCAGATGCATCAGCATATTTTCTGAGCGTGTTTGCTCTTTCAATTTTACCACTTCAGAGAACAATGCCATCATAATTCTGTCCAATTTAATTTTCAAACATCCGAGTATGAACTAGACTGTCAAAGAAATGGTGTGTGGCTTCTAATTTAATACAGTATTCAGCATGTGAATTACATGGATTCATTCTACATTCATTTTGTGCCACAATGGCGGCATCCAAAAAATTCAAAAATCTATTGTATCAGTCCATATTTAGAGGATTTTTGGTCATCATGAGTGGCCTTTCTATAGTACTTAAAGGAATGCTTATACTGTGTTTTCATATTACATTTTAAAATTACTTGTATTTTGTACTCACAATATTGTATTGTAAGTGAACAAGTATTGTCTTGTTGAATGTAATATAACTGCTGCTTTCATTCCAAGATTCAGCCAAAATGTTTCAGTATCTCTCAGGAGTGTGAGCTTTCTCCCTCCATCTCTCATTGCATTTCATCTGTAGCACGGGAGGGCTGAAAGCTATTGTATTCATCCAGAAACACTTCTTACAAAAGACACGTATTCCTCCAAGAAAATCACAGATACTCCATCTGACTGTCTTTTTGGATGACCTTTTCCAAATGGAACTCCCTGAGAGGACCGGATTGTTTCGGATTTCCGCTTTTAGGTCTGAGAAACAAAATTGCGGTCCCTGTTATGGGTTTCTCTCTATCATCTACAACATCTGCAAATGATTGGGAAGGGAAGTGAAGAGGAGATGGGGGGAAAAAATAAAACCCATCCTCCATCAATTGGTCATTTCAAGCGCTCTCACTGCCTTATATACACCAACATGCCATGACAAACTCAAGCCAGGACGGACTCGCTCAACTTCAGCAGCAAGAGAGAGAATTTGAGCACAACATTGTGGGTGCAACATCTGAGACCGACAATGAGGCAACTCTAAGGGGATAAAGATTTACAATCTGGCTAATTTACCATGACGCTAAGATGCTAACAAAGATTTCCCCTCAGATTGCAGTCCAAACATCTCTCTGTATACTCCCATGCCTCAAAGATTTCATTACAGTTGAGGTTTTCGGGTCTGACTGGCATCTTAAGCAAGCTGGTAAACCAAACATAAATAAACATAAGAAACTGTTTATATGAATCTCAAAGTCTTAAAAAAAGTATTTTGCATTGGCATTGGATCGCCGTGTTTTTTGATGATGTAACGTGGTTATACATTTCAATCGTTTCAATGCTGGGTATGATTATAATAAATATTGTAAATTAAAGAACATTTAGAGGAAATTAAAAGTAACAAGTGGCCTTTTCATAGTAATATAGAGACTTCTGGGAACATTTTTTCTAATAATAAATTATAAAATAACTTGCAATTTGTATTTACAAACAGTACTTTATTGTAAGAGCGCATGAAGATAATATAGATTTTTACTTTAAATTATACAGTAATTTATGCTTTTTACTTAAAAAAAATTTAACTTTTTTTTTAGTAATATAAAATATTATAGATAAACAACCACATTTAGCATGGTCAATGTTTTAATGTATTAAACAAATAAATAAAATAAAAAAACAATACATTTAAATACTACATTTTAAAAAATACTCTTAACTATGTTAATTAATACAATTATTAAATTTAAATAATTTAATAATAATACATTTTTATGCACATATTAATTTCTACTCTTTTAGCTTAAAAATCTGATCATGTTTTTTAGTAGACTCTGTATATTTAAGATTACATTTGGTTGTATTATCAAATTTGACTCTTCGGTGATGTTTATTTCTCACATGGTCTTTCAGGGCTGAGCCAAGAAGCATTCATAAATCTGTCAGTATTGTCTGTCTGCATTCATTTGGAAGAATGAGAGTCTTACTGTAACTCATGTCTGTGTCCCGCCGCCTCTACAGGATGAACTCTCATGATGATGATGAGGAAGTGGCTCGGGAGCGTCGGAGACGAGCCCGTCAGGAACGCCTGCGCAATATGGAGAATGAGGAGTTGAGTAACACAACAACAGAAACAAACAGGTAGACCCATCCAAAAGCATCTTTTTCATACATTTTGTGAAAAAATGTACAAAGCACTACACATGAAATGCTGGAATAAAAAATGTATATAAATATTGTGGCCATGAATTGAGAATTCATTCCCTCATTTTATTCATTCCTCCCCTTATTTTAGTTAAATCGTGGCTACAAATTAAAAAAGTGTTCCCTCGTTTTACAAACAAGCATAACATGGCCACGATTTACTAAAATGAGGGAATGAATTAAAAGGGAACAAATTATATGTTTGTCTGCATGTCATGTACTACATAAAAAAAAAATTAAACTTTTCGAAATGAAAAGCTTTTTACTAAGTTGTAGGCTTAAATGCTCAAAAACACATTTGTAGACCAATCTAAATTTATTTACAAAACTTTACCAGAATTCATTTATAAAGTTTCTTTACATCAAATGTTTTGATTTAAAATAAAGTGTATTTTTTATTTATTTAATGTAAATGTAATGTAAAAACCTAATTATAAACTTAACCAAAGCATGATATAAAATCTAAAATATTTTTATAACTCATAAAAGCACTCGGCTACACTGATAATGGTGTTGTTTTCAGTACAGAGACGTCCTCATTGATCTCTAGTTCTGCTCCAGCTGAGGATGATGATCAGACTCTCTTGGAGAAGATCGCCAAGAGAGAGGAGCGGAGACAGAAAAGGATGAAGGAAGCTTTGGAGAGACAGAAGGAACTTGATCCCACCATCACGGATGAAACGGTCACCACCGCCACAGAGGACGAGCCAAGTCGTAGAAACGACAAATTAGAGTCCTCCCTAAATGACATTTCCTCAGTGGAAACCAATTCCTGGAAGGAAAAGGAAGAGATAAAAGAGGAGGAAAAGGAAGAGATAAAAGAGGAGGAAAAGATAGAGGAAAGCAACGTGGAGGTTGAGGAGACAATCGCGGTAAAGTCGGATTCGATGTCATTTACAGCAGTAGACGAACCTAAAGAATCTTCAGAGAAGATAGACAAACCAGAAGAGGAAGACAGACCACAGAGGTCCTACCTCAGAGAACAGGTCATTTCCTCAACATTTTTTGCTGTCATTCCAACTTATGATGAAGGTTCAGTACATTAGCGAGGCATTTCATGTGGTTTCTGCATTATTCGTTTATTCTGACACTTCATTTGTTACAGGAATCCATGGAGGAGAAACCCAAAGAACCAGCAGTGCCAAATGAGGTATGAGGTTCTTAAAAGTTGAGTTTATAACAAAAAAAAATTGGTGAATGTCTTTGAATTAAGTTATTTGTCTGAAATGATGTGTTATATTTTTAGGAAGAATCTGTTAGTGAAAATATAGAGACTAAAGAACAAACAAATGTAGATTTAGCAAGTCCAGATTTAGAAAAGAAAAATGTAGAATCTGAAAGTCCGATATCAAGAAAAGAACCAGCAAAAGAGGACAAAATAGAGGTGGAAGTCATAGTGGAGCCAGATACACCAGAGATTGAGAAAGAAAAGCAGGTAACGAAAGAAGAACATGTTGAGGAACCTGAAGAACATTCAAAGGAACCTGAAGAAGAAAAACTTGTGGAGTTGAAGGTTCGAATTCAAGATAAAGCTCCAGAAAAGGAGGCGGCTGAGAAACCTATGAAAGAGCAAGAGAAACCCCCTGTATCTGTTGAAGAAACACCAAAAAAATCATTCAGGGAAGTTGAAGTGAAGGCCAAAACCCCAAAGAAAGAAGAGGAGAAACCACAACTGAAGATGGAGCTTGAAGAAAAACCATCAACACCAAAGAAGAAGGTTGAGGAGAAACCTGTGACTCCAAAGAAAGAGGTTCAGGAAAAGCCAAAATGGAAGAAAGAGGCTGAAGAAACGAAGGCCAAACTTGAAGAAAAAGTCAAATCAAAAAAGGAGGAGGTATTCGCCTCTTACCCCGAGTGATGCATAGAAATCACATTAGTATGCACAGCTCACGCTTTTATTCCGCATTTCCATTTGACTGAATGGACACAGTGTGAATCTCATGAAACCTGTGAAGAACATGTTCAGGTCATTTCACCCCCTAAAGGATGTTTCATTCCCTTAATACAAAATGTTTTTTTTATTTAAATTGTAAGATTTATAATCTAAATATGTATATAAATCATAGTTGTATTTGTTTCATTTAATTAATACTGGTTTATCATTGTTGTACACAACTTTTGTTCTGTAATACACTAAAAAATGTATGTATTACAGTAATAATAATCTAATGAGAATTAGCATTGAGAATATTGGGAATTACCAATGGGGGTGCACTCTAACCCAATGCTGGGTTGTTTTAACCCAAATTTGGGTAAAATATGGGCAAACCCAAATGTTGGGTTAAAAATGTAATTTAAAATTTTAAACCAACTTCAACTTTCACTTTCAACTGTATATTTTTCAATTGCATTTTTAACCCAACATTTGGGTTTGTCCATATTTGACCCAAATTTGGGTTGAAACAACCCAGCATTTTTTTAGAGTGTGTCACAGTTAAAAAAATAATTGCTTAATTTTCCTTTTGATTTTGTGGTGAAATGTCACCTAGACATGTTTTCATAAGATTTACCCATTTATGATCACATATCACTTTTCTACAGTTGTGGTCATAATTATTGGCATCCCTGGTAAATATGATCAAAGCATTTATTTCATAACGTGATTTCCCCCCACTTACAATTCTTTTACCTCAATGAAAGGTTAGATTTGTGCGATTTTTTTGAATGAAAGATTAAAAGGATAAACAATGCATATTGATCATATTTACTTGGGCTGCCAATCATTCTGACCACAAATATACAGTTCTGAAAATGCAATATTTGTGTCAAGACTGCCTGTGTTGCTCTGTTTTTGCTGTGTAATTTGCATGCAGTGTGGTCAATTCTACATGCAATACCCATTGATTGCTATGTTAGAAAATCAATTGTTCAAACTAATGGTGCTTGTTTTTGTCTCTTCAGTTTATGGAGGAAAAGCCAAAACCTTCCCATTTGCGTGACAAAGTAAGTGAATGGTCCAAATAGCATCACAACTCTAGCATCACAACGTTTGTGTTTGACAGAAGGACAGCTCAACATGAAAATAAAATAACAAAGCTAATTTACTGTTTCTCCATTCAAAGCTAAAAGTGTCAACAAAGCCACAAGATGTAGCTGAAAGCACCGCCAAAGCCAAGAAACCAGAGAAGACACTAAGGCACAGACAGATTGATTTGTCATTTAACAATTGATTCTATTTGTTTTTGGAGAGCCACAATGAGTGTAAAGCCTTTTTTTCTTCACATTTTAGTCCAACCAGCTTGCGTTCTCCTGAAACAGAGAAGCAGGATCCCATCGCCAAGCTGGAAGCAGAACGCAAGCTGCAGGAGCTGAAGCGCCGGCGGAACGAGACGGAAAGCGAGGCGCTGGAGAAGATGAAGCAGAAGCAGCAAGTGGCCGAGGCTGAACTGGAAGAGCTGAAGAAGAAGAGGGAGGAGAGGAAGAAGGTTCTGGAGGAGGAGGAGAAGCAGAAGAAACAACAGCTGGCAGAAAAGAAAGCCAAAGAGGAGGTAGATTTGTTTTTGTTTTTCTACCTGTAAAGGATAAAGTATGGCTGAATGCTAATTTGCATACTAATTATGCTTACTAAAAGTGTTGTGCTGCTGGTGGGAAAGTATGTACTCTTAAGTATATATTTAGACAGTATAGCAGTATTTAGTTAACTTGATACTAATGCATAACCCAGCCTGATCTCACAGGAATTGGTACGAATTTTACGAGGTGGCTAATTCGTAACAATTCATTTGACCTCACTCATACGAATTAGTACCATTTTGCTAAATCGTACATATTTTACATATTGGCCAATTCAATACGAATGACCTACCCCTTACCCCGCCCCAAACCTACCCATCACGTGGGTTTAGACAAAATCGTACGAATTCGTACGAGTGAGGTCGTACGAATTAGCCACTTTTTAATCATTCGTCGAATTTGTACGAATTGGTCGTGAGATAGGGTAGCATAACCTGACGTATAGTGCAAATGATTTTGGGTAGATTTCTCAAAGATTTTGCTATGAATGCTAGTTCTATTCTGGCATGCTATCTGGTAAAAATAGTGTATAAATTGGAATCAATCAAATTGTCAAGAATTAAAATCTAAGACTAAACCCCAAAGTATACTCCGGTTTTTAGTGTATTGTGCACTGTCGAACACATAGGCTTCCAAAGTATACCAAAGACTTTAGATATACAAAGACACTTATATTATATGAATAGGACAATATGGTGCAATAAGTCCCGCCTTCTAAATAGAAATGAACTAATTGGTATAAAGCCATTGCCTTTGGAAGCTCCTAGAAACAGTCAGTGTTCTGAGACGTACGCTTAGGACTGCACATGCATAGCTAGTCCTGCCTGAAAAATGCTCTTTTTTTTTTCTCATGATTGGAGCGTTTAGAAATTTATGAGACAGTTTTAGTCAGATTTCATTGGTTGTTTCAAAGTTGAAATAAAATCATAACAGCTTTGGAGAATTTGATGTTTCCCCATTCAAACAGATGTTTCAAAGATGGCCGCCGAGTGAAATGATCTGCTTTAAAGGAATTATGAGTAACTATTTGATAGCGTGTGGAAACACAGGCGCTCGGCACGTGAACTAGAAGTTTCATCCCTGTCCTGTATCTCTAGAAGTCATTACTAATAAAATGAGTTGTTACTTGTCACACAAGCGCTTAACGTGGGCATCTATTGTTTATTTGATTGCCATCTTAACGATTGCCATCTCCAGTAGTTGGTTGGGTTTTTTTGCCTGTGAAAAAGCGGGTCAGCCCAGTGTTGCCATCTTGTGAACAAACTAATTACTGCACAAAACATTTGATGTGATGGCTGCACAGAACCTGATTTCACAAAGACAGTGCAACATGTTCCAATAATCTTTGTTGATCCTGGAACAACATTCTAATCAACCAATCAGATTTGAGAGACAAGTAAAGTTTACAGTTTATGTCAAGTTTAGGCTTACAACCAGGGTAAGCCTATAGGTGCTTCTACATTTTTTTCACCTATCGTTTGCCTCTGATTTTAGGGACAAGTTATGGGTAGGGTTAGGTTTCGGACAGGAATGTTGTTCCAGGATAAACAAAATAGGTTGACTTTTTTTGTGATTATTATAATGTGGCCCTTGTCGTCTTCTCTCCACTAAAATGAACAGGAAGAGAGGAGGAAGATGAAGGAAGAGATTGAACGAAGGCGATCAGAGGCAGCCGAGAAAAAAAAACAGAAGGAGGAGTCGAAAGAAGGGAGCAAAGCACCCTTCATCGCTCCAAAGAGCGCCTCTGCAAAAGTCAGTGGCTCTTGGACCTATTCTAGTGTCACTTACAAAAAAAGCACAATGTTTTTGGGTGATATGAAACTAATGCGTTTAATGTGATACACTTTATGCTGTATTTGTATATTTGACAGATTGGTGAGAAAGCTGAATTTCTTAACAAATCTGCTTTAAAAAGGTAAGAAGTAATTTTATAGTATGCGGTAACAGTTGACCAAATACTGGGGTCTGGGATATACTCAGTTGATTATTTTTTTTTTATATATATATCCAGTCCGGTGAAAACGTCACACACTCCAATAGTTTGCAAGATTGGAAACAGACTGGAGCAGTACACTTCTGCTGTTCAGGTGAGGAATCGCGAACACTAGAGCGGCCATCTCTCGCTTATGACCCAGTATGAGACTCTTTATCTGTTCACCAGACCAAAGAGTTGACCAGGTCACCCAAATCTCCTGTGGACGTACCTATGGCTGAAGGGCTGCGGAGCATCAAGAGTATGTGGGAGAAGGGGAATGTGGTCAATCCCACCCCAAATCCTGCAAGCCCCCCAGCGGTCACCAAGGTACAAGAGGAGAGAAGCTGTTTTAGTACATGACTGCTGAAAGAAACCGATACAGCAGGATTATTTTGTCTGAAAACAGAAGTATAAAATGTCCTAAATGTCCGATCAGGAAACAGCTGGTCTGAACATCGGCGTGGCTGGGCGCATTAACAGCTGGAAAACAAAGACTCCAGAGCCGAAGTCCACTGAACCGAAACCAGCCCCTGAACCAGAAAAACCCCCAGCCAAAACAGTGAGTCTTAGTTTAATCTATCTATCTATCTATCTATCTATCTATCTATCTATCTATCTATCTATCTATCTATCTATCTATCTATCTATCTATCTATCCATCCATCCATCCATCCATCCATCCATCCATCCATCCATCCATCCATCCATCCATCCATCCATCCATCCATCCATCCATCCATCCATCCATCCATCCATCCATCCATCCATCCATCCATCCATCCATCCATCCATCCATCCATCTATCTATCTATCTATCTTCTATCTATCATCCATCCATCTTTATAGTATTTATTATTATAACAAGCTTATATTTTAGTTTTATTTAAAATGTAGTTTAAACGTTTTTGTGATGTGCTTTTGTCATTTTAACATTTCTTTATTAAATTTTTTATTCCAGTTTTAGTTTTTTTATGTGTCATTTTAGTACTTCAATTTAAACTTATTTCAGTTAGATGCCAAGGCAACAATGTTTTTCCATGTAACATTTACATTTTATTTTATTTCAGCTTTTTTTAAATTAGTGAAATCTTTATGGTTGTTTTAAAATGATTTAAAAAGACCAATAACAGAAGAAAAAAAACAGAAAAAAAAAACATTCGGTCCCCCCGAATGTTCAAGACGTCTTTAAAGTAGAACATTAGGTTTACATGATTTAACATATAATTTATATATCTACATTTTCTAAGAAATCATAGAAAGCAAAACGTTCACTGGAACAGTAAGGAGTGGTTTTACACAGGTTGTGTAAGTAAACACTCTTATATTCTGTATGGTGCAGGGTGGCCCTCCAGTGAGTCTTTAGTGTATTGCATTTGACCATCTGATTCTGGTTTAGATTTAAGAATTGCAGCAATCACAATTTTTTCAAATAAAATGTTTTCTGTATTAGAAAAAGCGAATTCTATATACATCAAAAATATTTAACAAGGCAGCAAATACAAGAAACAGAAAACATAAACTGAATAAATAAAAAAGGGGAATAAATAGAAAACTACGGCAAAAACGAAAATCCTTACACACACACCACACAAAAAAGACACGCTAGAATTATAGATATGTATATGATTGTATACACATTTCTACCCTCACCTTCCCCCTCTAAAAACGTAAGCTTTAATACAGGAAACATAGGTTGTTCATGGAATCTATATATGAAGAGTTCAGATGCAAAAGCCTCTAAATGCCATTTGAAATTTTCTTCTTTAATGATGATTTTTATCAAACTTGTATATTTAAGTTCAGTAATTTCACTTAAATGACAATTTATAGGTAATCTTTATTGCCATTTAAGTGAAATTACTGAACTTAAATACACAAGCTTGATAAAAATTATCATTCTAGAAGAAAATTTCAAATGGCACTTAGAGGCTTTTGCATCTGAACTCTTCATATATATATATATGCAAATCTAATGGAGTCTGGTTTGTAATTTTGTGTTTTGACAGGACCAGAAGCCAGCTGATGTCACTAAACCACGTGGCCCATGGGAAACAAAGGGCTCCACACCTGCCAAGGTGAGCTGAGGTTGAAATATAATGACGTGTTCAATCCATCAAAGTCAGTTATTATTTCCATTCACCAGCCCAGAAAAGACATTAACAGATTTCGAGGTATAACGGGAACACCACGTCTGATACCTGTTGATGTTATGAATAATTATTCACTTCAAACAAATTATTGGCTCACCTACCAACTTTACAATTAACTAGCAAGTCTTTAAGTTGCTGAATATATGTGAAAGATTTATCTCAGCCCTCAGCCAATTAATTCAAGTGATGGCCCTGTTTCCAAAAAGACCTTTTATCTTAGTGGTTCATTTTATACTGCATATTGATTTTATATTGTCCCTTTCTCAGGCATAACTAAAATATTCTGTCAGATTAAAATGCTTGCTTATGTTCTTATTTTTAATTTCCCCCCAAAAGTTGCTCTTATAATATTTTTTCACACATTGACAAAACACATTCTCATGGCAATTTGTAACTATTTTAAATTTTGGTGAAATATTGTCTAATTAGTATGAATTTGTATAATCTCATTAGTACGTTTTTGTACAATCTGCTTATGGCCAAGTAAAGTTAATGTTTAGGGGTGGGCCTTCGTGATGATCTTTTTTCTAAAAATCACATCGTACGAATAAGGGATGCACAATATACATTGGCCACCAGAACATTGGTATCGGTAGCTATATGTTAATTTTTTATGTTATTGTAATCGGTCCAATAAGAAAAAAAGTCTGATATCTTAAAGCCGATAAATAATGGATTATTTTAGTTTGTCATACTGTATGTTATCCAATGACTGGGTGGCATTATTTAGGCATTATATTATTTATGTGTATGGCAATAGATTTTTTTACATATATAAGGAAAATTGGCCATAGTACAAAGTATCAATATCGGCTTTCAAATAGTATCGGTTATTGGCTTTCAAATATAAAATATCGGTTATCGCTTTAGGCCACATTTTATATATTAGTGCATGCCTTGTTTTAGGTTTAAAATACCTAAAGCAAGACATTGCTTTAATGGTGGTGGTGGTTGAGGAGAGATCCCCTTATATGATTGTAAAGCGCTTTGGGTGTACAGTAGTACACATGAAAGCGCTATATAAATGCCTCATTCATTCATTCAAGACTTTTTCAAAATATAATACATTGCTTTTTTCCCCAGGTGTTCGCAGCCAAAAGTAAATTCGTCACAAATGGTGAGTGCCTGTAGTTTTTAGTTTTTTCTTTCTCATTCAGTTCCAAATATCATTATTTATATAGGCCTTTTTTTACATTTGTTAAAGTGATCGTACATCTAAAAATGAAAATTCTGTCATCACTTACTCACCCTCATATACTGTATATACAAAAGACTTTGAGATATTATGAAGAATGTTTTAACAGTTTAAAACATGGGGAGTGGGAGCGCTGTCTGTTTTAACTGACAGCGGCGCGGTGACAGCAAATGTCTTTAACTGGCTAGTGCTATTGTAAATCTCTCGTTCGCATATCACGCCACTCTATATTTAAAGCACCGACCTTGTTCTCCTGCATTGGTACTCCACGAACCGCTGGCGTGTCAGGCATAATTCCAGTGTGTTCATTTCACCCAGCACCTCTCGTGTAGCATCATAACGCATCGCATTCCCTCCCGCAGCTGTTCAGTCGTGCCCCTGCATAGACGTGAATCACTGGATTAGCATGATGTCCCATGGCAAAGCAGTTTAATATTTAGAGTTACAGGAGGGATGAAAGTATCACATTGTCAAATTACCCGCCTTAACACCCACATCTAGCACATATTCTAAGGGATTCGGCTTTTTGTGATGTATTATTATTCATTCAAAGATACTAGCAAAGATGTTAACAAAGAAGCTAGTGGCAGCAATCCTCCCTTCTCTTTCAGCTGTCCTTGAGAGTCACATAGATGACAATGAACTAGATATTTGTCCGACTTGTGGAACAACTTGAGACACCCATTACAATGTCACTTGTGCATTTTCGTCGGGGTCACGGCCCCAACGCGTTAACTCACTAACTGGGAACAGGTGCGGATGGCTAGTCTATTTGCTTTCGTGTATTTGAGGATGTGTTGAAAAAGCCTGCTGAGTTATACACATGACGTATGTAGAGCAAATGTAACTCTCTTGCATAGTCTCTTTGCGAACTCATTAACACTTTAACAACACATTGCCTTCCGTTCTACAGGAACAAGAAAATAAGGACATCCGAATAACCCCAGATCAGCCAAAATGGAAGACGCTTGCATAATATGTGCATCATTTCGCAACTTCAGAACACAGATTTTACAACAAGTGGCAACCAAACACAGTACAAAACATAAATCATACAAAAATATCTTCCAATAATGCATAATAAAGTATTAGTATTACTATCAAACATTAACAAGAGACATGTGCATTTACGCTAAAACACTGTAGAGTTTGATTGGACGCAAGTGTTTAAGTGGAAAGTGTTTTCACCTCCGTTTTAAACATTAATAAGCTTATTTATTTTGCTATACTAATGCATGCTTACGGTTATTTTTTTTTCCTGCTGTTCATAATGCTATAAGATGAAAACAAATTTGAACAAAAATCTCAATCTCAACTATATAAACATTTAACTATATAAACAGCTACCAGTAACCATTATATCTAATAGATGCAGTCACATTAGTGACAATTTTGTGAGTAATTTTAATATCGATTTTAATTGGAATAGTGATAAAAATATAATAATAAAAATACAACAGAAAAATCTTTTGAACTTCTCATCTTCCCTCTGGGGTTTCAGATGGCCTGTTGAATTGACACATGATTTAATGCTTGTGGTTGAGATGTTTGATTGTGCTTTGCTGATGCAGCTTTTGCCAGTATGATTTTTATTCAAATGCTTTGCACTTGGAGTCTCAAAGTCATGTTATGAACACTACACATCTGATAAATCCGCGGGGTCACATTAGTCACATTTTTATAAAGGAAATTATAATCATGAATTCAACATGTAACAAATAGTAATAGGCCTACATTCAAAATGTAAAGTAACGTCACGTAATGCGAATTCGAAGGTCCGAGTTCCCCAAACTTGAACTTTGGAACGCATCAAAATGCAAAACTTTTCGCATGAGCTTGCGTTTGAGGCCTGACATATACACACGCATACCGTATGAATGGAGGTCAATGGAACGAAAAGTGTAGTGTGACCGCCCCTTAAGACAGTAATAAAAATCGTACAAAGATAGCATTATAAAGTATTTGGGAAGTAATATAGCTAAACTATATATACATTTTTTAAATATTTCCTACTTGAACAGTTCAGTGATGAATGATGATCCCAACAACTGTACAATTATTGTATTTTCAAGCAATCCTACACAGTAAAGTAACGATACATGCACACATTGCCTCTGTGTCTTTTCTGTTCTACAATCATTGTCATTCGAGACAAGCTGTCTGCTCCTTTCTCTGAATGGATTGAATTTCACGGGGTGACAAAACAAGGCCGACTATGAGCAGGTCGAAGAGAATGTTTGGTTTTAGAACTTGACAGAAATGCATCTGACAGTCTAACAATAGAAGAAGGCTTTCAGCACAAGCCAATGAGAGGACAATGGGGTCACGTGGTGTGTTAGTATGTTAGCCTTGAGACTGAGGGCCGATGCTCTAACGCACTCTAAAAGAGAGCTGCTCCATCACTGAGATCACCGAGGAACAACCCAGGTAAGAGTTTCAAGATAAATCAGTATATTCAGCATATTCTCCAAACCCAATCCCTTATATAGGAATAACGAGCATTATGTATTTTGGCATTTTGTATTGCATATATTTTTTTTGTTGTTGTTGTTGCTTAATATATGCTACATGAAATCTTTGACCGTTATAGTCATGTCTGACACAGAAGATGTGATGGATGAGGGGGTTCAGTGAGTAACAGTTTTAATTCCGCAAATATTTAAAAAAAAAAGTTATCAATCTTGCAATTAATTCCATGTGCTTATAAATCTTTTTGTCTGTGTGTTTGTGTGTGTTTTTTAAATCTAATTTTATAAAAGGGAGGAAGGTATTGTATCACTGTCTATATACATAATTTTACATATATAATTCCAAAATGTATTTATTTATTACAATGCAAGTGGCCATTTACCTACATTTACATTGTTAAATATTGTTTACACCAAGTATAACTACAAATAGTAAATTCATACTGTAAATAAAAGTGATGCTATTTGGTAAATCTGAGCAAAGTTTAAAAAATCGACAATACTTATATTATAATAATGATAACCTTTTATTTGTTTTTAATTGTTTATTGTAACTGTTGTAATCAATTGCTGTTAAAAACATATTTCTCCAATATATATAGTGGACGAATCAAAATCCAAACCAAAGTAAGTTCCATTATTCTCTTGTATGCATCATTATATATCAGATTAAATTTATATATATATATATATATGTAATGTCTTAATCTTTTATCTTCAGGTATCTATCAAATATCCAAGCACCAAAGATCCCAGAGGGAGATAAAGTCGATTTTGATGTAAGTAGGACATTTGCCTCTCTGTTACACTCCCTTTAAATGCACCTCTCACTTTCAAACCCTAAAATCTCTATCTCTCTCTGTGTGTATATGTAGGACATCCAAAAAAAGCGTCAGGAGAAGGATTTAACAGAACTACAGTCTCTTATAGAGGCTCATTTCCTCCAGAGACAGAAAGATGAAGAGGAACTCATTAGTCTGGTCAACAGAATCGTGAGTGTTTTCCTCATGAATGTTTTTGTTAAACGTGTAAATCAAAAAAGAGGCAGAACTACATTAACTGGATAAACACCTCACAGATCCTGAAAGAGGAACTTCTGAACAGAATTATGTAAATTTGTGTTTTAACAGGAGAAGAGGCGAGCAGAGAGGGCCGAACAGCAGCGAGTAAGAGCAGAGAAAGAGAAAGAGCGTCAGGCCAGACTCGCTGTGAGTAACTGTCAAATTCTGCACAAACACCTGCCAAACCAGTGCTTTATGCAAATATGATCATAAAAATTGTAAAAAGGCAGTTTCAAACACTGTCCCCAGAAAAGAAGTCTTGAATTTGCACTTTTGAATTACCTTTGTGGAGGATGTTAGCAAAATCCACCCTATATTGTCAAACTAATCTGGTGTTGAATCATTTCTACAAAACCAAATGAATTTGTCCAGTCAGTGAAGTAAAATAATGAACCACAGACTCCTACCAGAGATGAAACCAATCTACAATCTAAACTGTTTACAGGAAGAGAGAGAGAGGAAGGAGCAGGAAGAGCAAAGAAAGAAGCATGATGAAGATGCCAAGAAGAAGAAAGCTCTCACCAACATGACCCAGCAGTACGGTGGCGTACAACAAAGGGTCAGTGTTCATCATATTTAAGGCTGTCAATAAATATTGTCAAGTTACATGATTATTTTTGCAGATTCTTTCACTAATATTATAATTATCCCTGAACTAAAGGGTGAAGGACGCAAAGGTGCCAAGAAACAAACCGAGAGGGAGAAAAAGAAGAAGATCCTGGCCGACCGCCGAAAACCACTGAATATTGACCACCTGAGTGACGACAAACTCAGGTACGATATACTACTATACTATAGCCTATATAACATTTTAATAATAAAAAAACAAGACACCAAAGTGATTGATATGTCCAACGTTTTAATAATTTCTAACAGTATTTTTATTTAGTTGTTGCTAAGGACAGGGCAGGAAACAGGCCTGCAGGAAATAATTCATTATTTAGAACTAGAATGAGAATAATTAAATTTCTTAGAACCCAGAATAATAGTAGCCTACCGTGACCGCAAGCCAAGGAATGAATTACATTAACCTGTTACTGTACTGAACTTAAATGGTTGTGATTCCAGAATTCTTTGGACTATAGACGTAAGATCAGTCTCGTTTTATAGAAGACATTTGGCGGATTTTTGTAGAAGTGAAATAAATGAAGAAAGTGAAACAGAAAAAAAGTTAAAGAAGTTTGAGTTTATGAAAATTTAATTAGTCATATTTTCAAAACCTGGGCGACTCAAATCAAAGCCAAAAATCTGAACAAGTTGTGTTTCAAATTTTAGGTCGATATCTCAAAAATGAGCTTTCAGTAAGACTTTTTCACTAGGGCACAACCAGACTCCATTACTGCCCATATAAGGGCACCTGCGTTTCCATATGTGTTTGAGTGATGTGAACCATTATTTATTTTCACAATTTTCATACAATATATGAAGTAGACATCCTATTTAGAAGTAATATGAGAAGTTTGGCAGATTTTGATATGAATTCAACCTCTAAGAAACATACAAAAATAACAAGTAAGTTAGGCCTATGTGCGTTATGGCTCGCTGCCACCTCTGCCACAAATGGTGAATCTATATATTTTGTCTTTATATTTAAAAAAAATAAAAAATTCAGACCTTTTTTTTTCTAAATAATTGAATGGATGCTATGTACTTAGCATGAAAACAAACTGAAGTGTCTACCCTTCTTTCATGATTTTTCATGTTCACACTATTTCAAAATAAAGGTCTAAACACGCCTGGAGTATGAAAATATAGAGTATAATAATAATATCGTCTGGAATCGTTTAAAGCCCTTTAAACAGTTTGCAGTTTGTACTGAAAGTGTCTTTTGGACTTTGAACCGTTCGGTTCCCATCGAAGTGCATTATATGGAGAAAAATGCTCAAAAACAAAACGCTTTCTGCGTGAACCCACCTTAATATTTCTATCAATCGTTGCAGAGACAAAGCCAATGAGTTGTGGCAGTGGCTGATGGAGCTGGAAGCAGAAAAATACGATCTCAACGAAAAACTGAAACGCCAGAAATATGATGTAAGTGATATCTAAACTTCTTTTACTTACTTTAAAATTGCTTGTGGGGCTTTATGGCGCTTCTGTAAGGTCGTTTTTGAGGTTTTGCAGCAATTAACAGATTCACAAAATTCAGTTCACTTTCAACGGCTGGAGCGTGGACCGACTGAGGTAGTAATAGGTTGTGTTCATTATCACTGTATCCTGTTAGCACTTGTCACGTTTCTGTCTCTCACAGATAAATCAGCTCATTTGCCGCGTCCAGGATCACCAGAGGTAATAATCACAAGTTTCACATCTCACCAACCGCTAGAAGTGTTGAGTCATTCGGTTTTATATCCAAAAATTATTTTTAAACTCTTGCTTTTCTATCTCTTAGTGCCAAGGGACGCGGCAAAGGCAAAATGGGAGGAAGGCTGAGATAGTTGTTGACAGCAGAAGATGTGAGAGGATTTTTTCCTCGTGCATTCGTTTTGTTTGTCTGATTGATGGTGACATTTAAAAGTCATTGTTCTGAACATAAAAAAAAAAAAAAAAATCTTGCCTGTACATTTTTGCTCTGCATTTTGCCATAAATAAATGCTATTGCTGACTGTTCATTGTGTGGTGTACTCATTAGTGATGTCAATAATATTAATAAATTATATTATCTGTAAATTCAAAATAAATAGCTGCAGC
This sequence comes from Pimephales promelas, assembly GCF_988280905.1. Classification (NCBI taxonomy): domain Eukaryota; kingdom Metazoa; phylum Chordata; class Actinopteri; order Cypriniformes; family Leuciscidae; genus Pimephales; species Pimephales promelas. The sequence goes on from NC_142793.1 coordinate 18,675,784, forward strand.
ATTTGATTAAAAATGTATAATAAATATAATATATTATAATATATAAAGTTGCAGTGCAGCATAAAATTAACTGTTATGTATGACAATCATGCACATAAACACCAACATTGCATCAAACTACATAAATCTCAAAGTTTGACTCATTATTATTTTATATGACCAACAATGAAAAAAAAAGTATCAATTTATGCTATCAAATTAAAGGTGCACATTTACACAAAAGAAACGAGTAGTGTGGTGGTCCTAGATTTTTCCAATGTAATCCCATGTTCACTGTCTTATTGGACAGCAAAAAGATATTTTTAAGAAATCCAATCATACCAAATGAAGCTACAACATAATGACAAACGCTTTGATCGGTTTATATCACTACCTTTAATTTAGACTACATCAGGGACACATGGTCCTTTAACAGGCCGCACACGTTACCTGCAGCGTATACGACAGTTTACATACATGAAAGGGGTCACTGCTGGGACGGTGTGCAGGTGTGACATGATATGTGCTGCCTTGATGTAGTTCGAGAAGAGTCCGTTGCATACATAAAACTATATTCAATACACACTAACTGACACCAGTGCATTTTTCAAGTTGGCTGTCTGTGAAATCGAGACGGGTGACGCAGACCGCAGGGTTCGAGCAGAAGGAAAAAAGGGGCTGTACATCAGCGCAGGTCTTCACCACAGGTGCGTTTCACGGATCTCTGCGATCACTTGACTCGCTCTCTGCAAGGCCTATGGGCAGACGAAAGGATGCCAGTTTGAAAACATTTAAAATTTTCTATTTTTCTATTTAATGATAAAATACAATACAACATTTTTAAAATAATGTATAATTCAAAGTTTAATTTAATGCTAAGTAATGCAGATTAGCCTCTACAACAATATGAATTATTATTAATTTAATAATAGCAAAAATAAATTATTAATACAATTAAAATAATTTACTTTAGAAACAATTAATTTTAATTAACATTTTAATAATTAAAACCTACTCTGCATTTAGAAACATTTTAACATAACTATACATTTAATTTAATTATTACTACTAATAATAACAATTACTCTTAATGTAAAGGCTACTCATTAGTAGATTTACAATAATATACAATACTATTATTATATATTACTTATTACAATTATTATGAAATATTAAACAATAAATTATTAGTACTGTTATTAAATTAATAATATTATTGTAAAGGTTGCAGATATAAACATTTTGCATTAATATTCATTATTACTTATATATAATAATAATAATTTTTAATAAATTGTCATACTATTGTTTACTGTTTAATAATAATAATATTCATTATAATTAATTTTATGTATAAATGTAAAGGCTACTCGGCACTGCTAAACACGTTTTTTACATGAACATACATTATATAAATAATAATTATTATATATAAATGATTGACGTCACCTTCAGCATATCTGCGGCCTCATTGCGGCGCTGGGCCATGTCCTCTGACTCCGTGAGGAGGTCGTCCAGCAGGGCGGGTTTATACAACTGTCCCACCAACTCGCTTTGTAAGCTGTCCTTCACATGGTTCACCAGGAAGTGCATCACAGCCTTTGGTACACTGCAGAGACGGAGAAACTGAGTGAGTATTGAAACTAGAAACTCATATTCATGGTTCCTCCATAGTCTCGTGTAGAGGTTAAATGCGGTTTCTACATACCTGTCCTGGATGTTTTTACGAACAATGAGAAAATAAGACTTGATGAGCCTCTCGATGACCTCGCAGTCCCTCTGTTCGCGAGCAGACAGTTTCCGAGCAACTGGCACAGGCTGCGAGAGATCAGAACAAATCAACACTAATTCATTGTGACCCTGTTAGCGAACAGCTCTCAAAGAGACCACAAATACTTACGGGTGTTTATTTACTTTCACACTGCAAGCTTTTAAGTCATTTCTGTAGCATAATCAAAAGTTTTATGGACTCACTACATCAAGCAGGTTCACTGCGTGTCCTCTCTGAGGGCTGGCGGGGACAGAGCTCTGTTGTTTGTGCCTGTCTTCACCCTGGCCTTCCTCTCCCTTCTTCAACATGCCCCTCCAGGTCCCTGTTCCTCCTTCCTGCTCCCCTTGAGCCCCTCCGGCCATCTAATACACATACACAGGAAGAACAAGACAGGATTGAGCACCAACTAGTGTTTATGCACCCTCCCATGCAGTGCATCTATGTTTTATGTGTGAACAAAGCTTTTGTTCAGTTCGAAGCCTAAAACCAATACATAAAACACAGATTTTGGCTACAAACTGTAAAAATACTGGGTCTTTAAAATCACAACAGTAGTTTGAGAAGGTTCTGATGAGTAAAACCAAAACTGCCGTCAGTTTAGTGGTTGGTGACCATGCAGTTGGGGTTAAAGGTCAGGGGGAGCAGATTGAGTGGGTTGAAAATCAACTCCATGCTTTGCCCCTACACAGGGGCGCCACAAACCTTAGACCCATCACCCTCAGCAGACTCGGTGGGCGACACTGACTGCCCACCAGGACCTTTTAAGGACTAAAAAAAGACACAGGAAGAGAAGAGACTAGTCAGCTAGAGAGGAAAGCAGCAGATTTGAGTCCGATTCAAATCAAAACTGGAAGAAAAGGCAGCAAGACTTTTCCAGAGAGGAAAAGAGATAAAAGAACATTGCAAACAGCAGCCCCTTGCATTTTCCAGTGAGAAAACGCAGTTCACTGATCGCTCAAGATTTAACATCATACCTTCTCACGAGGCACCGCTGAGGGAATCTCTCTCATTCGGTTACGTCTCTGCTCCTGTTTACGAAGACAACAAATATTAATCTCACACTCAAACATTTTCTAATCAGAAATCTAATTTAAATCATCATCAAAAAGTCACTAAACCTCAATGTTGTTGTTCATGACCCCACAAGCATCTGCAAAGTCTGGGTGTTTTGTGTTGATGTAAGCCAACTCAATCGCCACAAGATTGTGAACCTGGAGCAGAGCAAACGCAGCTTTAGAGAAGAAATACATGCACATAAACTGCTGGGCCATAACATGTAAAAGAATAAGAGCATGAGTGAAAACAAACAAACCATCTCATTGGTGACTGGAAGCCTCTTCCTGAGCAGAGAGGTGACCACTTCTACTATGGCATCATGGAGCTTTGGAAACCTAAGCAACTCCTGGCAAAAATGAGAAGATAACAATTAGTATATAGAAGATAATAATTAATAATAATAAAAACAAATAGTATGAAGGGCAAAAACTGTTACGTCTCCTATGTCTGCGGTCTACCTGAGTGCTGTAGTTGCTACAGTGCTGAATGATCCTCTGCATCTCCTCATGCACCAGCTCCACACAGCGCAGACTGGGCTCCTCCAGGCGCTTCACCTGCCTCTTCACCAGCAGCTCGAACGACACCTCAGGCACAAACAGAGCCGGACGTGGACCCTGAGGAAACGCACAGGAACTCCATTACAGAAATACCCGAAGATGCTGCAAAATGTGATCTAACTTGAGATAAGTAATGGTGTGTAAAATCACCGTTATAGTGACCAAAATAATCAGTTGTCACTATCGTTTGTTTTGGTTTTTTTCAATGCTGGTGCCAAAACAATACTTTTAAAACGGTGCCTGAAACAATACTTTAAAAAAAGAGCTTCAAAACGTTGAAAAATACTTTTTTTATTGAAAAAAAAAAAATAATAAAATAAAAAAATTCTTAAAATTGAATAAAAATAAAATTTAAGTATATATAAATATAAGTAGTCCAAATACAAAACAACAAATTTACATCATAAATTCACAATAAAACCTAAACCACCTAAACCAACTCCAATAATTTACCACTAAATAACAGTACAGTACTAATAACAGCAAAGTCTGTATTCTTGGTATGCTACAAACCAGCTTTAAATTTCAGCAATCCTTTTTACATTGTTTGCCTTCTCTGGCAAAATACAACAACTCTCCTGACTTATCGCATGTCCTGCAAAAGGTGAGCGTTATTTTAGAACGCATCACCTTAAATGCTGTGACGCGAAACCCCTTGTGGAAGAAGAACGACATCATGTTTACAACTGTGACAATGAGCTCTTAATGAGATTTTATGGATTTTTAAAAATATGTTAAGTTCTATTGTTGTAGTAAACTGATTCAACAGACAGCTGAGGTATTTAAGTGACACCGAAATGAGGCACCGAAATCTGCGTTTTGAGTCAGTCCGGTAACATAAGTACCAGTTCCATATATTAAACACTGTATTGTTAAAATATGCTGAAAATGCTCAAATGTACTGATACACACACTGAAATAATTTTTTCACTTGAAATCAATCAAGTTTTATATCGAAACCTAACAACAAAATTGGCAACACTATACAGTTTTTAAATCAAAGTTAAAAAAATTAATTATTAAAGACAATAGGTGAACAATAAATACAATATTTAATACAATGCTGTTTTAATGAGAACTAAAAAAACAAAACGATAATACTAACCATCAGACATTTTATCGTGGTTTATTCTCAAACCAGTAGCCGTTTTATCATTAGATATACCTCCACAGTCACTCTAATATTTAAATGTCCCTCTGAGGAGTTGTGCTAAAATAGAAATCTGCAGACTCTGAGAAAACCGCAGCACAATTCAGAGCACTGCAGGCTGCAGTCTTTATTTCGTATCCATATTAAAACAAAAGGATGTAGACGCAACCTACCGTAGCATTCCTAATAGCTGTAAGAACATCTATAGTTGTAAGTCCTCCAAGAGGATCTACTGACTCCAGTGTCCTACCAAACGTCTCATGGAAAATATAACAAATTCTTGCACCACCACACCTAAAAAAAAATAGCATAAACAACTGTGGTTAGCACTAGCACTGTGATTAGCTTTATATCAGTAACTGGGAGATAAGAGGAACTAACAGTTCTGTAGTCTCAATGTATTTGGCCGTCCCTTCAATAGTGTTGCAGTACTCTGTGGCAAACTTTGTGATGAGCTGCAGCAGGGTGGAGCTCTTGTCGTCCACCGGCTCGCCGTAGCTGCCGAGCAGGGATTGATACTGGGCTGCTAGAACATTGATGCGCGTCTTCAGCTCTGGTAAACAGTCCCTAATATGATGCATCAATAACCTGATGGGGAAAAACAAGATTTTAATACTTTAAAAGCAGATTTGCTCAGCAAAAATGAACAAACTGTGATGTTTCAAGCATAAATTCTCACCTATTTAATGTTCTGGCAAGATATTTGGTCCCGTTTCTGTTGGCGAGGGAGGGGTATTTCTTCTGCAGGAAGGCATACTCATCACGGATGGAGTCTGCCACACATTTCTTATTATTGATGTCCAGCTGACTCCTGCATAAAGACATTTATATATATGATAATTGTTAAAATACTTTAAATAGATTGACAGTCTTGCTAATAATCATTTATCTTTTTTTTTTTTTTACCTGTTGACCACTCCGATCAGTCCTAATTTGACAGGAATGACTCTGCCCATAAGTACATCCATTGCATCAGTACCGGCGTCCATCAGATCTAGTTTAGTCACCACAGCCAGTGTTCTGCGACCTGACAGTAGGAGAAAATAAAAATGCTGCTTTTCGAAAAAATCTGCATCACACAGCTATGCGGAGAAACATCACATCACACAAAGTGAAAGATACAGATATTGTGAGCAAAAATAATGCACGAGTAAAATCAACGTAAATATGCTGACCATCTGTGTCCACCTCACGGGCCACTTTCAGCGCTTCAGAGGTGGCCATGTCTGTGTTCGCTGCAGTGACAGCTAAAATAATGCAGTTGGGATTACTGATGTATTTTAGGATCAGTTCACGGATCTGCAGCTCGATATCTTTGGGCTGGTCTCCCACTGGGACCTGAACATGAATAGATCAGTGTCAGCGTCAAAAAAAAAATCATCCACAAACAGAATACTCAAACAGGCCAAGCTGAACTTGAATCAAACACCTTTGTGATGCCAGGCAGATCGACCAGCGTGAGATTGACAACATGTGGTGAGAAGATTTTCAGGTGTATTGGCTCATCACTAATACCCTGTTAAACAATGACACAAGATGTTTTTATAAGACCCTCCACATTCTGAATTAGTCAAAATGCAGAGCTTAATGCATATAGAAACAACATTAAAGTTCAAACGTTACAGGTCAGTAAGATTTTTTGATAGAAGCCTCTTATGCTCAGCAAGGCTGGATTTGTTTGTGGAAAATAGTTATATTGTGAAATAATTCAGTCTTCAGTGTCACATGATCCTTCAGAAATCATTCTAATATGCTGATTTGCTGCGCAAGAAAGATTTCTTGTAATGATCAATGTTGAAAAAAGTTAAGCTGCTGGAAACAGTGACATATTTTTTCAGGATTCTCAGGATTGAATAGAACGTTTAAAAGAAAAGCATTTTTGGAATTAGAAACCTTTATAAGTCCTTGTTGAGAGGAGGAAAGAAAAAAACGTACTGACCCCATAATGTAAAATGGTAATGTACATATAGGATTCAAAATTACACCATCATCTCATGTAGTCCATACCTTGTTATTGCCAGAAATTCTTTCTGTTTCATTTTCGATTTCTTGCCTGATTTCATCAAAATCTGTGTAGACCTAAAAGGCAGAGACACAATATAAACGATCATGATATCTCACTTCACAGAAACTATAACATTAAAGAGAACAAGAAACACATCAGGGAAACATGAGGTTAATACAAAGCATGTGTCTGACACAAGACCACACTGCAGTTTATCTCCAGTGATCATTTGGACCAACACGCTCTTGATGTTCATGAATTAAAGGCCTTGTTCTTCAACTGTCAAACAATCAAACAAACTCTCAGCACTGTTGTTTGTAGCACATAAAGGTGTCTGACGGCCAGAATGTCTGAATAAACCAACATTGTGCAGCGTCTCTTTGATGTAACAACTTTTCCACTTGGACTTACTCAAATGTGAGGTGTTGAATATTCCCAATTTAAACATGTGTCTTGAGAAATAGGGTCTTATTCACTAACTGTGCATATGCACAAACGTGTGTGTAATTATCCGAGTATGACTAAAGTGATCACCATTTTAGGCTTTTTTGGATATCAACTTTCATGCAGTGTGTAATATAGCTTTTTGTGAATGTAAAAAGTCTGCAAAGTTTCAAAAATCAAAGAACAGAGTTATTGTAATTCGCATCATGCCATTCCTTTTCATTGGCTTCCCATTAACAATTTCTACTTTGACTCGCCCTCAAACACTAGTTGTAGTTGAGGCCTGGGCCTGGATGAGTTTGGTTCGAGTTGTGGACATGTCGAGGAGACGAAAACAAATCTACTTTGCATGCACTTCCAAAGGATGAGGACTGGAATTGATACTGTAAAACCGTCTCCATTGTTACTTTTCATAGAAGTGCTGCAGTATGTATAGCCATTTTGTTTCTGACGCACACTGTAAGCGGTAGACCAATCACAACAGACTGGGCCATCTGACCAATCAGAGCAGAGTAGGCTCTCATAAAGGAGGGGTTTAGAGAGACTGAATCCTTTGTCAAACTGTTTCAGACAGTGTGACAAAAGAAGTGAAGCTGCAATGTATATTATGAGAAAATTAAGAAAAAATTGACCTTGGATGTAGGCAAGACTATTGTAGGAGACCTTCAAAAGAAACCACCTGTGCACAAAAATCACAGTCTTGGTGGTTTTATAAACATGTTAAGATAAAATTTCATGTGTTTTTAATCTTAAACATGCATTTTTACAACTAGCAAATAATAGCATAAGAAAGAGAAGTTCATGAGAAGTTCTCCAGTAACTAATCCAAGCAAAATTTAGTCAATGAGAACTATTATTATTATTCTTAAATGGTTCATAATGGACTCCTAAAAAGGTTAAAAGGGTCACACACATTTGACCTTAGCTGCTGGTGATTGTGAATTCTTTGTCCAAACATCTATTGTGCTGCTTTCCATACCTTGTTTTTGGTGTGTAGAAATTTCCCCCACTCTTCTCCATCCACTCCTGTGGGAAAAATATTGACGACACAATGTAACTTTCACTTTTGTAAACAGAGTTTACTCTGCAAGTAGGATTTGCTTTTGTTCCACATCAATACATCATTTTTATTTTTTTAAAGCACCATGACAGCAAATTAAACAAAAACTGCTACAAAACAAAGGCAAAGTGCAGTGCATTGGGTAGCACAGCCTACCTAGCTCAAACTAAAACTCTATTCTATTAAAGAACTCGACTTTTCACAACAAAGTAATGTTTAAAATAAATAGTAGTTGATGACTACTAGTTTTTAGTGAGTAAATAGACGTTTTGCAGTGTGATATGGTTTATATACCTTTTTCACTGTTTGCAGTGTGTATGTGTGTGTTCACAACTCGATGTGTGTGCACTAACATGGATGGGTTAAATGCAGAGGACAAATTCACATCATATCACTGTCATTGTCACTTTTGAGACCCAAATCGTTCATACTCACCAGTCACCACTTCAATCTGAAACTAGATTGTACTCTACATTCCTCAGTCTGGGTTTGTATAGGCCAGTTGTTTTGAAACCTGTCCTGAAGCACTCCACCCAGCACTGCCCATTTTTAAGTTATGCTGCATTCCAGACGAGGTTGGACATGGGAATATGCCACATTACTGTAAATGTCCCACTTCAGACCTCAGCAAATTTCAGGCAATTAGACATCACATTCACATGTTGACCACATGATGTTGCCCTGACACAAGAGCATGATGTGTTTTTGTGTCAATTATGGCAACAAAGTAAAAAACAACATAAAATCACAGCTGATAAAAAGAAAAAAACTAAGGTATTATTACATTATTATTAAACTTAATGTCTAATGTTAATGTTTTTACGTTTATGCTCATTGGAAGCAGGACTTGCCAACATCTTGGAAGTGACGTCAAATTGCATGTTTTAATGAGCATTCTCCAAAAGAGGAGAACATGGACACTGCCATGGCTAGGGAAAAGAGGCGAACTTGGCATGTCAATTTTGCAAATGGAGCTTGAGGTAAGTAGTTTTAAGTTTTAGCGCCATGTCGCGACGATCAACGGCCGTTTTTGAACCTCTCTCAATGTACGACGTAAGACCACCGTTCAGGAACCAAGAAGACCACAGAAATCACCACGATTGGTCATCTTTCATCCGGGACAGCCCAAAATCATACAATGTGTCATTCCATGACACACCCACTTAAGGTCTTGCAGTCTTGACTAATTAGCAGACGAGTTGAATCAGGTGTATTAGAATAGGGAGTGCTTCAGGACAGGTTTGAAAACCACTGATTTAAGCCAAGCCATTGCACTAGCAGTTTAACTAAAGCTTAAAATCTAATAATGGAAGCAGGATGAGAAAAAAACACAAAGCTGCTCAACAGAAGCAAAAGGGTAAGAAACAAGGAAAAGGAGACCTTTGTAAAGGCGCTCATTTTTCCAGGCATTGGGCTCTGCGTTTAAAGAGAGATGACAGAGTGTTAGCCTGCAGCAGTGCAGTCTTTATAGGACTCTAGTTAGCCTAATCCACACAAATGCAGAGATGCCCATGCTAAAAGCGTCATCTGAAATAAATCAGGTTCAGCAGGTTCTTACGGACTGGATTCTATGTGTATTGATAGTTCACACAGTTCATTTAAAGTAAAAGCACACTATGGTTTCCATTCTCTTTTGACTTAACTTGGCAGATGGCAACCTAACAAGTACCTGACACCACTGCACCACTGAATTTGAGAAAAAGTAGCACCTAAATCCCAAGTAGTACATACCATTCTCCTCGCTGGACTTCCTTCTGTCCTCCGGGTCTACGTTCACCAGCTGGAGGATGAGAGGCCTGCGGGTGACGATGCCCGTCCCGCGGGGCAGAAGGTCTCTGCCAACCAAACTCTCCAGCACAGAGCTTTTCCCGCTGCTCTGGAAATCAGATGCACCACACAAAATACAAATAAATCCGGACTGTCAATTACATGAACATTTACTTGTTTGGAACCATAACTAAAAGTTCACTTGCTGATCAAACATGTACCTAAACAGCTTAACCGTACTGAAGTTATGTAGCTCCGCCCCTTTTCAGAGCAGCACAGTTTGTATTTGCACAGCATGAAGGTAAGATTTTACGGATTTATGAATGAACTGCTCTTTTTAAATCTTCCCGGTCTACTGATATTTGACATTGGCTTTCCAATGCTCATGATAACTCTCATTAATTCTACAATAAATAAATCCACTTCACCACCTAAATTAATTTCGATAGCGATGCCACAGAGCTACGACGAAAACGGACGTTCAAAGTCAAAATTGTAAAGATAACGTGATGTCTATAAAGGTTACTATATCATACATGAATTTCTAAGCCCTCTAAATTATCAACATTATCAAAAAATTTTGCTGAAAAACCAGTTGCACACAATCTACTACATATCTTCTGTCGTCTGATTAATAGTTTATTATCAGCAAGTAAAAGGCTTTTTAGTATCATTCTAAAAAAAGTCCACCTACAGATCTTTCCTGATTTTTATAAAGAAAAACATAAGAATGATTTTTTTATATTGCTAGAAATATTTCAAGATGTTCATCGCTGTTTATATTGAACTGCATTATGTTTTGAACCTTAATAAAAACTATAGAGCTTTGATCATAAAACTAAGACTATATAATAATATATTATTGGGAGATATATAGTGACAAATGATATTTATACACATTTTATGCAAGTATCTTATAAAGTTATCAAAACTTCATCATACTTTTTTGAAATCAAACCAACCTCTATATTCCAAACATATTATACTTTATGAGCCATAAAAGTCTGGAGCATAGTATAAAACACATAATTTGTCTAAAGGTTTAATAAAATGCTCCATTAAAAAAAATCATTGGGATCCAACATTTTCTTTCCTTAAATGGCCCAAAACAGGGTTGTAAAGGTGTAAACGAGTTGAAAAAGTTGAGTTTGGATTAACTTTTCCACACAAATAGCCTACACTATTGGTTGGAAAATGATAGGTTGGTACTCTGTGTGGTAACCTTTCCGAACCTCTATTTAATATGTTAGGTTTACAGGGATAACAACACTTGCCATCCAGACAGCCATATCCTCTTAAGAGGTCAGTGAAAGTCTCTTCTTTAAGACTCTTTAAACGTACTATACCTAAAGTGTGTAAGGCAGATGGTAGTAAACTCTTCTCCTTGATGAGTCAGTCTCTGATTTACTTACATTAAAGCTCCATATTACTACAACACTTTTTATCAATTATGCAGTATTTTCCACAATGAAATGATGCAGATATCTAGTGTAACGTCCATCATCATTTTCACCTTGGTCCTTGATATACAGTGAGTCTTGTCTTGCAGCTGCTCAGTCCAAACAACATGCAGCCTGAACTGTCAAGTTCAGACCTACCATGGCGCATCTCATCATGTGTTAGCTAAGAAGTGTACTCAGACCAGCACAGCTTTATAATTTACTTTATGATATTACTCGTGCTTTTAAAACAAACAAATTCCTAACAGTAGAAATGGACACATAATGATAATATACTTGAGGTCAACTATTTAAACATGAATTAGGAAACAAGAGAGTGCATACGTTAGCACGCTAGTTAGCTGGATAGCGCAGATAACATTATTTGAAAGCTAGTTAAAGATTTAAATGTTATCGTCTTAATTGTCAGGATATTGAAAACGACATTGATTTATTTGTCGTTGATCTTGCCATATAATATAAACAATGTCGCAGGGAAAAAAAACGTAGCTAATAATAGGTTGTGTTCCAAAATGAGTGAACCACATAACGTTAGATAGGGGCTTCATAGGCGCCCTCGAACTTTCCATTCCATTCCGAAATGCAGTCTAGGTGGGTAACGTTAACTCACTACTAGGTTTTGAAACACCACCATAAACCTGTATCAGTCTGAATGGAAACAGCAACTACAAAATTACCTGCGTTCCCACCACTGCAATCTGAGGCAGCTGGATAATATCCGCCCCGACTGTGTTAAAAACATCCTGGAGTTTGTTAATGACAGGAATAAGAGCCTCCATCGCGTTGACGATCTGTTCCACTGTCAAAACGAGTTGCTAAAGAGACTACCGCGACTAAACACGGCACAAAGTCATTCAATGTCCCTCACTGTGACACCATGAAAACCAAAACCAACCCGGCCGCGGAAAAACTGCGCACTGATGGTGCATTGTGGGACTTGTAGTTTCAGGCGGCACAACAGCTGTTGACCCACTTTTGAATTTTCTGGAAATAAACTACATAACCAAGCATTTTTCTGAGTGGATGCGCCAAGGCAACCGTAACTATGGGGTGCAACAAAATATTTTGGAGAGGAAAACATGTTTTGGGTAAGGTAGAACAAGTACCACTATTACATAATAAATTACAACACATGTAGCCAAGTGGTGTTATTAATATGGTTGTCTGACAGCATCAACACCAAGAGAAATGTTCATTAATAATAGACTTTTTTTTTAAACAAACGTGAACTGGATAAATTATTAACAGTTAAATACAAAACGTAAAAAGATATATTGTTTTCATATATACGAAACACTTTTAAGTCATTTTTTTTAAATGGGTTCAGAGCAAACCTATCAATGTAAGTTTATTAAACTTCTCCAATAATATTAATAATTATATAACATGCCTTTTTCTTGTTCTGTCCCATGGCTGTTGAAATATATGACAAATTCTATGTATGACAGAAACTCCAAGTTTACTGAGCATACTAAAAATGCTCCTGTATCTCAACAGCACAGCAATTAATGTTTTATAAAATTCTAAAGAAAAGGGTCCTCAAACAAATAATTTTGAACACAATTTATTTTTAACCCAAGTAGACATACATCTGGGTTCAAATAGGCTATTTAAGATTTACATTTCATCCATAGGATTAAAATAAAGAAAGTGCCAGATGAGTCTACCAAGACTCTGAACATAACAACTATGTCAGCGGGTAACAGTAAAACCAACAGGACAGCTGCCTTTAAATATTGCACATGGGATCATTCAACACAACAGGTCACAGCACAGATGAGGTGATGTCATACAGAAACACAGCTGGGTTATACATGGTATTTACAAAAAAAAACCATTGTCTGGCAAATGCTAAGTTGGTATGTTCCCCTTGTTTCTTTTTAGGGGTTACACTGCCATATAAAAAGAAACAATCAAATGTTTATGTTTTGTTACAAACATATAAAAAGTTCAGCCAAAATACACTTTGGCTTAGAGAACAATGTCAGACTTGTACTTTCCAAAAGCTGTTTACAAACCCAAACGGATAACTGATGTACATGACAAAAACAGAGACTGACTTTCTCTCAGCCATGCAAACTATAATACACATGAGGTCATAAAAGTGCTCCAATCTGATCACAATAAACTGAATATAACACAATAAGTGGGAAAGGCACCTCTCTAACTAATAAGTGTGAGTTTGAAAGAAATTACTTGGGGAAACTATATCATTCACAGCAATGCAGCAAACATTTGTTTAGCTTCACATAAAAATAAAAGAGCAGTTTATGAAGATGTAAATCCCAAATATTCATATTATGAGTGCTCAGCACCAAAACAACCTTGGATAAGTGGAAAAGTTAATGGAAGAGCTAAATGGTCTGTCATGATGATTCAGGATTTCTGCACATTCATTCTTTCGATATAACAGGGGAGTTTAGTAGTTAACCAGGCATAACAACTTGCTTCATATGGTCAAGAAAGTGCGATTTCAACATTAATTCACACTAATATTAGAGCGTCATCAAATAGTTTCTCATCAATCAACTAATGACCTTTTCTAAATGTTTTGGTGCTGCAGGGATGAAAACAAACTCATAAAAAGTCTAAACCTAGACTTTGAGGCTATTAAGAGGCCACTATCCAATGTAGTGTCAATTGTAGACTCCAAATGCATCTTAAATAACGGATCAGTCACAGGTAAAATCAAACCCCAATCATCATCACAGCAGCAGATTAATAACTCAATCTAAATCAGACATAAAAACACAAGCGTGACAGTCCGAGCTAATGTTCAGGATGAGGTGCAGTCCGTGTACGTGGTGACCATGTTTCCTCTTCGCTGGGTCACCGTTCTGCAGTGTTGTTTGGTCGTGCCCTGAAACCTGCTCTCTGTTCTTTTTATGTGTCTGTCAAATGTAAACATCTTCTCCATATCTTCAAACATGTCCTCGAAGGTTCCGGTACCAAAAGCGCCCTGGAAGTGTCTCTTGTGGCGGTTGTGTGCTTGCTGGTGGGCCTTTAAGTGCTCGTCAAAGTGCCGTTTTTGGCGAGCGTGCCTGTTTTGGCTATAGATGTCGGAGTCTCTGAACATGTCGTCAAAGTTGAAATCAAAGGAATGATGAAAACGCTGCCCTCCGTTCATGTCTTCATTGCTGAATGCATTGTCTCCTATCTGGTCATACTCTCGCCGCCTCTTCTCATCCGATAGGGTTTCATATGCTGCAGAACGAGTTTTCAAAAATTATTCATGACAGAGAAAGTAATGTGAAGAATCTTTGCTAATAAACATGCTATTTAATTGTAGATCTCTATATTAAGTAGTTAATCAAGCAGAATACATGATTACACCTACCAGACAACAGTTTGGAAAAATTTTAAGTTTATGTTTTTGAAGGAAGTATCTTATGCTCAATCAAGGCTGAATTTATTTATTTAAATGTTATTACAATTTACAAGAACTGTTAATATATTTTAAAATGTCATTTGTTCCTACAATGGCAAAGCTGTAATATTTATAATGTTACAAAATATTTATATTTTAAATAAATGCTGTTCTTTTGAACTTTCTATTCATCAAAGAATCCTGGAAAAAACATGTTTTACATAAAAACAGATAACAGTGATACTGATAAGAACCATTATTAACACTTGAGCACAATAACAATCGATAATCACTTGCATACAGCTTCAAAATTTGCATTTTTGATATGGGTGTGAGTAATTTGTGTAAAAAAAACATTCAAGTATCGTCAAGTTATGTTTACCACAGTTATTATTTTACTCATAAAACAAGGAAATCCCATTATAAAAACACACTTGAAAATCTCGAGGGAACCACTGGAGAATTAGTATATTAATTACATGTTAAAAAAAAAAAGTTACTAATATTTCACAATATTACTGTATTTTTAATCAAATAAATGCAGCCTTGGTGAGCATAAGAGACATTAAAAAAACAAAAAAAGAAATTATTTCAAACTTTTGAGGGTAGTGTACAGTATAACCGACCTTCAGCAATCTCTCGAAATTTGGTTTCCGCATCGGGGCTCTTGTTCTTGTCAGGGTGATATTTCATGGCAAGCTTGTGAAAAGCTTTTTTGATCTGACGGTCGGAAGCGTCTTTTGGCACACCGAGGATGTCATAGTAGTCCTTTCTGGCCAGTATGAGTTCTGTTATCACCAGGATGCACACTGCGAACATCAGTGTTGACTGTGCCGTGGCCATGCTTCTGGCTGATGGACAAGATGATAGAAGAGATAGCTGAATTGTGTCAGTTGGACCTGTCTAAACAATGAACATCTATACCTCTTAATAACAATGTAATGTCACATTAAAATGAATCTATGAATACATTTCAGGAAATGAAATAAAATAAACAAAAGCAATGTTACTTCTTTGTACAGTGGAATTCATCCATAGGATTTTCAACATGTGCTGCACATCATAATATTCCTGATGTGTTTATATATCGTTACTCTTACATATATTTAGCTTTACCCATGCGCCACGCCCCCTTGATTAACACTAGTTTTGCTGTTTTTAACATTTATTCATACTGAAAAATGAAATTTCAAGTATATATTTAATAAAATTATTTATTTAATAAAATTATTTATTAAATATAACAGTATTTTTTTTATTATATTATTTTTAAGAATATTGCGTTTGCCAGCGTATGTAACGTTACAGTATTCGGTACATTTCTACTATATTTTGAATATTGCCATATATTTTCTTTATATTGTTTAATTGATTAAGAATGATAAACCCCCGCAATACGCCTTTCGAAACCAACTTTCATAAGACTGACGAACTCATTTAGCCAGCTTGCTAACATGAACATTATGTCTCATATAAGCCAATCGCATTATCAACAACAACTACGAAAACATGCCATTTAAATGAAAACAATTAATAATAAGACGTGAATTCTGGCATATTTTGAAACATGTACTTACTGTTCCTGACAGCACCGATGAAAATGATCAAAACTGATACTGGTGTTTTCAATATTTGGGCCGTACAACACGACTCTCAATCCTATTGGTGCAGCTCTGTACCACGTGATCTTTGCATAAGCCAAACACCAAACACAATCACTGTTGCGTTGTGTTTACGCAGAGCCAAGAGGCCCACATAAAATCAAAGTTTTCTAAACTAAACTCTTATTCCTGATGTTATTTACACAAGGGCAAAATAAAACTTTTCTTGTTTTTTTAACAAAAACATGATTATTCTGTTTCAGTTTAAAAGTAGGGTAGGCCAAGAGAATCTGTGCATAACAATTTAAATATATCAGTATAATTAGAATTTTTTATCTGAGATGAAAATATTAGGTAATTTCAAAACTACAGTAGAGCTTATTGTGATATGACAGGCATGTTTGTTTTAATTAAAGATTTACAATGTGTTATATATTAACACATTGTATTTTATTTTACTTTTTATTATTTTTCAAAGTTAATATTAGCTATATTTAGAACAAAGTCTAGTCTTATTTTTAAGTAGCATATTATTTAAATACTTGAGTGAAAAAAACATTAAATTTTTATTTTATTTTTTCCAAAACAAAGTTGAAAGCTGGATGCCTAATAAATGAATATAAATCTGACTAAAAACAAGGTGACTGAGAACAATTTCATAATAAATGAAGGGATGTTTCACCATTTATCAGTATCATACAAGGTTTTTATTTTGTTATTTTATTTTTACATTTATTTATTTGTAAATTACATGTACAATACATTAAAAATAAACATACATTTATATATTTTTTATTTTTACACTGAATATTTATGAGGCAGTTTCCAAATTTGTTTTAAGATATGACAGGCTTATGACAACAGCTGCAAACCTTGTCCATGATGTCATTACGTTTCCCACAATGCCTCAGCAGCAAAACAACGCACGCGCCGTGCGCATTTCACAAGCGTCTCACAAAGATGGCGGGTGTCCCCGATCCACTGGAAGATATGCTGTACTCCGAAGTGGACGAAAAAGCCGTCAGTGACCTCGTAGGCTCGTTAGAATCGCAGTTGGGTGGACAAAACAAGGCGGTGGGTCCTCAAGGTGACATCAGGAGACCCGCAAACGCGCTAAATCCACACTTGGGGAAATTACTGCCCGTCCAAGTAGGAACAACACTGGGGCAGCAGCGGCAGCCACAGCGAAACCAGGAGGGAAACTCTCAAGAAAACGGTCCGGACAGGATAGCGGCGTCCAGCTCTGTCCCCTCCACCTCGAACCTGCCCAGTACCTCTGCGAATTTAGTTAACGTTACAGCAACGAACCGGGTGCAATATCATTCATCAAATTCATCAACTTGTTCAAGTGACGCAGCACCAACAGACTCTCATTCCAATACAAATCACATTGCGTCTGCTGCTGTCCGGACGGTTCCCGCCAGAATACAGACTGTGAACGGAAGCAGTGGCACGTTAAACTCTTCTGTTATCGCTTCCGCGCCTGCTTCTGTAAACGGTATTGACATTAGTGCAGGTGTAGGCACTGGTAAAAGCAACATGTCTGCTCCTACTAGTACAAATACTGCTTTTGTGTCCGCTCAGCCCAACAGCACACTGCCACATGCGAATGTGTCACTAGATAGTCAAGCAAACCCCACCATAGCACTGCACAGGCCTCCTAACACCATCACAAGTGTCGTACACAACGGAGGTGACCCTAAAGTCTCAGGATTGCCCATGCAGGGCACTGGTCTTGTCTCCACCTCTGTGGCGTTCACAAACACAGAGCCCAAATCTGACCCTCAAAACCAGATTAAAGCCATCGTCCCGAACCAGCTCCTTGGGGCTCCTGTAGGGTTGCACCCCAGCACGCCCACTCAAATTATTGTGTCCTCAAGTCCAGTGGTGACCTCACATCCTGTGGTAAGCACCCCTTCTGTCCTTGCAAAGCCGGCAACAACCACTCTCGTAGGACAGCACACGACCCTGTTGAGACCTGGTACGCCCGCTCAAGTGACAGCGACCACGACGGGCCAGCAGCGACCAGGGGCACCTACGACCCAGCTGATTGTCAGACCCCAGCAACAAACTACTATTCAGTTACCACCAGGATTCACCATACCACCAGGTAATAGCTCGGCTGTGAAAAAAATGGTTTAAAGGAATGATTCACCCAAAAATGGACATTTAATCACTCTAATGCTATTTGACAAACTTGCATGCCATTCTTTCTTCTGTGGGACATAAAGATATTTGTAGGACATTATTTGTGCATATAGTGAAAGTAAATGGGGTCCAAAACGACATTGGATGGACCCCATTTAATGTCATTGCACTGGCAAATCAAAATCTAAAGATTGTGCATTTTCGCTGGCGAAATCCAGTCACTTCAACAGGATTACACCTTATTGGGAATTGCACTTGAGGGCGAAAAATCTCACAACGGGTTCAAGTTGGTCATGACTCATGTGGATTTGTAATGTTGTTCAACAACAAAAAAAATGCTTTGTTTGAAAGTGATTTCTGTGCTTCAAACATCGCTACATTATTGACATTTTATGCATTTTCTAAAATGTGACCTCACCTTAAGACATGTCTCAAAATATCTTTTATGTTCCACAAACCAAAATTAGTCATGCAGATATAGAACAACATAAGAGTAAATTAACTGTCCCTTTAAATTTTGTTAACTAATTTGAATACTTGTTGTGGCTATTGTTATTGCCTCTATGTGATTTGTTCACACCGTTTTCTCTGTGTTGTTCTGAAGGTATGGTGCTGGTACGTACGGAGGCCGGTCAGCTGGCGTTGGTTCCTCAGCAGGTCCTGGCCCAGGCCAAAGCTCAGAACCAAAATAAAGCCACCATGTCACCGAGACCTGCTACACCCACTGCTGGAGCGGCTTTCAGAGTCACCACACCTGTTGCCCAGGTATGAGCAAGACTCTTGTTGGATATCACATGAATAATATTTGCAGATGATTGATTTATTAATTTAAGGATCACATTAGCAAAATTTCATGGGCTAAAAAGGTCAATTGCCAATAATGTGGTGATGTATGAAGCAGAGCTCACACAGAAGTCACTTGAAAAACCAAGAAGCTTTCAATAACACTATTTTACAGTGTCCTTGGTACATGTTACATGTACTTATTGTAGTAATAATAGTAAACAATGCATCATTTCATGCAATCAACACTAAAGTTTCTCAAATAATCCACATGAATCGTGCGGTATATTCCAAAATTTTCTGAAGAGACACGATCGCTTTATAATGATTAACAGATTCAATTTAGGCTTTTATTCACATACGAAGATTCATAAACTCACACATTAGTCGTGGTAACCGGAAGCACAAGCACGTTCACTTGCCGTCCGAGAACCAATGAGATTCATTCTCGTGTTAACCAGCACGTTTGAGCTTCAGCGTGAGGTTTGTTCTCGTGTGTCAAGCAGTTTCATTTGAGCTTCTGTTTTTGTTTGCTGATCAATATTCATTTTCTAAAGATAATTTGAACTCAACCGCTCGATTCATATGGTTGTTTTACAATCACTTTATGAACTTTTTGAAGCATTAAAGTGGTAGTTGCGTTGCTGTCAATGGAGGGATGGAGAGCTCTCAGATTTCATCAAAAAGATCTTCATTTTTGTTCCAAATATGAATGAAAGTCTTACGGGTTTGGAACGACATGAGGGCGAGTAAAAATGACACGATTTTCATTTTTGGAGGAAATGTCCCTTTAAAATAAAATGTAAACAAGCTTTCTGTTGATCAACACAGAAAATCTGCATGACCAATTTGAAACTGTTGTGAATGAAATCTGAGTGGGGAAATCTTTTGACCTTGTGCAGAATTGTCACTTGGATTTTACTGATCTTATTGAAATGACTTTATTTCGCCCATGGGAATTTGCAGAACAATGGTAAATGTGACTGAAGTTGCTAAAATTGCACTTAAATGAATCTATTGAGCTAATTGACTTTTCATATATAAAGTTCAGTGGGATAGTTCACCATCATGTTGTTCCCAATGCATGAAAGATTTACATTTCAGACAGAATGAAGTCTCCATCACCATTCATTTCCATTGCAACTTTCTTTTAATTATAATAATTCTGAATTGAAAATGAGCATCTACTTTTCTCATTTTGCTATTCAAAACTGGCATACTTTTTATTCTTTTTTTTGGCACACAAACTCTTGTTGTATGGAAAATATCTGAAAAGTCTTACAAAAGGACAAAAAAGCACCATATATGTTGTCCATGTGACTTCTGTTCTGAAGCCCTATTGAAGCTTTGTATGAAGAAAAAAAATGACAGATAATTTACATTTGCTGGAGCTCTCAAATCAAATGTGACACTAATTAAATGTCATTAACAATAAACACTGTTATTTATCCAGTGGTTCAAAACCAAACATCATATGTGCCATACTTGGATTTGATCTGTTTATAATGCAAAGTCATAGAGTGGTTTTAGATTTGATATCTATCGCTTGTGGAGTATAGTGAACTTTTTGTTTGACAGCCAGTGTAAGAACTCATTGAATGGCAAATAGGTATAAGGAAAAGTTATATTTGTGTCTGTTTTGTTGAAAAAATTATGACATGCACGTTTGGAACAATGTAAAGTAAAATGGTAAATGTTTTTATATTAGTTCATGGTACCTTGTCTTGTTATTGCACCACTTTTCATTCAAATTGGAAGCTCAGGCAAAATATTTCTTCTGTCATGTCACTGTAGAGGGAACCTGCTCAGCATGAGACACGAGACCAGGACGGTGCAGGACTACTTGTACTGAGACAAGAATTCTTAACTCATCATGTTTTCTTTATTTCCATAGCAGAAGACAGCAGTGGTAACGATTACCTCAGCTCAGAAGCCCACCACCACAGTCATTACAGCAGGAGCCCGTGTTCAGCCTGCACCACAGACAGTCCTCAAACCCTCTGTGACACCTCAGAGTCCCAGCACGACCTCTGCCGCTGCCCCAGCCAACAGAGCACCTGTCCTCTCTCAGGTACTATTCAACTTAAACTCTTTTCATTCATCATGTAGCAAGTCATTTTTATTTCTATAGCACCTTTTCTGAGCAAGTGTCAACAAGGTGCTTTACATCTGAAATATAAGAGTAATCAAAAATAAGAATATCAGACAATCAATAAAAAGATGTATAGAGCACCGTTTAGACTAGTTTAACCAAATGAAGTCTGACTCAACTATTGGTAGATGTGGATTCTAGTTCATTATTTTTTGTAAAATACCAGAATTTTCTTTTCAGGAAATGCAAGAGAATGTAAAGAAGTGCAAGAACTTCCTTGCAACTCTCATCAAACTGGCATCCCATAATTCACCCTCCCCGGAAACATCTAGGAATGTGAAGGCGCTAGTGCAGGATCTGCTGGTAAGCTTTAGCCATGTAGTGTTTAAAGGTGTCATCTCTTCATCTCTAGTGGTAGTGTTTTGATTGGACCACTTTATTATTTTTTTACTTTTTTTAAGATTAGATATAGCAGTTTTTTTGTGATAGTATTTCATCTTGTGCTTTTCTCATGTTAAACTGTTTATGTCAGCATTTGCAGGGCTGAAAAATATGAGTTTCTTCCCCTGATCAGATAGGCCAGTAAAGGTCTCTTTACACAGCCATGTTAAACCTGATTTGTGCTTTCAGCGTAACGACATTGTCGCATAAAATCTTGACTACATTTTGCTTTTCAAAGTACACAGTTGTAATTGCATTTAAATGCAACTGCTGAAGCACTTCTTTGCCACCTTTACAGTGTATATTTCTGAATTCACACCTAATGGCACCAATTTCCAACAAAACTCCTTACTGTGAATTCCTATCTTTGTAGCAAATTATTTATAGAAGTACATGTATAACAAGAGCAATTGTTTTCATATTTGCACATTTGAACTGATATGCATTTTGCCTTCTAAAATCTGCAAAGGATGCAAAAATTGAGCCTGAGGAGTTTACAAATCGCCTGCAGACAGAATTGAAATCATCTCCTCAACCATACCTGATCCCTTTTCTAAAGGTAGGACTCATTATTTTTCATTTATAAAGCAGTTCCACTTATTGTTCTAAATTACACTAAATCTGTTCCCCCTTCTCTTTGTACAGAAAAGCCTGCCTGCTCTGCGTCTGACACTTCTGAACTCCCAGCAGTCTTTAACTCAGCTGTCTCAGGCCTCGACTACTTCCACACCACTGACGGTGAACACCATTAAAGCTCCAGCGCCGAGCACACTACCCACCAGCATATCTACCATCCGGCCGGGTGCTGCCATGACTCCCACTATGGTACTCATTTTTTCCTATGGTCTATTGTAGGGCTGGTCATTATATTGAATATTCAAGTCCGTAACACAAAACACATTGAATATTTGTAACATTTACAATGTGAAAATGTGCACTTTTTAATTTTGCTATAAAGTTTTCTAAAGATCATGTTATGTTTTCTAAAGACCAAATGTATGCCCATCAACAAACTGATAATATTTCTAATTTATTGTGGTGCACATGTGAACTGTATCTTTAACTGTATTAATAATAGTGCATATGTTAGACGGAGAACTACACAATTATATAGTTGTGGGCATTAGGCAAATGTCAAGTCAAATATATTTATATGGCGCTTTTCACAATACAGATATTGTATCAAAGCTGCTTCACAATATCAATCAAGACAACTTAACATTGTTCATTTATTCATGAAAAAATAAATGTGTTACCCAGTGATGTGTAGCCATCACAGAAGTAAGATTCAAATTCCTGGTGACTTTTTTTTTTAGGCGGTTCTTTTGAGAAACAATAACTTTATTTAAAGTGTGCTCTTTCGTCTTCATAACTTTGCAGATAGCTGCATTACACATTGCATGAAAGGGAATATAAAAAAGCTTAATGGTGCACACATTAAATATGGTCTGAAAATCTACAGAGAGGTTTGGAAATTTGAGTCTGGAAAAGTATGGAATTTTGAAATGGAAATGTGTAGGAACCCTGTAAATTAGTTTAAAAAAAAGTAGTATTAATGCATATAAATAAATATTTTTGTCTATGTGATAAACATTCTTCTATTGAGTCTAATTGTTTGAGGCTGTTTGGTTGAAATTATGCTTTATATAATATAAAACATTTTAATTTAGAGCAAATCTATTAATATAGTGACTTATTGAATATCTTCTGAAGCTTTACAAAAGCTATATCGTCCAGAACGTGTCTAAAAAAAATGTCATATGCTCTGTGGTTTGGTTCTCTTTAGGCTGTTAAGAGGCCTGGGCTTCAGGCTACTCCGACACGGATGCCGGTGGTGATTACACAGACGGTTCGTACTCAAGGTAAGCTAGAGACTTAATGAGCTTAGAGACCATTTTAAACACACCAAAGGAAAGTGATTGAGGCTTAATTGTTCCTTTTCTCATGCAAGAGTCTAAAAGAAATACCCCAGTATAATTACAAGTTTTATTGCAGGTGCTGTTGGGACGCACTTGCAAGTGAGGAACCCCATGAGTGTGGCTTTTCAAGCCTCGGCCAATCAGAAACAAAAGCTAAATGACCCTGGGGGTGGGACTTTCAGGTAGGTTTTCTAAGTGTCCAGTAGGAGGCAGCATTTCTCTAAAATTGTTAGTTATTTTAATGTGTGCACACAGAATTTGAGAATGTAAAAATGAGGGTGATGGAATGAAGTCATGTTCATGACTATATATTAAAGAAAATAGAATAATTTAAAAAAGATTC
The DNA here is from genome assembly GCF_988280905.1 of Pimephales promelas. Lineage (NCBI taxonomy): Eukaryota > Metazoa > Chordata > Actinopteri > Cypriniformes > Leuciscidae > Pimephales > Pimephales promelas. The sequence goes on from NC_142793.1 coordinate 18,699,727, forward strand.
AGTAAAGCTTTGAAATGCGTTTGGTATCAAACTCATTCTGCAAGATTTGCTTACATATATAAATATGTATATATATAGCAGCTCAATTTATACATTTAATGAAAATATAAAAAAGTGTGACAGACTATGTAAATTACTTTGTACAAAAGTCAGATTTTATCCAAGTACAAGAGATAATTGTATATATATATATAATTGTATATATATATATATATATATATATATATATATATATAATATTAAAAGGGGGTCAAACACAGTATTAGTGTGGTGTTCCTAATAATCCTTTAGGTGAATGCGTGTATGTATTATATATATATTAATAAATATGTTTTTTTTTTTTATAACACAAAATATTTGAATACATTTATAAATAATAATATACCTGTTTCATCTATGGTAAAGCTCTTGTATCTCCTCCATTTGTGTATGCAGGGATGATGATGACATCAATGACGTAGCATCCATGGCTGGTGTGAACCTGAACGAGGAGAACGCCCGTATCTTGGCCACGGGTTCGGAGCTGGTGGGCACCCAGATCCGTTCCTGTAAGGACGAGGCCTTCCTTCCTGCCAGCCTGCTCCACAAACGTCTCCTGGAGACTGGTATAAAATAGCTCACCACCACAATACTCTCATGTACTGGAGCGGCAGTCTGGCAATGTGCTTGTCAGGATCAGTTTCTCCTGGCAGGTTTACAGTCATAAAGAGGTTTAGGCTGTACCGCCACTGTGTGGGCAGTTAATATTCTGTCTAATTACTGTATCAGTGTTGACTGACGTTGTTTGAGGGAGGATCTTTAAATGGGTGTGGGATTATGAATGGATTTAAACAAAAAGCTGATGAAAGCTGGCCCGATGAGACAGGAAAGATGTGTCACTCTTTTCAAAGCTTTATGATTCGGCTTCTTGATTTAAATGCCATAAAGAAAAACTGCATAGCTAATAATTTTGGGCCAGATTAACATTTCAGCCATATGAATAGAAGGGATCTGCATAGTTTGTATTTTATAATTTCAAAATCAAATAACGAGTGTTAACGAAGCACTGTATAATTAGGCTGGATTTATTTTTTGCGTTCTACCAAAAAAGATTGTATACCTGTGTAATATATATTGTATAATTATTTGAAAATCTATCTATCTATTGACCCACCTTAGACTTAAAAATAGAGATTCAATGATTAGTACTCTTCAAATCCCCTCTCCTTGATCTTCGCGTAAGACTAGAGCACTTTCTAGTGCACTTCCGCTGGTCACTCACTTGCTAAGTCAGTCTAATGAGTGCCCCATGTCCGAGCTTGAGGCGTCCCTGGGCTATAGATGAATACTTTATAGGCTGTCTTCTGATGGCTCTCTGGTAGTTTGCTTTGTGCTGAAATGTGAGGTTGCCTCAGGCCTCTTCCCTGACAAGGTCACTTGCATGCACACTCTGAATGTCCCTGCCTAAACGAACAATGCACATTTCAAACACTAGATGGATTCAAATCTAAATACCTGTAGATTATTTTGCAAAGACAATTTGAGCATGCTTGTCCCCATAATACCCGCAGCCATGTTGTTGTGCTGTGGTGATGCTGAGGCCTTCTAGGTTGCTAAGTCTAGGTTCATTTTTTGACAGTAATGACTTTTATAGTGTTACAAATAATTTCTATTTCAAATAAAGGCTGTTCCTTTTAAAATCCCTATATAAAGCAGTACAACTGTTTTCAATATTGATTATAAGAAATGTTTCTTGAGCAGCAAATCAGCATACTAGAATAATTAAATGGGGAAAATGTGTACATCAACACCAAAAGGGTCTATAATCAAGTTCAACCATCAATGAACCTTCACATAGATCACTTAAAGATATCCCAAAGAGCACGAAGAAACAGGAGACTGTCACGTTGAGATGAGGCAGGTCTCTGGCTCTATTTTATCCAAAAAAGCACCCTCCGTTATTGTATTTAAGCAAACTCTCTCCCCCCGTGCGCTTGATTTAGCACACAGTGCATACCAATGAGCGCCCGCGGATATGTGCTATTACATGGAGCCCGGCTGTGGTTGTTATGCTGTCGCCAGGGGGTGGAGTGTGTTAAAAATGTAAATCTTCCTCCGGGGGAGTACTGTGTGTGTGTGTGTGTGACGATTTCAGCTTGATGGCTGGAGGGGGGAACGGGGAGGTGGTGCTAGCGCCACCTGCTGGATATGATGTGAAGAGTGATGTGAAGTGAGTGTGTGGGTGTGACAGATGCTAAGTGTGGCTGTGAAGTGTTTACCAGTTAAATTAGGTCATATCATGAGGCAGGTTTGAGAAGGGAAAACAATAATACTTGTCTTTTAATTGGTTCAACGCTCCAGGACCAAAGAATCGCTTTTCTTCACTTTTGCTCTACCTTCCCAAGCAACTTTAACACCAAACTTTGTATCGTTTCAGCCAAGAAGTTCGGCGTGACTGAGGTGTCAATGGAGACGGTCACTCTCATTTCTCACGCCACTCAGTCCAGGCTGCGCTCCATGCTGGAGAAAGTCTCTGCCGTTGCGCAACACCGTGCCGACTCCTGCAAAGTAAGAACCAATGCCTAAACCACTCACTCCAAAACTTCAAAGAGAGACCACAAACTGACTTTACCCACTGAACATTTCTCATTATATGTCCTTCACGCTGAAAATGTAACTTTTAATGTTAACCCTAACCAGAGTTTTGATCATGAGTCTAGATACACTAGTAAAAAGTAGACTACACTAGACAATTTATATATGGAAACTTCTGCCTGTGAGGATTGAATCATGTAAAAAGTACCAAGCATTTTATTAATATATGTAATATATCCATTATACGACTGACAGACAAGAACGGTTTGACCCAAAAATATCAAAATTGAAAATACTGTGGAAACAAAGACACCTAAATCTTGGATGCCCTTGAGGTAAGCTAAAACATATCAAAAAAAAATATTTCAAAGTGAACTATCCCTTTAATTATTAGTATTATTATATTTTAATATATGGTAGTTTTGTTAACCTTGTTATCATAGAATATTGAATGTAATGCAGCTTGAGAAGTAAAACGTTAAAATCTAGACTTTAACTTTGTTTTAAGCAGAAAAAGAATGTCGCAAAGAGGATATGGTGTCATGTTGTGATTTGAAACAAACTGTTCGAAATGAGTAACTGGCACAGCTGTATGAAGTCAGCCCGTTGACATCAGCGAAAAACAAGCCAGACTTGAATGGAGACTGGAAAAGTTGGCCCTGCGAGTTAGGCACAGCCTCAGCGCAAAAGAAAGCATGCAAGAAGAGATGAGAAGAGCAGTGCCGTTCCCGCTGCTAATAGGCTGTAGCCTTAGAAGTGCACAAAATGTGAAGGTTCCTGTGTATGTGTGTCGCTCTGCTTTGGTCCTCCACTGCGCCTCACGCAGCTCTTTTACCTGCAACGCTAGAACAACTATCGCAGGAAAGAGAGTCGGGGTTGCCTTGCAGAAACACTGCGAAACGCACAATTATCCCATTAGCTCTGGGTGACCTACTAACTTCACTTTCATTTATGTACGAAAGGGAAAAGAGTGAAACTTTAGGCAAGCTGGGGAAAAGTTTGTTCACTTCTATTACAACGTAAAGGTGACGAACTTGTTGATGAGGAGTTTTGTTTTTTTGTTTCCCCAGGATGAGGAGCTGTACGAGCAGGCGTCGGATGTGCGGACCCAGCTGAAGTTCTTTGAGCAGCTGGAGAAGATCGAGAAGCAGAGGAAAGATGACGAGGAACGGGAGCTACTAATGAAAGCCGCAAAAGTAGGTTTGAGTGATGTGGGGGTGTGGCCATCGGCGCCAGTCTGCCCATCAGCACCTTGCCAGCATACACTAGCTTTTCCTGCACGAGTTGGCCACTGTTTAACAGAAAACCGGTTGTGCTTTTAAGCCTCGGAGAGGAAAGACAGTGTTATTAAGACACAAGATTGCACTCTCCAGCTTCATACTGTAGCAAATTGCAGTAATGGCAAAGCCAGAGGGATTTATCCAGTCTCGAGTTGATTTGATTGTACTGTTGCCTGGACTGGAGTACATCAGGGAAAAGGAATGAGTCTTCTGTTAGGAAGCGAGAGAGGATGTTTTAAATTTGCCTTGAAGTTGCTTTCTTTCTAAGGAAGTGACACCATCTCACTCACTGAGTTTGTTGGGGGAAAAAATCATGTTATATGTAATGGATGAACCTTAAGGCATCACTACCTTTACCTTTTTGGCACTAATCAAGTGAACACTGCTTATAAATTAATCAAGACTACATGGCTTTTTAAAAAACTGCTATATAGCCAGACACGAGGATTAGGAGGGATTTTCTGGGTTCTAAACAGGTTAAGTGCTATCAGCAGGGATGGACTTAAAGGGATGTTGGTTTTCGATACTAAATTTCTATAATTAAAATGCAGGGATGCACCGATTTTGAAATTCTGCTTCACACAGATAAGCTTAGCTGATCGTTTTCAAGCTATATAACTTAAAATGCATATAATTTTAATGCCGTCCCTTTATAAGTAAATTGTAAAAATATAAATAATAAACTGTCTAAATAAGTGTACATAAAATATTTAAAGTAATTTTAAAAAAATGTTAAGAACGTATGTTGTCCTACTGTTTTCATAAGACTGGATATTCTACTAATTTATGCTTTTCTAAAACATTGCATATTAATGGCAATTAATAACAATAGTTAAATTATTATTATTAATAATTATAAGTAAGTTAAGCCGCAGTATTGGTAGGCTGGCAGTGCAAGCAAAGTCAAGTAAAACAGAGTTTCTGATCTGGCCAATAATGACCAAGCACATGAAGCAAAATAGGCTAACCAAACCCATTCATTCCCATCCCTATATATAGGTCTGTTCAGGAAATAATATTACTCGCACATCACTTTCTAACTATTTCATTTGTGATGGTAACACTTGAGACTACATATAGATTCCAAAGCAGCAACAAACGGCTAGTAGCAACTTCCCAGCATGCATTGCTCTCTCTTGAAGTTTCACTCCTTAAGATTTGGTGGGGGTGGGACAATTTCCCACAGGAAAATGACATGGCAACATGAAAGAAGAGGTAATTAGTTGACTTAAACGACAACTGCTGATGATGACGCTGACAATGTCCCGCTCCAAAGCAACTCCCAGTGCAGCGCCGTCCCTATTCTAATTAATGCAGTCGGGTAATTGAGATGTCAGCCAGAAGATAATTGTTCTTATGTTGCTGTTGTTGGTCTCATACAAGTATTGTTTGGGAATAAATTTGACCTATTTACATGCACATCACCGCGTAACAGCAGTTTGTCAACATGGTAGAGTTACTTGACGCGTCCTAGTTGGAGACATTGTTTTTTCAATATACATCAAAAGTTCAGGTAAATGTCAGGTTAAATGACTAGGTCACCGAGGGGAAAAAAAAACTTTTATTTACTTGAAATGCTTTCGTTCCAAATCTGTATTCTGTTTTTTTCTTTTGTATGAACACATTTAGAGTTGTTTTTTTATACTTTGTTACCTTTTGATTGTTTTCTGGACATATATTTCTACTCTAATATTGTTTATATAAATGCTGGATATAATTTAAACCAGTCTATTTTAGTTCTAATGTTTCTCTTTGCTTGCAGAGTCGCTCGAGGCAGGAGGATCCCGAACAGGCCCGGCTTAAACAGAAAGCTAAAGAGGTGAGCTTTATGGAAGACTATTTAATAGTACTAATAAAAGTGCTCGACATACATTTTTCATGATTATACCATTGCTATGACTTTGACATCATTTAGTCTGACATTGAGACAAATGGTCTTATACGTCTGCTAACAAGTTTATTACAGTATGGGGGAGAAGTCATCATTTTGCTCAGATGTCACACTGCACCGCTGCCATAATGAGTCTAATATGGGCTAATCTTTGGCTTGTGGGGGCATGACATGTCTGAGCACTATGAATTTTTCATCAGGTTTAATGCCATTGAAAGCAAAAATACTCTAAGCAGATATTTTGAAGAATGGCCTGTTTGCTGTTTTCCATGCAATAAGAATGCATGGGCCCTGGTGCTGTCATCTTTAAATGGATTCTAAATCACCAAAAGTATTTAAAAAAAAAGGGTTCATATGCTATATTATAATACAATGATGTGCTATATTCCACGTCTTCTGAAGAATAGCTAATACCCACTCATCTCCACTACAAATAGGAAAAAGAGGCTACAATTAGCAAGAGCTCAACAAAATTGGACAGTTGAAGACTGGAAAAATGTTGCCTGGTCTGATGAGTCTCGATTTCTGTTGAGACATTCAGATGGTAGAGTCAGAATTTGGAGTAAACAGAATGAGAACATGGATCCATCATGCCTTGTTACCACTGTGCAGGCTGGTGGTGGTGGTGTAATGGTGTGGCGGATGTTTTCTTGGCACACTTTAGGCCCCTTAGTGTCAATTGGGCATCGTTTAAATGCCACGGCCTACCTGAGCATTGTTTCTGACCATGTCCATCCCTTTATGGCCACCATGTACCAAACTATGTACTTCCAGCAGGATAATCCACCATGTCACAAAGCTTGAATCATTTCAAATTGGTTTCTTGAACATGACAGAGTTCAAAATGGCCAACACGGTCACCAGATCTCAACCCAATGGGCTATATGCACGCATAAGTTCCGTATTTGACGTAAGGATGCTCGTCCATTTCCGGTTGTGTAGATTAAAGCGGAGGAAAACCGGAGAAAACGGGATTATGGCAGAGTCTTCAATATTTACGGTCCTCCCGTCTTTGAAACGAAACGTACATACGTTTAGATGTAATTTTATATATAGTTATATTTATTTAATATAATTTTAAAAAGAAGCATAAACACAACGAGGGGTGTCTGTTTTATCTGTTTTTGTGACTAACGTTTCATTAGTATAACCATGGAGTATAAAATTCAATATAAATTCTCAGTATTGCATTGGACTCTGTGATCGGCGGAAGTTATCGAGCATCCTTAATCCTTCACCGGAAATAACGCCGTGCATAGAGCCCATAGAGCTTCCTTGGGATGTGGTGGAACAGGAGCTTCGTGCCCTGGATGTGCATCCCACAAATCTCCATCAACTGCAAGATGCTATCCTATCAATATGGGCCAACATTTCTAAAGAATGCTTTCAGCACCTTGTTGAATCAATGCCACGTAGAATTAAGGCGTTTCTGAATGGAAAAGGGGGTCAAACACAGTATTAGTATGGTGTTCCTAATAATCCTTTAGGATACTGTAGATAGATAGATAAATAGATGAATGGATGGATAGACAGATAGATGGATCTTTATTATTATATATTTTTTATGCCCTGTTTGGACGCCTGAAACTACTAAAAACTACTTAAAAAAAGATTCCTCATTAGCCCAGTGAACTGCGTTCAGGCTGTAATTTTCATTGAATGCCAAGCAGGAACTTAAAATTTTGGATACAGCAATTTGGCCCATTTTTAGAAAAAGACACATGTCTCTGTTGTCAAATCCCCTCCCTTTCTGTAAATAAGCTTTTTACACACCATATGTCTCAATGTCACCATATGTCTCTGTTTGTATTGACAACTACTGTTGGATCTCATCCGTCTAAAATGACTTTTTCTGAACCCCAGTGATCATTCAAAGCATGTTTTATTCAAATCTAGAGCCGCATAGCCCATTGTCTCTCTGTTGCTGTGGATATATTGTTTGTTTCAGCACTCTGTTGTTTTTCTTACCTGAGGGCATATAGTTATGGAGAAACAGAGAAGCACTTCTTGAAGCTTCTTTGGAAGCATCTTTTTTCAGATCACAGTATAGCTAACTAGACTAAATAGAAATGCTGAACAGTACAGTTCTATATATTTATTTACACGATTCACCTCAAAGCAAGATATCAGATCCTCGTCATTGTTGAAGGCCTGTCTTAAAGCCTAGACAGATTCCTCCTCTCTTCTCCAAATCTCCTGATTTCTTACCTCAACTTCTTACTGAAAGAAGACGTTGGAGTCGGGCGTGTTAAAGGGTTGTCTTTTATATATTTATATATATATATAGATATCGCAGATTTTTAGTGTTTGTGTGTGCGTCTGTAAAATATTTTTCATGTATTAAAATTAACATGCAAATATATTTACATTACATTGAAATTACATTATAGCTGTATAGTTTACAGAGATTATTGCAAATGTAGATATATTTAAAAATATATAAATACAATTATTGATGTCCGAAATATATTTACGTTTTATTAAATATTCTTCAAAAAAATAGCTGAATATTTAATTGTAATTTAAGTTTTAGATATATATAGTGTGTAGTGTGTGTGTGTAATACTAATAAACAATTACTTTTTTTATTAAATTAAAATATATATATATAAAACAAGAATAATGCCGTTAACCTTTATTTAATTTGCAATAAATGCTTTAAATTATATACTTATAATGTATTTTAGTGTTGTAACTTGTTACATTTTAAAATTGTTAAACACTCCTCAAGGTGTTTGTTGTCAGCTATGTTTTTACATCATATTTTTAACTGCACAGATTATATTGACTGATTCGTCATGTTGTTGAAGCCAATCAACAACTTAATTTAGCAGCTAGAATTTTCATAACTGCCCATGTTGTATACATATTCTGATGCCACTGTGACACAGACAGATTTTGAAAAGTTGCTCTGCCGTCTTATTTTCTTGGATTGTTGGCTCATTAAGAGTTTACTCCGCATGCTTCACCTTCTTAATACGGCGTTCTGGAAGGTGATAGATCCTTCAAAACCTCCAGAGCCCAAAACTGCCACTCACTCACTCACTGAAAAACACTGCAGCTGATATTCAGCATATCAAAGACTCCTAGCATCATCCTGGAATTAGGATCAAGAATCACGCTCGTGTTTTCTCATATCCTTGACTTCATCCAGCGCCCCTAATTGAACCGCTACACTCAGCATCAACCTGTGCCGTTATTAAGGTGTTTCTCTCAGGCGAGTCATTCTGGTGGGCCGGACTGCAGATAAGGATCAATAGAGATGGAGAGCAGTGCTGGCAGGCTCACTGTCTCTGCCTTTCTCTTTCTTGCCTGACCTTTGTAAATGATTATAGACTACAACAAGCATTTCTTTCTTCACTGCCTCCTGTCTCTCTGTCTCGCTAACAGACAGGTAGGCAATTGAGAGAAAATGGCATTTCAACAAAACTAGTAGATTCTAAACTCAGCCTTATGGGCAAGTACACAAAAAGAAAATACAAAAGAAAATGCAGATGTGTTTTTTATTATTATATATTTTAGATATAAATACATTCCTGTTTGAAATTTTGAGGTCAGGATGGATTAAATTGATCAATAATGGCAGTAAAGACATTTATAATGTTACAAAATATTTTTATTTCAAATAAATGCAAATCTAAATGCGATAATTTGCGAAAAAAAAATGTATAATTGTTTAAAGTATATCCTGTGTAGTAAGCGAGCAGTATGCTACCGTTCCATTCTGAAACATAGCTGTAGTTTTGCAGCGCGAGGTAATTGGAGAATCTTCAATCAGTATTCACAGTGCAACCGTGTTGAAGTTGAGCAGCAGGATTTGTGATTGAGGTCAGTCATTAAACAGTGATTATGTGGAGCTACAGAGCTCCGGATTACAGATGGCATAACTAGGTTCCCCTTTCACTCCTCATCAAATAATCGAATATGAACGCAAGTCAGCACTCTAGCTGCAGGCGGCAACACCAAACAGTGCCTGTCCTTCTAGAACCTTCCATTTTACACCCCAAGAGTGGCTGCATTGTGTCCATTCAGGGCCTTCTTACCTCCCATTACTTCAAATAGATTCACACACCATGCCGTCTGCGTCTTTTATGTGTCCTCGGGCCCATTCACCGTAGCTGTCAGGGTCAGGTGAAAGTTCAGTGCACCAGATCACTGACATGCAGCAGTCGCACTGGGCATGTTTACGTGTCAGCTCGCTCTCTCCGGGCATCCATGCGTGTGCATGCAATGTGCACAACTTCCCTTCCGATTAGCATAACCCTGGCTTAATTAGCATGTAAACGTTGCCTTGAATTAGCGGTTTGTCAATTTCTCCCTCTTCATTATGTTATTTAGTTTGTATTTGTGAAAGGAGGGGCAGGCTGCACAATTATTTGAACAAATTGTTTTTAGCAGCACAAGTGACAAATTCAGTCAATTAAAAGTAATATACATACACCATGAAAATCAGTCACTCTGTCAATGATTTACATAATTCCTGGAATATTAGTGTAGAATAGTCTATAGGTACATCAAAAATGGAAGTACCACTTTATCGATTGAAACAAAACCAGAAATTTGTTCCTATTACACCAAAAAAGTGTGCATATATGCGTGTATATATATATATACACACACTTATACAGGCATGCATATAAAAATAGTATTTTCTTGTAATATATATATTATGAATATTAGACATATTTTATGAAACAAAATGGTAATAAAACAAAAATCATAAGATTAATTTTTATTTTATTTATAAGTAAATTTAACAATATGAAACCATTTCCAGGTCCTCCTGGTATGGGAATCTCTTTTTGGAACGTCATCCGTCCTGTACCCCACCTCTAATTATTTGGTCCCACATTTCCCCCGCTTCACTTCATAACTCCTGTGGCCACTTCTGCTCAGTGAATGCACTTTCTAATAGGGCTGTCGATGACACACAAAACCGTTCTTGCTGCCAGTGTTGTTTTGCGAGTTCATGGCCGCAGTGGTGTGAGTGTCAGGGTGAGGAGAGGTGAGGACTCTCTCTGCAATCTGTGCCCAGCAGCACTCACTCCGAGCGGGGGAACAGAGGACGCGCTGCCCCCCTCCTCATCCATCCCTCCCGGCATGGCTGGCTCTGTCACTGCCTGCTAGGGTGAGATGACTTTACCTGCGGGCTGTGCTTTTTGAAAATCGCTCGCTCTCTCATTCTCAAACACTCACTCACTTTCTCTCTCATTCCCTCGTGAAAAGAAATTGAATTAAGCACCCAGATACGGCAAAAGCTCTGAGTTATTTGCTGCATTGAAGCTGTGCATGATGTTCGGAGCTTCATTTGCTCTATAGAGCTCTTCAGGGCAGTTTGGAATGAATGTAAAATACACAGAATGCAAATATTTGAAAATGATAATTCAAGTAAAAGAATGTGATGCACAGTAATACTTATTTGGGGACTTGTTTTTCACAGACATAGACAATGCATGAATTGTTTTGTTATACCATTCATGCAGTTGATATTGATTGTATGTTCTTGCCATTCAGATGCAGCAACAGGAACTCGCCCAGATGAGGCAGCGGGATGCCAATCTCACAGCTCTTGCTGCCATTGGACCCCGCAAGAAACGCAAGCTTGACTCTCCTGGGGCCTCAGCAGGTGCAGAGGTAAGAACCTTGGGCCCTTATTTATATGGGCCTCCAAACTAAGGTTCATTTGGGCCAATGCTAAATAGATTAAAGCATGTCAGCTTCTGATTCTCTCAAAATTCTTTAAACCCAGCAAATGTTCAAAAAACATATTTTTGTAGTTTTCTAGTTTAATGTAGTATAACAATGACCAGACACGTTTGCCATAAACCAAACTAACCAGCTCATGTGGTTCATATTACAAACATGAAATAGTAACATGAAATGGAATAAAGATTGTGTTCTTCTAAACATCTATTAAATGTCTTTTGAGGTGAATGAACTACAAAGCACTGGTAATCTTGTCAAAAAACCTGGTAAAACAAAAATATTTTTCGTTTTGCCATTTGACTGTTGCACTCACACGCTTTTAATATATGACCATAATAAATGCCCCAACCAGAGCTATGCTTATTGGCTTTTTTGGCTTTGGTAAAGCTTATTTGTGCTAATTTAGTAAATGATGCGAGTGTCATTTCAGTTCTATGTAAATAATGTGACTTCACATGCTGCCGCCCATGGCAAATTATCAATAAGAGATGTGCCAGATGATATTGCACATAAACGATCATTACCACTATTAACATTAACAGTAGGGGCTGCCTTCTAATGATCCGCCACATGTTTTAGATCTTCTCTTTACTTGCATTGGAACAGCCTGCTGCAGTGGAGGGCACTAAATGTCCCTTTATGGAGAGCATAAATAACCAAATAAAAGCATTATTTCTGCTCTATGAATGCACTGCCGACCTCTTTCACTATGGATTACCTTCATCCACCCACATAAAACATAACCAAAACAGATCAGCAAACAGAACCAAACTTCGATTACACAACTCCATGCTTTCCCAGATTCCTTTTTTGGTGTCACAGGTAAGAGCGTTTGCATCCAATGCGTCCCGGAATGAAGGCAAGTAGATGTCTTCTCTCTTTGTTTTCATCCCATCATTTCTGTCTTTCACATCCAACTCAACATTGCCTTCGGCAGTGCCTCCCCCAACATGTGCGCAGAAACTCGCGCACACACACACTGCCTCAGTGTGGAGCAAAGTGAATATGACTTTTCTAAAGGGGTCGTTCTTCGCCCAGAGGTCCGTGGCTGGGCCTGCTCTGAAGGGTCCAGTCAGAGATTTCATCACAGCAATGTGCCTGAAGGGCAGCATGGCCCGGAGCGGCAGGCAGCCATGTCATTATGGCTCCACTCATTCTTCCCCCACCCCGTGTCCTGACAGCAAAATACCTCGTCCTTGCTCCCTGTTCGCTCTCCGTGAGCTTCCTGTGGTGTCGTTCTGCGGGGAACTTTGTCGGGGACATAGTGATAAAATACTCAAGTTTGCAGCGGTTGAGGAAAGTGCGCAGTTTTCGGCTTGCCCTTTGTCTGGCCTCGACGCCCTTGAGGCGGTTTGTTGTTTAATTGCTATTCCGTCTGTCTTTGGGTTGATGAAGCGTTTAGGCCAGAGGGCAGCCCTGCAGGACTGCTCGAGGGTAGATTAGTCACAAGGGCAGGTGATGAGGACGTTTCTGAAGGGCGAGTTTTAGGGCACGCTGTAATAAAGGCCGTGCCTTTCCTGTGGGCCTGCATACCAGACTGAGCCTGGGGGCAGATCACACATGAGGGTTCAGAGTTGAGCTGTCCTAACATGGGCAGCCCATATTAACATGTTCATCTCAGTCCTGAGGCCAGGGGGATGAAGAGGATGACAGATTGAGAAACAATCCATGTGGAAAAAGAGGAAGAGAAGATGTTTTCATTTTATCTGGTGCACTTCTTGAACCGTTGTTATTCTTTTCTTTTTTCGGAAGATCATCATAATTCTCGATGCAAAACTAACCGTTATCATCTTCTCACCCTGCATGAGTTTCATAAGTGTAACATGTTGGCTATAAATTTTGTGAAGAGTTAGTGTTACACGCCTTGTTGTGTTCCAAACCTTCTTCTGAAACAAAAATACAAATTGAAAATATGGATGCACCATTGATTACTATTTTTTTGTCTGTGCACATCTAATATTGTTACTACTATTTTTATTTTTTTCAAGATCACCATGATTCTTGGCATCCACTAACCACAAGCATTCTCAGCCTGAATGCTTTCTGTAACATGTTGGCTCTAACTTTCAGTTCAAGTCAAGAAAAGCGAGTATTGTGAGAAGGAAAAATGGAGACGGAAAGCAAGAAGAAATGTATCTCTCGTACAGAAAAGGAGAATGAATATACGGTTGCCCTTCCCTGCAGCAGAATTAACAGGCATCACATGGAAAACAATCTCAGCCCCGGCTATGAAAGAGAGGAGAGGGCCATTAAAAGCAGCCTGAAGGGATGGACTGGACCCAATATCACTAAAGCAAGCTCTCACTCACTGAAGTGAGGGCTCGCTCACAGGCAAAGAACCGTGCAGAGTTCTATAGCCACAATTAAAATCTCCCCCTCTGCCAGATCGGCCAGAGGGCAGAGACTGGATCGGGGAGGGAGGGGGATGTGGGGGCAGACATGGAATACCAAAGGCAGATTGAAATGTGTAGCCAGTAATGAGCACTACCAAAGCATAGCTTTTTGCAGCAGCGGTCTAAAGTTTAAACATTACCAGTCATTGAACTGAGAGTATGGTTGTTCTGAATGTATCATTATAGGGACCGTTCATTCAAAATTGAACATCGTCTTCATTTACTCAGCTTCATGTTGTTCTAAACCTGTATGACTTTATTTTCTGCAACAAAGACAAACTGCATATAGATTGCATTTGTGTGTGTGTGTGTATATATATATATATATATGCCATTTGCCATTATTTGCCATTTTGACCTTGTAATTCTTGATCTAAATTGATGTTTCAGAAAGTTGACAGATCTCTCTATACATCTTCTCTAATTAATGACACATTCTCGAAGTATGCCATACTTCTCCAATCATTTAGTCAGCTTACAACTCATCCCTCAACTGCAAGCTTGATCAATCAACACAATACGTAAGAAAATATTTATTTTTATTTACGTTTCATTGCGACTTTAATTTCAAAATCAAGATTAATTTTTCCTAATTTTTGTTTTCGTTTTTTAATTTTATTTAGACAAAATAGTAATACAATTTTAATATTGGTGCATCCTAATTGCATAGTATCCAGAGCTATTTTTCCATAATGGGCACTGGCACTGTTAAACTTCCAAAAAACTGTCTGTATGACTTGTGCACAATATTTCAAGCCGACGTAAGCCATAAAATCTTCTTTTTTTTTTTGTCCGTTCATCCTCAGGTTTCTAGAAGGCCCCCATTTTCTGTCCCCTACATGCCTTAACCTTGTGCTTTATCTCTGCGGTTTGTTACTGTTGTGTAAAGTCGGATCATTAATATAAAATTCACACAGATTCTCTTGTTCCTGTGGCAGATTTTGCCGGTTGATTGGAGCTCCAGTGTTTTTTATGCACAGTGATGTGATGAGTCTTGTGTGCGCTATCTGTGGGTTATCTGCATGTGTTTTGACATGATAAGGAGGAGCATGAAGAGTCTGTTATCAGTTTTTTAGGGGTTACGCGGAATAACATAATGCCAAAAATTGCCTCTTTCTGACCCCAGGCTATCATTGCAAGAAGTGGAAGGTCTTTGTTAGCTGTTTGGGCTTTGTAAGAGTGATGATGTGTTCCGTTTTTCTTAATTTTGTATTGATCAATTCCTGCTTTGACAGGCATTTTTTCATCCAATATATTAAGGGAGGTTAAATTGGGTTTATTTGTTCGACCCAGAAAAGTGTCAGACTGAAAAGCATTTTAAGGTAGAGGACCAGTTACCGAAAATTCAAATTAAGTCAGAAATGTGTTTTGTTTTTTTGTTTTTTTACGGTTTTTATTTATTTATTTTAAATGGAGACAGATTTTGCTGTGATGTTGTCTTAAATATTTTTGTGGTTTTATAACCCTAATTTATGCATGATATGAAATATTTGTGAAATATTTCTCTGTAGATCACTTATTTTTGTCCTGCAGCAACACGCATAGTAGAAATCTTGCTTAAAGACACAAGCAATATGTAACACTTGATGGACTTACACTAGTTTGTACAGGGAGTTGACAAAATGGTAAATCCCTTGCAGTATGTAGCAAGTTGACAAAATGGAAAATTCCTTGCAGTATGTAGCTATGATCAAATGAAGAGCAGGACCTCCAGAATATTTCAGTCCTTGGGATACTGTTATAAAAGTCTTGATGTGTGAGGAGTGGAATATTGCATCATTCTCCATGAGAAAAGTGCCTTGAAGGATGAAGGAGATGGAATTTTCTATTCCTACTGTGTGTTTGAGAACTTCACATGATGGTTCGGGTTTGATGCTCAGATTGAGAACTGGGTGAGACCACAAATGCATTTGACCTTATCTTGGCTTAAAACGTATCATCAAACCTTATACCTGTCTGGATGTAGGAGACCGGAAGAGACGTGGCTCTTCAAAACATTACCTTTTTCCATTGCTCTGGGGTTTGTGTGTTGTTCTTGCTCCAATTTAAGCATCATTGTTGCCATTTTGCAATGCCGAATGGCAGCCCAACCATATGTTTCAGCTTTCATGACCAGTTCATGTTCAACGTGTTTCAGAGTAGTTTTACTACTGCAGTCTGTTTGTGTTTTCATTCTTGGTGTTGCACCCTTTTGTCTTTTTTTTACCTGACATGGCTAATTTGGTAAAATGGATAAGGTGCTCTAAATTCAGTTCCAGCAATAAAAGCACAATAGACCTCAAAGAGGAACGTTTCCAGCCATCAACTCTTTTAGAATGCAAGTGCATGCTTTTCGCCAGCTTATAATGATGCCCCTCTATTTTGCCCACATCAATGAAAAAGCATTCGGCTCCGTCAACAAAGTCAAGCCTTTGGCGCTTTTAAGATGCCCATCTCAGAAATTAATTACCTCCCTTGTTAATCTTTGCTAATTAAAATTGTAAGTTTATTGGTTCATGATGGCCATGGAAGGACAACTTGGTGAGTGTTCCCTCCAACTTTTTTTGTGAAAGCTGGCTTTAGTGACGCACATCAGAACAGTTGGAGACTCTTTTGGATTTATTGGCCTGATATAGCTTTTAAGATTAGTTTTTACCCTCTCTTTTTTCCCCCCCAAGAATTTTACTTTTGTACCCACATATGGTGACATCCTTTTGTTCCTTTTTGTTTTGTGTAGAAAGAAAACAGTTGGTCCAAGATTAGCTGCAGAGGTTGCCTACATGTAGACTAATCCATTAGTGTGGATAGGTTATTGGCTTCCTTTCTGCTGCTCAAATGGAAACCCATTAACGGAGGTAATGTGTGCCTCTGGCGAAGCCCACGGCACGGAGGCAGTGGAGGGTGTATGTCTCATGGAGCAAACACACACTGGTGTTTAGAAGACTAACAGTCTCCTAAACCGATGAGCCAAATATTTCTTTTACTGTCACTTTTTTTTTTGTGTTAATTTTTTATGCTTGTCCTCCTTTAACTCTTTTCTCTGTCTTTCACTCTATAAATCTCATACTTTCAACTGTTTTCTCTCTCTCTCTTGCCCTCTCTCACTCTTGCTTTCTCCTGACGCTCTCTGGCTGACACTGGCTTGGGTACAGAGTCACATTGATCTGTGAAAAATCCTTCAGGCAATCATGAAATATTAAATTCAAGTCGTACTCTACACACTTCTCTCCTTTCTCTTTCGTTCCCTCTCTCTCTTTATCGCTTTCCTTCCCGATTCGCCATGTCCTTCCTTGCGTTTAGTTTAATTCGCACTCCATTTCATCAGTTAGAACAAGTTACAACCTTGCACAAGTCACATTGACAGATCCGTTTGTATCTAAATCTTAAATGTAAACACCTTTCTGGAGTTATTAACCAGAACAGTCAGTCCCAAAGCACCCTTAAAGAATTCAAGAGCATTTACTTGTTGATGCTATAAAAATAAAAACAAAATGGTGGTCTAATTTATGTAAATCATTTGTGATATTTTTTTATGTATTATATAATAATAATACATAAAATAATGAATAATTTCTTCATATTTATATTAGTATCATTGCATTTAAGAGGAAAAAACGTGCAGATATATTTCCGGTGTGTTTGTCGACTTGACGGCTTGGAGTAAATCTAAATGGTTATATACATTCTAAGATTTCTTGCCCTTCATTTTTTTTTTTCTCCCCCACTGCCAGAGATCTCTGGTTGGTTGTGTAAATAATCTGTTTCATATTACCGCAATGACCCTATGTGTATGTAGAAGCCAGAGGGCTATTGGCACCATCTTGGCCTACCCTCCTGATTCCCTCAAGCTGTTCAGCTACCATTACAGCTCATGCTATTACTCTTTATACATTGTGTTTATTCTGGATTGAAACACAGTAGGCGTGTATTTCGCCATTCGGAATGTGACCGCAACAATGTTTGTTAAATCAGCTTATTTTGAAAGTTGAGACTCAAAATCAGTAGTTGTCGAGATATTCACCATCCAGTACACTGTAATGGAACATTTTTTGTATTCCAAACTAAGAGTCTTTTGAAGACCATCATGCCACAATCTTTGTTGAGCTACTTTGTGTGTTTTGTATAGCATCGCCCTCGAGGTTAATGTGTACCTTGTAGCCATGTAAGCTGTTGACAAGTGCTCTTTTTTTATACAGGCAACACAATGTGGGAGAGCTGTTTGAATTGCAGGCAGATGTAGGCAGAATGTTCGTTCTCCCGCAAGTGCTGCCTGAAGCGTCCCGGTTCTTTGTGCTGAGAGAGTGAGAAAGGGATATGCTGTTTCTAAAATGTGTGCTGAATATTTGTGAATTTGCACAGTGGATCTTTACCACACAAATTTGAGAGATGTAGATTGTCAATGTGTCAAATTAGACACTTCATGACACTTCAGGATTTAGCATTAAGCTTTGTATTTGTAGAAAACATGTACCGGTAGTATTTTCAAATTACCATACTTTCCACCCTCATATCCCCCTGAGACGAGAGATTGTCATTTTGCGTCATCGGAGGATTTTTTGGCCAGAGGCTAAAGACTACAGTCAGTAGTAGGGACTGTTTTCAACCCGACCATAGAGGGTGATCTCACTCACAGAATATACATAGTGTCAGCCATCTTTTTTTTGGAAGCTAAGCTAGCAGGCTCTTGTTCTGGCCGTCAATGTCCGATTTAAGGGTTATAGTAGTATCTTCACCAGTTAGACTTTGTTTTGTCTCTACTTAATTGTGTGTGAGGTAATGATGGAAAACCACAAAACCTTACATGCTCTCGTTTTGGTTGGGGCCGCAGGCCTGGATTTTATCCCAGCTCTGCCCCTCAGCTCCTCAACTTCACTGGAGGCAAAGGAACTGCAGCTTTGCCACTATTTCACTAATTAGAAAATCCCCTTCCCCACAGCAAGACTTTTTAATTACGTGTAGTGTCAACTACTTTACAGATTTAATCCGTGGATAATACACACCGAACCGCAAAAAAGGACTGTGTCATAAATGGGCTGGAAAAGTGACCATTAGGGCTGGGTATTGACACAAATTTCACAATTCGATTCACAAGCTTGCAATTCGATTTGATTTCGATTCAATATTGATTGTTTTGGATATCAGTAACAATAAATGGCAAATTTTCTCAAGGAAATCAAATCTCAACTAATGTTGTAAACTATGGGATTCTAGTTGCAGCCTAGGCTTCATTGGCCTAATATGAAGGTAATAATGAACTGTTTTGTAGCTATACAAACACTTAAATTACACTTTTATTTATTTTTATAATAAGAAGATTAAATGAAATATAAACATTAAATGGTGGCTGTCATAAAAACTTACCAGATTTATTCAAATATGCATTATTAAATATTGAAGAACATTAAGATTATAATGCATATGTAATATGGTGTATATATTTAGCAAAATGCTCCTCTCTAGAGTTATTTTTTCTAGCGAGTTTATGTGGGTTTTCTGAGGTAAATATGACGATACATGACATTGATTACAAGCTGTTTAACTGATGTCATTCCACGGTTGAAACGCTGATTGAGCGAATCATTGTGACATGATAGGGATTTCGATTAGTTGTACTCTATCTTTTAACACACTTTAAGATGCTCATTCATGTTTATTTTGTGCTGTGACTGGTATTATTAAGCCGGAAGAGAGATCAGCGCTGCTGCTTCTTTTGAGCTGCGCCAGAGCGATCTCACGCCACAGCGCCAAATCGTTATTTATGTTTTTGAATTTCTAAAGAAAATGGACGTAATTTGAAATTTGAGACTTTGTTTCATATCAATAGTAACAAAGGACAAAGATTATTGCAATGTTTTGGATGCGTGCAGCCGCGATACAATGTTCCATTCATTCAAATGAAACAGGATGACTAATCGATTCTAGAGATTTAAGAATCGATATCGGTTCGTAAAAATGAGAATCGAATAATATTGAGAAATCTATTTATTACCCAGTCCTAGTGACCTAGTGTCTTCGCAGGAAAATTTTTGGTTCTCCAAAGAACTTAATCTTAATAATCTAAACCTTTTTCCATTAAAAAATTATTTTTGCAATGGATGTTAAAGGTTCTTTATCTTTTAAAGAATCTTTATCTTTTAGCCTGATGATTGTTGCGGTTTAAGCGGCTTGTTTTGAAGCCCAACCCTGTCTCTCATAGTTTTGTAATTGCACAAGGTTAGATGGTCCTGGATCAAAGTAAAAGCCTGCCATCAAAAAGCCGGATTGTATAGGGTTAAAGTGAAGTGGAGCAGGGTTGTGTAGCCCCGGGCGGCAGTTCTGCAGAGACTGGGCTGTGTTCGTGCAGAGGCAAAGCGAGTCATTTCCCCAAACGCTGGAGACACACAGAACCCTCAGGCACTCTCTAACCTTTAGAGGCCAGAAGTGCTCACAGTCGTTTGGAGGAATAAGGTGGAGTAATAAGGTTTTTTCTCTCCATTTTGTCTGGAGAGGGTTTTCTCTGTGGTGGTTTGGTCACTTTGAGTTGAAGGTTTTCTTAATTCTAGGGTAGCTTCGGAGCAGAGCTGCTTCTTGCATGACTTGTACATGTTTTGAAGATTTCAAGACCTTTACATCTGGTTGAAGGATACGTTTCATGCCTTTCTGCTCAATTCATGGCTTTCAGAGACCTACAAGTGTAAGCTGCCTCATCTCTTCAGGGTTTGGAGTCAGTTCCTCTGGAGGTGTTTGCAGTCCTACACACAGTGAACACACAAACACAACTCAAGGGTTTTACAACACACTTTAACCCTAATGACACTCGAAAAGATAGCTTGTGCACCATACACATTCCCCTCCACAACTAATGTGGTTTAAAAAATACATTTCTCTCAGTGCCTGGGGCATGTTAATGCTCACATCTGTAATATATTCATCCATATCTTTACACATTTATGCAGGCTTAACAAGCTCCATCTCTAACGCACCACTAGGATAGTGGCAAAATGCCCTGAGCGTGTTCACCCACACATGCTAACTGTGAAACGCAGTCTTCCTGTACTGCAGAATCGAGTTGAGCAAGTAAAACTGTCTCTTAATAAAGGCTAGAGTTTAGGTGATCACATATTAGATTTTTTTTTTTTTTTTACGAATATTTACTGAGATACGTTTTGCTTTTTGTTAATATTTTATTATGGGTCAACGATAAAATGGTTTTGAAAAACTTTTTTTTTTGAAAAACAAGTTTCAATTCAATGATAAAAATGTCATATATAACCGCCATGTTAAGTGATAACGCCATAATACTTTCTATTAAGCTTTGATTTATTTTTGTATTGTTTAGTTAGTTGCCTAGGTAATTTTTTTAAGTGTTCCATGTAATATTTACTTTAAAAATATGTATATATTTCAGCTTTATTTCAATTAACAAACAATTTAATAATTTATCAACAATAGCATTATTTAGTTGTACCACATGTCACCACCTGCAAAATGTTTATAATTTAAGATGTTGATTTTGTAATGAAAATGCTTTGTTATTTAAATAAGACTTTCTTTATATAAGATCGGGACATGTTTTACCTTTATGCACGCTTTAAAAAATATGAAATTAAACTTAATTCAAAAATAGTATTTTTAAGTCGTTGCTGGTAAGAATCACGTTTTTGAACAAGTAAGATGTCATTGACCTATTAATTTGAAATCACCAAGTACAGTGTTTCTCCACACACACATACAGCATCCAATGCTTGGCATCGATTTCATGTTTAAGACAGTGTGTGCTATATCTAACCAGTGGCTTGCTATCCCTTGATCGTGTACTTAACTTCCCGGAACAGTCTCTTCTGGGTGTGGTTAATCGGTGAAAATTTTGGCAGTAATCTCTGATTTTAGTTTTGCATTTCATTCTTCCTTTAAAGTGCTGCTAACAATTTTCGAATAATGAGCTAACATTACACTGCGTACAAGACCACGCACCGACCTGCCCGCGTAAACATGTCGTGAGCTTTGCCAGCCCTGGGTGTGTGTGAGAGTTGCAGTCATTCAGGGTGTGTAGCATGTACGAGGGTGCTATAGATCCCACAAAGCTGCATGTTGTTTCTGCAGGGTGTGGTGTGTGTTTTGTGCCCAGAGGCCATCTTACACCTTCTCACGTACACTTAGTATTCAGTGAAGGCTGGAGACCCTAACCTCATTCTAGCCAAGTGATGTCACGCTCTAGACCCCCTGTACGGCTGATGAATACCATACACATGCGATCTTCCTCACTCCTCCAGTAAATTGGTTGTAAGGTCTTTCCCCTCAAGGTGGACTACGTAAATATTCATAATGTTGCGAAAGCTGGTCATTAGCCCTCTGTTTCATCGTATTTACTGGTAATATGTAAGCATAGATTTTATTTGAATGATCTTTGTTTTTTCGTAAGAGTGTGGCTGTGATCTCACTCTTTCCCACTCACATTTGTTTGAGTCAAATCTGAAGAGGAACTGCTTTGAGATACTGTAGTTGAGATCAAAAGTCTGCTGCCTGGGGCATGAGGTGTGGTTCTCTAGCCTCGAGCTGAGAACAGATGATCACATGTCGTGCAGGTGTGCTGACAAACACACAAAAAGCACAAAACCAAAGGATCTTTGATGACTGCTAGGTCTTTACTGCAAAAATCCAAAAAAAAAAAAAAATCAAGGACAGACTGGTTCGGTTCAGATTTAGGTTGCACAAAGACTTCAGTTATATTTTGCATTTTATTTGATTTAATTAGTTTTGACTATTTTAAATAAACCCAAATAAACCCTGATTTTTATTTCTTTTTTGTCTTGTTACCATTTTAAATTTAACACAAAACAATCTGACTTAATCTTTGAGAATAAAAAAGGTTTCATTTTATTTCCTTTTGCTCTTAAATTAGACAACTATCTGACCCTATTAAATATTTGAGAATGAATGAATATATATATGTATATATATATATAATTGTTTTCCATTTAAAATTAAATAAATTAAATTAAATGGAATAAAATTAAATTCCATTTAAAATTTACGGTTTTAAATTAAAAGCACAATAATCCGACCTCATCCAATCTTAAAATTTGTTTTAACGTTTTCTTTTTAACATTGTTTATTATTATTATTATTTTTTTTTTTTTTTTTTTTAAATAGGCTAATTGCAGACCAGAGATTTTATACAGTAAAATGTTGGTAACCGCAAAGGCAGACATTTAATAAATGTTACCATTTATTAAAATTAACCTTTTTTTTTTTTTTTTTTTTCCTAACTGTGGGCTGTTTGTTTAAATAAAAAAGAAAAGAAAAAAAATGAACTGCTTACTTAATGTAGAAACCATTTATTGTCATCAATCACAGCCTTGACAAACGTTTATCAACCTTTGACAATGACCTAATAAATTCTTACATTATTCACATTCAGCTTCCTGCGGGCTCCTCTGGATCAGCGACCGGTCCTACCTCATCCTCCACGTCTTCAGTCCGGCAGACCCGTCAGCGCATCACCCGGGTCAGCCTCAGGGACTTGATCTTCTGCATGGAGCAGGAGCGAACCACAGCCAGGTCCATGCTGCTCTACAAGGCCCTTCTGAAGTAGCCCTGATCCAGTGAGATGGATGAGATCATCCACGATTGGTACTCCACCTGCTTGACTCTCAGTAATACGTTCAAGTCTTCCTCTCCTTCTCCACATTCATCTCCGGTTTGTGCCTTCAGACTCACCTGTGGCATGAACTCTTTGATCAGTACGAGCGTGTTGCTGTGAAACTTCTAAACATGGCCGTTCTGGAGATGAGAAGGTTCTGGAAAAGCACGTAAGCCGGCAGCTGTGGACACCATGTGATTATCCCCTTTGGGTGACCCTTTTATGGTTTTATTTCCCCTTTGTTTTGGATTAATGAGCCATCGTTTTGAGCAATGTTGATCTTTTTATTCATTAACTTGAACTCAGACTGGTTTTACGTTTCAGGATAGAGATTGAGATTTGTTTTATATAAATAGCGGCTGGACTTGTTTTTAACCGAAAGCCTCGTTTGCAATAGAGACACTGGAAATGTGAATGCAAATTTTTAGAGGTCTAATGAGTCTGGAGTATTTTTAGTAACTTATAAGTAGCTCATCTTTAAGTCTCCGAGGAAACGTGTGGATGTTTTGGGGGGGGGGTTTTTGTTACAGATTTATGCAAAATGAAGAAAATCTGTGTTGTAAAACACTGACTGTCTTTCATCCTATTGGATGGTCTTTTGAAATTCAGTGACAGTTTTGTCTCGCACACTCAGTGTGGGGTTAAATGTGTGTACGGTTTCACTAGTGTCTGTGTTAAGTATACTGTGAAATGGTGCCTTACGTGGCCCTCCTAGGGCACCATTGTTTTTTAATCAAATTCACGGCATGGAATTATCTAATATGCTAATACTAATATGCATCGCTTCAACAACGATTCTAGAGCAGGATCTCTCGTAACTTATTTGTGGAGAAATGGCAGGTTGTACGTATTGTTAATTTGACCATTTTTTAAATACATTCAAAATAGGGTGGTTTTCAGACTGCAGTAATGATTTTAGAATACTTATGTTGCATTTTGGATCCTGTACTTTTGTGTATGAAATTCAATTTCACAATAAATTTAGTATCTGTCATCGGGCATTATTTTATGTCTCAAATAGCAAGTATTTGCAAACTGCCCTTTATGACGTGCAGTAGGAGAGGAAATGACATTGTTTGACATGTACCTTTTGGCGTTGTACAGATGTATATTGGGACACGGTCAACGTTCATGTCATGTCATGTGCAATGATTCCTTTGAGATCTGAGGCAAAATCTTTTTCCATCACTCAGATTGGTTTTAATTCATATTGTTTGTGCTGACGTTTGGACAAACAGTATTGTTGTTCAAGGGATTGTCTTTTGTCTGAAAAACATATCTATTAGAATTTCTATTTTTGCTAAATTTAACAATTTTTGAATGTTTGGTTGGTTTGGAAAAAAAGTGCTCATCTCTATTAAATTTGTACTTTTGTAAAAGAATAAAGTTCCTAATTATACTTCTGGCATGACTTTCTTTGATGTTTGTTTTACATGAATGAATGGCAAAGTCAACATGGAATCAAAATGAATACACTTACTTGATAATTGTTAATCACAATGCATCAACTTTATTTGGCTGACCTCACTATGGCCACACAGGCTGTTCGTTAACATTAATCATATGTCCTTACATCCTAACATTTTCCCAATATGTTAGGATGTAAGGACCTAGCAAGTAAGGGATCGAATAAATATGGTCTGATTTCTGAGACAATTTTGGTGTCTATGTACTTACATTTAAATTAATCATTTGATACAATGCACTTATTTAAATGCCTTTTTTTACAATCTATGGTAAATACATATTTTTACATTGTACCAGAATGTAATTATATCTGTAATAACACTTTTTGATCCTCCCCTCACCCCTTAATCCAGTGTTTCCCAACACATTTTGGATATCGGTCGCATCTGACTCGTCTGTTTCAGGTGTTGAGTCTCTTCTAATGAGTTGAATCAGGTGTTTGTTTAGGAAAAGTTTGAAAGTTTACTGTTATGAATGGGGTTGGGAACCATTGCTTTAACCTACCCTTAAACCTAACCACACCACAACCTGTCTATCACCTTACCCGTATCCCACTTCAATGGCAGCAAGTGTTTTACAAAACAACATGAACACAATACATTGTGCCTAAGATTTATGCACAAAATATATAAGTGCTTAAGACCTAATAGGTTTCTTTTCCCCATTGACTGCAAACTCATTCAGGTGAGGCTCTATTCTGGTTTTTACCACCCACCTTCCATGACTCAGTCTATTTCTGATCAAAACATTAAGTCCCACCCTTTTTTTTTCGTTTTCTTCAGAAATACTTTAAGTAAAATGTCGTTGCGTGTTAAAGATCCATTTTCTACGGAGCCCCTCTAGTCCCACTTTGTCAAAAAAATTAATTATAACTGTCTTGTGGCCTCAAGATAGTAACTCAAATAGTGTCTATCTTGAGGCCACGAGATACTACCTTGAGTTACTGGAAATCGAAATACAGTGACTTGCTGGTAACCGTCCTGCCAGTACTGTAAAAATACAAGAAAACACAGGATGCACACAGGAAATGACTCTAACATGAATGCATTGATTGATTCCTAGGTTTATTTTGTTATGAATAAACAAATGTGCAATATAAAGGAAAAAACTTACGATTAAAGTTGTAATGTTATAATGTTCAAGTTTTGTTCTAAAAAAAGAAAGATTCACACAGAAAATGACTAGTATGACCTCAGACGCATGAGAAACTTATTTTTCGCCCCAAAAAAACGACAGTGGTACCCCTTTCGTTTTTTTTTTGTGCGATTAAGTAAGTTTCTCCAATCTTCTTGAAATTCTGGATTCTGATAGAGGGCCATGGGACTTAGACCTGAGTGCCAAAATGGAGGCTCTAGACCCTTCCAGAGCTGAGATATTGAGATATTTATAATGGGATACATGCTATGTGGGATCTCAATATCTCAGCTCTGGAAGGGTCTAGAGCCTCCATTTTTGCACTCAGGTTTAAGTCTCATGGCCCTCTATCAGAATCCAGAGTTTTGAGAAGATTGGAGAAACTTCATTTTTCGCCCGAAAAAAAAAAACGTAAGGGGTACCACTGTCGTTTTTTTTTGGGGGTCGAAATTTTGAGTTTCGATATCTCAGCTCTGGAAGGGACTAGAGCCTCCATTTTTGCACTCAGGTTTAAGTCTCATGGCCCTCTACCAGAATCCAGAGTTTTGAGAGGATTGGAGAAACTTCATTTTTCGCCCAAAAAAAAAAACATAAGGGGTACCACTGTCGTTTTTTTTGGGGGGTCGAAATTTTGAGTTTTGATTTCTCAGCTCTGGAAGGGTCTAGAGCCTCCATTTTTGCACTCAGGTTTAAGTCTCATGGCCCTCTATCAGAATCCAGAGTTTTGAGAGGATT
This sequence comes from Pimephales promelas, assembly GCF_988280905.1. NCBI lineage: Eukaryota > Metazoa > Chordata > Actinopteri > Cypriniformes > Leuciscidae > Pimephales > Pimephales promelas. The sequence continues at coordinate 18,726,508 of NC_142793.1, forward strand.
GGAGAAACTTAATTTTTCGCCCGAAAAAAAAATCGTAAGGGGTACCACTGTCGTTTTTTTGGGGGGTCGAAATTTTGAGTTTCGATATCTCAGCTCTGGAAGGGTCTAGAGCCTCCATTTTTGCACTCGGGTTTAAGTCTCATGGCCCTCTATCAGAATCCAGAGTTTTGAGAAGATTGGAGAAACTTCATTTTTCGCCCGAAAAAAAAAAACGTAAGGGGTACCACTGTCGTTTTTTTGGGGGGTCGAAATTTTGAGTTTCGATATCTCAGCTCTGGAAGGGACTAGAGCCTCAATTTTTGCACTCAGGTTTAAGTCTCATTGCCCTCTATCAGAATCCAGAGTTTTGAGAAGATTGGAGAAACTTCATTTTTCGCCCGAAAAAAAAAACGTAAGGGGTACCACTGTCGTTTTTTTGGGGGGTCGAAATTTTGAGTTTCGATATCTCAGCTCTGGAAGGGACTAGAGCCTCCATTTTTGCACTCAGGTTTAAGTCTCATGGCCCTCTATCAGAATCCAGAGTTTTGAGAAACTTCATTTTTCGCCCGAAAAAAAAAAACGTAAGGGGTACCACTGTCGTTTTTTTGGGGGGTCGAAATTTTGAGTTTCGATATCTCAGCTCTGGAAGGGTCTAGACCCTCCATTTTTGCACTCAGGTATAAGTCTCATGGCCCTCTATCAGAATCCAGAGTTTTGAGAAGATTGGAGAAACTTCATTTTTCGCCCGAAAAAAAAAACGTAAGGGGTACCACTGTCGTTTTTTTTGGGGGTCGAAATTTTGAGTTTCGATACCTCAGCTCTGGAAGGGTCTAGACCCTCCATTTTTGCACTCAGGTTTAAGTCTCATGGCCCGCTATCAGAATCCAGAGTTTTGAGAAGATTGGAGAAACTTCATTTTTCGCCCGAAAAAAAAACGTAAGGGGTACCACTGTCGTTTTTTTTGGGGTTCGAAATTTTGAGTTTCGATATCTCAGCTCTGGAAGGCTCTAGAGCCTCCATTTTTGCACTCAGGTTTAAGTCTCATGGCCCTCTATCAGAATCCAGAGTTTTGAGAAGATTGGAGAAACTTCGTTTTTCACCCGAAAAAAAAAAACGTAAGGGGTACCACTGTCGTTTTTTTTGGGGGTCGAAATTTTGAGTTTCGATATCTCAGCTCTGGAAGGGTCTAGAGCCTCCATTTTTGCACTCAGGTTTAAGTCTCATGGCCCTCTATCAGAATCCAGAGTTTTGAGAAGATTGAAGAAACTTCATTTTTCGCCCGAAAAAAAAAAACGTAAGGGGTACCACTGTCGTTTTTTTTGGGGGTCGAAATTTTGAGTTTCGATATCTCAGCTCTGGAAGGGTCTAGAGCCTCCATTTTTGCACTCAGGTTTAAGTCTCATGGCCCTCTATCAGAATCCAGAGTTTTGAGAAGATTGGAGAAACTTCATTTTTCGCCCGAAAAAAAAAAACGTAAGGGGTACCACTGTCGTTTTTTTTGGTGGTCGAAATTTTGAGTTTCGATTTCTCAGCTCTGGAAGGGTCTAGAGCCTCCATTTTTGCACTCAGGTTTAAGTCTCATGGCCCTCTATCAGAATCCAGAGTTTTGAGAGGATTGGAGAAACTTAATTTTTCGCCCGAAAAAAAAATTGTAAGGGGTACCACTGTCGTTTTTTTGGGGGGTCGAAATTTTGAGTTTCGATATCTCAGCTCTGGAAGGGTCTAGAGCCTCCATTTTTGCACTCAGGTTTAAGTCTCATGGCCCTCTATCAGAATCCAGAGTTTTGAGAAGATTGGAGAAACTTCATTTTTCGCCCGAAAAAAAAAAACGTAAGGGGTACCACTGTCGTTTTTTTTGGGGGTCGAAATTTTGAGTTTCAATATCTCAGCTCTGGAAGGGACTAGAGCCTCAATTTTTGCACTCAGGTTTAAGTCTCATTGCCCTCTATCAGAATCCAGAGTTTTGAGAAGATTGGAGAAACTTCGTTTTTCACCCGAAAAAAAAAACGTAAGGGGTACCACTGTCGTTTTTTTTGGGGGTCGAAATTTTGAGTTTCGATATCTCAGCTCTGGAAGGGTCTAGAGCCTCCATTTTTGCACTCAGGTTTAAGTCTCATGGCCCTCTATCAGAATCCAGAGTTTTGAGAAGATTGGAGAAACTTCATTTTTCGCCCGAAAAAAAAAAACGTAAGGGGTACCACTGTCGTTTTTTTGGGGGGTCGAAATTTTGAGTTTCGATATCTCAGCTCTGGAAGGGTCTAGAGCCTCCATTTTTGCACTCAGGTTTAAGTCTCATGGCCCTCTATCAGAATCCAGAGTTTTGAGAAGATTGGAGAAACTTCATTTTTCGCCCGAAAAAAAAAACGTAAGGGGTACCACTGTCGTTTTTTTTGGTGGTCGAAATTTTGAGTTTCGATTTCTCAGCTCTGGAAGGGTCTAGAGCCTCCATTTTTGCACTCAGGTTTAAGTCTCATGGCCCTCTATCAGAATCCAGAGTTTTGAGAGGATTGGAGAAACTTAATTTTTCGCCCGAAAAAAAAATTGTAAGGGGTACCACTGTCGTTTTTTTGGGGGGGTCGAAATTTTGAGTTTCGATATCTCAGCTCTGGAAGGGTCTAGAGCCTCCATTTTTGCACTCAGGTTTAAGTCTCATTGCCCTCTATCAGAATCCAGAGTTTTGAGAAGATTGGAGAAACTTCATTTTTCGCCCGAAAAAAAAAAACGTAAGGGGTACCACTGTCGTTTTTTTGGGGGGGTCGAAATTTTGAGTTTCGATATCTCAGCTCTGGAAGGGACTAGAGCCTCCATTTTTGCACTCAGGTTTAAGTCTTATGGCCCTCTATCAGAATCCAGAGTTTTGAGAAACTTCATTTTTCGCCCGAAAAAAAAAACGTAAGGGGTACCACTGTCGTTTTTTTGGGGGGTCGAAATTTTGAGTTTCGATATCTCAGCTCTGGAAGGGTCTAGACCCTCCATTTTTGCACTCAGGTTTAAGTCTCATGGCCCGCTATCAGAATCCAGAGTTTTGAGAAGATTGGAGAAACTTCATTTTTCGCCCGAAAAAAAAAACCGTAAGGGGTACCACTGTCGTTTTTTTTGGGGGTCGAAATTTTGAGTTTCGATATCTCAGCTCTGGAAGGGTCTAGACCCTCCATTTTTGCACTCAGGTTTAAGTCTCATGGCCCGCTATCAGAATCCAGAGTTTTGAGAAGATTGGAGAAACTTCATTTTTCGCCCGAAAAAAAAACGTAAGGGGTACCACTGTCGTTTTTTTTGGGGGTCGAAATTTTGAGTTTCGATATCTCAGCTCTGGAAGGCTCTAGAGCCTCCATTTTTGCACTCAGGTTTAAGTTTCATGGCCCTCTATCAGAATCCAGAGTTTTGAGAAGATTGGAGAAACTTAATTTTTCGCCCGAAAAAAAAAACCGTAAGGGGTACCACTGTCATTTTTTTTGGGGGTCGAAATTTTGAGTTTCGATATCTCAGCTCTGGAAGGGTCTAGAGCCTCCATTTTTGCACTCAGGTTTAAGTCTCATGGCCCTCTATCAGAATCCAGAGTTTTGAGAAGATTGGAGAAACTTCATTTTTCGCCCGAAAAAAAAAAACGTAAGGGGTATCACTGTCGTTTTTTTTGGGGGTCGAAAATTTGAGTTTCGATATCTCAGCTCTGGAAGGGACTAGAGCCTCCATTTTTGCACTCAGGTTTAAGTCTCATGGCCCTCTATCAGAATCCAGAGTTTTGAGAGGATTGGAGAAACTTAATTTTTCGCCCGAAAAAAAAATCGTAAGGGGTACCACTGTCGTTTTTTTGGGGGGTCGAAATTTTGAGTTTCGATATCTCAGCTCTGGAAGGGTCTAGAGCCTCCATTTTTGCACTCAGGTTTAAGTCTCATGGCCCTCTATCAGAATCCAGAGTTTTGAGAAGATTGGAGAAACTTCATTTTTCTCCCGAAAAAAAAAAACCGTAAGGGGTACCACTGTCGTTTTTTTTGGGGGTCGAAATTTTGAGTTTCGATATCTCAGCTCTGGAAGGGACTAGAGCCTCAATTTTTGCACTCAGGTTTAAGTCTCATTGCCCTCTATCAGAATCCAGAGTTTTGAGAAGATTGGAGAAACATCATTTTTCGCCCGAAAAAAAAAACGTAAGGGGTACCACTGTCGTTTTTTTTGGGGGTCGAAATTTTGAGTTTCGATATCTCAGCTCTGGAAGGGACTAGAGCCTCCATTTTTGCACTCAGGTTTAAGTCTCATGGCCCTCTATCAGAATCCAGAGTTTTGAGAAACTTCATTTTTCGCCCGAAAAAAAAAACGTAAGGGGTACCACTGTCGTTTTTTTGGGGGGTCGAAATTTTGAGTTTCGATATCTCAGCTCTGGAAGGGTCTAGACCCTCCATTTTTGCACTCAGGTATAAGTCTCATGGCCCTCTATCAGAATCCAGAGTTTTGAGAAGATTGGAGAAACTTCATTTTTCGCCCGAAAAAAAAAACGTAAGGGGTACCACTGTCGTTTTTTTGGGGGGGTCGAAATTTTGAGTTTCGATATCTCAGCTCTGGAAGGGTCTAGACCCTCCATTTTTGCACTCAGGTATAAGTCCCATGGCCCTCTATCAGAATCCAGAGTTTTGAGAAGATTGGAGAAACTTCATTTTTCGCCCGAAAAAAAAAAACGTAAGGGGTACCACTGTCGTTTTTTTGGGGGTCGAAATTTTGAGTTTCGATATCTCAGCTCTGGAAGGGTCTAGACCCTCCATTTTTGCACTCAGGTTTAAGTCTCATGGCCCGCTATCAGAATCCAGAGTTTTGAGAAGATTGGAGAAACTTCATTTTTCGCCCGAAAAAAAAACGTAAGGGGTACCACTGTCGTTTTTTTTGGGGGTCGAAATTTTGAGTTTCGATATCTCAGCTCTGGAAGGCTCTAGAGCCTCCATTTTTGCACTCAGGTTTAAGTCTCATGGCCCTCTATCAGAATCCAGAGTTTTGAGAAGATTGGAGAAACTTCGTTTTTCACCCGAAAAAAAAAAAACGTAAGGGGTACCACTGTCGTTTTTTTTGGGGGTCGAAATTTTGAGTTTCGATATCTCAGCTCTGGAAGGGTCTAGAGCCTCCATTTTTGCACTCAGGTTTAAGTCTCATGGCCCTCTATCAGAATCCAGAGTTTTGAGAAGATTGGAGAAACTTCATTTTTCGCCCGAAAAAAAAAAACGTAAGGGGTACCACTGTCGTTTTTTTTGGGGGTCGAAATTTTGAGTTTCGATATCTCAGCTCTGGAAGGGTCTAGAGCCTCCATTTTTGCACTCAGGTTTAAGTCTCATGGCCCTCTATCAGAATCCAGAGTTTTGAGAAGATTGGAGAAACTTCATTTTTCGCCCGAAAAAAAAAAACGTAAGGGGTACCACTGTCGTTTTTTTTGGTGGTCGAAATTTTGAGTTTCGATTTCTCAGCTCTGGAAGGGTCTAGAGCCTCCATTTTTGCACTCAGGTTTAAGTCTCATGGCTCTCTATCAGAATCCAGAGTTTTGAGAGGATTGGAGAAACTTAATTTTTCGCCCGAAAAAAAAAATTGTAAGGGGTACCACTGTCGTTTTTTTGGGGGGTCGAAATTTTGAGTTTCGATATCTCAGCTCTGGAAGGGTCTAGAGCCTCCATTTTTGCACTCAGGTTTAAGTCTCATGGCCCTCTATCAGAATCCAGAGTTTTGAGAAGATTGGAGAAACTTCATTTTTCGCCCGAAAAAAAAAACGTAAGGGGTACCACTGTCGTTTTTTTTGGGGGTCGAAATTTTGAGTTTCGATATCTCAGCTCTGGAAGGGACTAGAGCCTCAATTTTTGCACTCAGGTTTAAGTCTCATTGCCCTCTATCAGAATCCAGAGTTTTGAGAAGATTGGAGAAACTTCATTTTTCGCCCGAAAAAAAAAACGTAAGGGGTACCACTGTCGTTTTTTTGGGGGGGTCGAAATTTTGAGTTTCGATATCTCAGCTCTGGAAGGGACTAGAGCCTCCATTTTTGCACTCAGGTTTAAGTCTTATGGCCCTCTATCAGAATCCAGAGTTTTGAGAAACTTCATTTTTCGCCCGAAAAAAAAAACGTAAGGGGTACCACTGTCGTTTTTTTGGGGGGTCGAAATTTTGAGTTTCGATATCTCAGCTCTGGAAGGGTCTAGACCCTCCATTTTTGCACTCAGGTTTAAGTCTCATGGCCCGCTATCAGAATCCAGAGTTTTGAGAAGATTGGAGAAACTTCATTTTTCGCCCGAAAAAAAAACCGTAAGGGGTACCACTGTCGTTTTTTTGGGGGGTCGAAATTTTGAGTTTCGATATCTCAGCTCTGGAAGGGTCTAGACCCTCCATTTTTGCACTCAGGTTTAAGTCTCATGGCCCGCTATCAGAATCCAGAGTTTTGAGAAGATTGGAGAAACTTCATTTTTCGCCCGAAAAAAAAACGTAAGGGGTACCACTGTCGTTTTTTTTGGGGGTCGAAATTTTGAGTTTCGATATCTCAGCTCTGGAAGGCTCTAGAGCCTCCATTTTTGCACTCAGGTTTAAGTTTCATGGCCCTCTATCAGAATCCAGAGTTTTGAGAAGATTGGAGAAACTTAATTTTTCGCCCGAAAAAAAAAACCGTAAGGGGTACCACTGTCATTTTTTTGGGGGGTCGAAATTTTGAGTTTCGATATCTCAGCTCTGGAAGGGTCTAGAGCCTCCATTTTTGCACTCAGGTTTAAGTCTCATGGCCCTCTATCAGAATCCAGAGTTTTGAGAAGATTGGAGAAACTTCATTTTTCGCCCGAAAAAAAAAAACGTAAGGGGTATCACTGTCGTTTTTTTTGGGGGTCGAAATTTTGAGTTTCGATATCTCAGCTCTGGAAGGGACTAGAGCCTCCATTTTTGCACTCAGGTTTAAGTCTCATGGCCCTCTATCAGAATCCAGAGTTTTGAGAGGATTGGAGAAACTTAATTTTTCGCCCGAAAAAAAAATCGTAAGGGGTACCACTGTCGTTTTTTTGGGGGGTCGAAATTTTGAGTTTCGATATCTCAGCTCTGGAAGGGTCTAGAGCCTCCATTTTTGCACTCAGGTTTAAGTCTCATGGCCCTCTATCAGAATCCAGAGTTTTGAGAAGATTGGAGAAACTTCATTTTTCTCCCGAAAAAAAAAAACCGTAAGGGGTACCACTGTCGTTTTTTTTGGGGGTCGAAATTTTGAGTTTCGATATCTCAGCTCTGGAAGGGACTAGAGCCTCAATTTTTGCACTCAGGTTTAAGTCTCATTGCCCTCTATCAGAATCCAGAGTTTTGAGAAGATTGGAGAAACTTCATTTTTCGCCCGAAAAAAAAAAACGTAAGGGGTACCACTGTCGTTTTTTTTGGGGGTCGAAATTTTGAGTTTCGATATCTCAGCTCTGGAAGGGACTAGAGCCTCCATTTTTGCACTCAGGTTTAAGTCTCATGGCCCTCTATCAGAATCCAGAGTTTTGAGAAACTTCATTTTTCGCCCGAAAAAAAAAACGTAAGGGGTACCACTGTCGTTTTTTTGGGGGGTCGAAATTTTGAGTTTCGATATCTCAGCTCTGGAAGGGTCTAGACCCTCCATTTTTGCACTCAGGTATAAGTCTCATGGCCCTCTATCAGAATCCAGAGTTTTGAGAAGATTGGAGAAACTTCATTTTTCGCCCGAAAAAAAAAACGTAAGGGGTACCACTGTCGTTTTTTTGGGGGGGTCGAAATTTTGAGTTTCGATATCTCAGCTCTGGAAGGGTCTAGACCCTCCATTTTTGCACTCAGGTATAAGTCCCATGGCCCTCTATCAGAATCCAGAGTTTTGAGAAGATTGGAGAAACTTCATTTTTCGCCCGAAAAAAAAAACGTAAGGGGTACCACTGTCGTTTTTTTTGGGGGTCGAAATTTTGAGTTTCGATATCTCAGCTCTGGAAGGGACTAGAGCCTCAATTTTTGCACTCAGGTTTAAGTCTCATTGCCCTCTATCAGAATCCAGAGTTTTGAGAAGATTGGAGAAACTTCATTTTTCGCCCGAAAAAAAAAAACGTAAGGGGTACCACTGTCGTTTTTTTGGGGGGGTCGAAATTTTGAGTTTCGATATCTCAGCTCTGGAAGGGACTAGAGCCTCCATTTTTGCACTCAGGTTTAAGTCTTATGGCCCTCTATCAGAATCCAGAGTTTTGAGAAACTTCATTTTTCGCCCGAAAAAAAAAACGTAAGGGGTACCACTGTCGTTTTTTTGGGGGGTCGAAATTTTGAGTTTCGATATCTCAGCTCTGGAAGGGTCTAGACCCTCCATTTTTGCACTCAGGTTTAAGTCTCATGGCCCGCTATCAGAATCCAGAGTTTTGAGAAGATTGGAGAAACTTCATTTTTCGCCCGAAAAAAAAACCGTAAGGGGTACCACTGTCGTTTTTTTTGGGGGTCGAAATTTTGAGTTTCGATATCTCAGCTCTGGAAGGGTCTAGACCCTCCATTTTTGCACTCAGGTTTAAGTCTCATGGCCCGCTATCAGAATCCAGAGTTTTGAGAAGATTGGAGAAACTTCATTTTTCGCCCGAAAAAAAAACGTAAGGGGTACCACTGTCGTTTTTTTTGGGGGTCGAAATTTTGAGTTTCGATATCTCAGCTCTGGAAGGCTCTAGAGCCTCCATTTTTGCACTCAGGTTTAAGTTTCATGGCCCTCTATCAGAATCCAGAGTTTTGAGAAGATTGGAGAAACTTAATTTTTCGCCCGAAAAAAAAAACCGTAAGGGGTACCACTGTCATTTTTTTGGGGGGTCGAAATTTTGAGTTTCGATATCTCAGCTCTGGAAGGGTCTAGAGCCTCCATTTTTGCACTCAGGTTTAAGTCTCATGGCCCTCTATCAGAATCCAGAGTTTTGAGAAGATTGGAGAAACTTCATTTTTCGCCCGAAAAAAAAAAAACGTAAGGGGTATCACTGTCGTTTTTTTTGGGGGTCGAAATTTTGAGTTTCGATATCTCAGCTCTGGAAGGGACTAGAGCCTCCATTTTTGCACTCAGGTTTAAGTCTCATGGCCCTCTATCAGAATCCAGAGTTTTGAGAGGATTGGAGAAACTTAATTTTTCGCCCGAAAAAAAAATCGTAAGGGGTACCACTGTCGTTTTTTTGGGGGGTCGAAATTTTGAGTTTCGATATCTCAGCTCTGGAAGGGTCTAGAGCCTCCATTTTTGCACTCAGGTTTAAGTCTCATGGCCCTCTATCAGAATCCAGAGTTTTGAGAAGATTGGAGAAACTTCATTTTTCTCCCGAAAAAAAAAAACCGTAAGGGGTACCACTGTCGTTTTTTTGGGGGGTCGAAATTTTGAGTTTCGATATCTCAGCTCTGGAAGGGACTAGAGCCTCAATTTTTGCACTCAGGTTTAAGTCTCATTGCCCTCTATCAGAATCCAGAGTTTTGAGAAGATTGGAGAAACTTCATTTTTCGCCCGAAAAAAAAAAACGTAAGGGGTACCACTGTCGTTTTTTTTGGGGGTCGAAATTTTGAGTTTCGATATCTCAGCTCTGGAAGGGACTAGAGCCTCCATTTTTGCACTCAGGTTTAAGTCTCATGGCCCTCTATCAGAATCCAGAGTTTTGAGAAACTTCATTTTTCGCCCGAAAAAAAAAACGTAAGGGGTACCACTGTCGTTTTTTTGGGGGGTCGAAATTTTGAGTTTCGATATCTCAGCTCTGGAAGGGTCTAGACCCTCCATTTTTGCACTCAGGTATAAGTCTCATGGCCCTCTATCAGAATCCAGAGTTTTGAGAAGATTGGAGAAACTTCATTTTTCGCCCGAAAAAAAAAACGTAAGGGGTACCACTGTCGTTTTTTTGGGGGGGTCGAAATTTTGAGTTTCGATATCTCAGCTCTGGAAGGGTCTAGACCCTCCATTTTTGCACTCAGGTATAAGTCCCATGGCCCTCTATCAGAATCCAGAGTTTTGAGAAGATTGGAGAAACTTCATTTTTCGCCCGAAAAAAAAAAACGTAAGGGGTACCACTGTCGTTTTTTTGGGGGTCGAAATTTTGAGTTTCGATATCTCAGCTCTGGAAGGGTCTAGACCCTCCATTTTTGCACTCAGGTTTAAGTCTCATGGCCCGCTATCAGAATCCAGAGTTTTGAGAAGATTGGAGAAACTTCATTTTTCGCCCGAAAAAAAAACGTAAGGGGTACCACTGTCGTTTTTTTTGGGGGTCGAAATTTTGAGTTTCGATATCTCAGCTCTGGAAGGCTCTAGAGCCTCCATTTTTGCACTCAGGTTTAAGTCTCATGGCCCTCTATCAGAATCCAGAGTTTTGAGAAGATTGGAGAAACTTCGTTTTTCACCCGAAAAAAAAAAACGTAAGGGGTACCACTGTCGTTTTTTTTGGGGGTCGAAATTTTGAGTTTCGATATCTCAGCTCTGGAAGGGTCTAGAGCCTCCATTTTTGCACTCAGGTTTAAGTCTCATGGCCCTCTATCAGAATCCAGAGTTTTGAGAAGATTGGAGAAACTTCATTTTTCGCCCGAAAAAAAAAAACGTAAGGGGTACCACTGTCGTTTTTTTGGGGGGTCGAAATTTTGAGTTTCGATATCTCAGCTCTGGAAGGGTCTAGACCCTCCATTTTTGCTCTCAGGTTTAAGTCTCATGGCCCTCTATCATAATCCAGAGTTTTGAGAAGATTGGAGAAACTTAATTTTTCGCCCAAAAACGGAAAAAAACGAAAGGGGTAACACTGTCGTTTTTTTTTCGGGTCGAAATTTTGAATTCCAATATCTCAGCTCTGGAAGGGTCTAGAGCCTCCATTTTTGCACTCAGGTCAAAGTCTCACAGCCCTCTATCATAATCCAGAGTTTTGAGAAGATTGGAGAAACTTAATTTTTCGCCCAAAAACGGAAAAAAACGAAAGGGGTAACACTGTCGTTTTTTTTTCGGGTCAAAATTTTGAATTTCGATATCTCAGCTCTGGAAGGGTCTAGAGCCTCCATTTTTGCACTCAGGTCAAAGTCTCGTGGCCCTCTATCATAATCCAGAGTTTTGAGAAGATTGGAGAAACTTAATTTTTCGCCCAAAAACGGAAAAAAACGAAAGGGGTAACACTGTCGTTTTTTTTTCTGGTCGAAATTTTGAATTCCGATATCTCAGCTCTGGAAGGGTCTAGAGCCTCCATTTTTGCACTCAAGTGAAAGTCTCACAGCCCTCTATCATAATCCAGAGTTTTGAGAAGATTGGAGAAACTTAATTTTTCGCCCAAAAACTGAAAAAAACGAAAGGGGTAACACTGTCGTTTTTTTTTCGGGTCGAAATTTTGAATTCCGATATCTCAGCTCTGGAAGGGTCTAGAGCCTCCATTTTTGCACTCAGGTCAAAGTCTCACAGCCCTCTATCATAATCCAGAGTTTTGAGAAGATTGGAGAAACTTAATTTTTCGCCCAAAAACGAAAAAAAACGAAAGGGGTAACACTGTCGTTTTTTTTTCGGGTCAAAATTTTGAATTTCGATATCTCAGCTCTGGAAGGGTCTAGAGCCTCCATTTTTGCACTCAGGTGAAAGTCTCACAGCCCTCTATCATAATCCAGAGTTTTGAGAAGATTGGAGAAACTTAATTTTTCGCCCAAAAACGGAAAAAAACGAAAGGGGTAACACTGTCGTTTTTTTTTCGGGTCGAAATTTTGAATTCCGATATCTCAGCTCTGGAAGGGTCTAGAGCCTCCATTTTTGCACTCAGGTCAAAGTCTCTTGGCCCTCTATCATAATCCAGAGTTTTGAGAAGATTGGAGAAACTTAATTTTTCGCCCAAAAACGGAAAAAAACGAAAGGGGTAACACTGTCGTTTTTTTTTCTGGTCGAAATTTTGAATTCCGATATCTCAGCTCTGGAAGGGTCTAGAGCCTCCATTTTTGCACTCAAGTGAAAGTCTCACAGCCCTCTATCATAATCCAGAGTTTTGAGAAGATTGGAGAAACTTAATTTTTCGCCCAAAAACTGAAAAAAACGAAAGGGGTAACACTGTCGTTTTTTTTTCGGGTCGAAATTTTGAATTCCGATATCTCAGCTCTGGAAGGGTCTAGAGCCTCCATTTTTGCACTCAGGTCAAAGTCTCACAGCCCTCTATCATAATCCAGAGTTTTGAGAAGATTGGAGAAACTTAATTTTTCGCCCAAAAACGAAAAAAAACGAAAGGGGTAACACTGTCGTTTTTTTTTCGGGTCAAAATTTTGAATTTCGATATCTCAGCTCTGGAAGGGTCTAGAGCCTCCATTTTTGCACTCAGGTGAAAGTCTCAAAGCCCTCTATCATAATCCAGAGTTTTGAGAAGATTGGAGAAACTTAATTTTTCGCCCAAAAACGGAAAAAAACGAAAGGGGTAACACTGTCGTTTTTTTTTCGGGTCGAAATTTTGAATTTCGATATCTCAGCTGTGGAAGGGTCTAGAGCCTCCATTTTTGCACTCAGGTGAAAGTCTCACAGCCCTCTATCATAATCCAGAGTTTTGAGAAGATTGGAGAAACTTAATTTTTCGCCCAAAAACGGAAAAAAACGAAAGGGGTAACACTGTCGTTTTTTTTTCGGGTCGAAATTTTGAATTCCGATATCTCAGCTCTGGAAGGGTCTAGAGCCTCCATTTTTGCACTCAGGTGAAAGTCTCACAGCCCTCTATCATAATCCAGAGTTTTGAGAAGATTGGAGAAACTAAATTTTTCGCCCAAAAACGGAAAAAAACGAAAGGGGTAACACTGTCGTTTTTTTTTCGGGTCGAAATTTTGAATTTCGATATCTCAGCTCTGGAAGGGTCTAGAGCCTCCATTTTTGCACTCAGGTGAAAGTCTCACAGCCCTCTATCATAATCCAGAGTTTTGAGAAGATTGGAGAAACTTAATTTTTCGCCCAAAAACGGAAAAAAACGAAAGGGGTAACACTGTCGTTTTTTTTTTCGGGTCAAAATTTTGAATTTCGATATCTCAGCTCTGGAAGGGTCTAGAGCCTCCATTTTTGCACTCAGGTCAAAGTCTCGTGGCCCTCTATCATAATCCAGAGTTTTGAGAAGATTGGAGAAACTTAATTTTTCGCCCAAAAACGGAAAAAAACGAAAGGGGTAACACTGTCGTTTTTTTTTCTGGTCGAAATTTTGAATTCCGATATCTCAGCTCTGGAAGGGTCTAGAGCCTCCATTTTTGCACTCAAGTGAAAGTCTCACAGCCCTCTATCATAATCCAGAGTTTTGAGAAGATTGGAGAAACTTAATTTTTCGCCCAAAAACGGAAAAAAACGAAAGGGGTAACACTGTCGTTTTTTTTTCGGGTCGAAATTTTGAATTCCGATATCTCAGCTCTGGAAGGGTCTAGAGCCTCCATTTTTGCACTCAGGTCAAAGTCTCGTGGCCCTCTATCATAATCCAGAGTTTTGAGAAGATTGGAGAAACTTAATTTTTCGCCCAAAAACTGAAAAAAACGAAAGGGGTAACACTGTCGTTTTTTTTTCGGGTCGAAATGTTGAATTCTGATATCTCAGCTCTGGAAGGGTCTAGAGCCTCCATTTTTGCACTCAGGTCAAAGTCTCACAGCCCTCTATCATAATCCAGAGTTTTGAGAAGATTGGAGAAACTTAATTTTTCGCCCAAAAACTGAAAAAAACGAAAGGGGTAACACTGTCGTTTTTTTTTCGGGTCGAAATGTTGAATTCCGATATCTCAGCTCTGGAAGGGTCTAGAGCCTCCATTTTTGCACTCAGGTCAAAGTCTCACAGCCCTCTATCATAATCCAGAGTTTTGAGAAGATTGGAGAAACTTAATTTTTCGCCCAAAAACGGAAAAAAACGAAAGGGGTAACACTGTCGTTTTTTTTTCGGGTCGAAATTTTGAATTCCGATATCTCAGCTCTGGAAGGGTCTAGAGCCTCCATTTTTGCACTCAGGTGAAAGTCTCAAAGCCCTCTATCATAATCCAGAGTTTTGAGAAGATTGGAGAAACTTAATTTTTCGCCCAAAAACGGAAAAAAAACGAAAGGGGTAACACTGTCGTTTTTTTTTCGGGTCGAAATTTTGAATTTCGATATCTCAGCTCTGGAAGGGTCTAGAGCCTCCATTTTTGCACTCAGGTGAAAGTCTCACAGCCCTCTATCATAATCCAGAGTTTTGAGAAGATTGGAGAAACTTAATTTTTCGCCCAAAAACGGAAAAAAACGAAAGGGGTAACACTGTCGTTTTTTTTTCGGGTCGAAATTTTGAATTCCGATATCTCAGCTCTGGAAGGGTCTAGAGCCTCCATTTTTGCACTCAGGTGAAAGTCTCACAGCCCTCTATCATAATCCAGAGTTTTGAGAAGATTGGAGAAACTTAATTTTTCGCCCAAAAACGGAAAAAAACGAAAGGGGTAACACTGTCGTTTTTTTTTCGGGTCGAAATTTTGAATTCCGATATCTCAGCTCTGGAAGGGTCTAGAGCCTCCATTTTTGCACTCAGGTGAAAGTCTCACAGCCCTCTATCATAATCCAGAGTTTTGAGAAGATTGGAGAAACTAAATTTTTCGCCCAAAAACGGAAAAAAACGAAAGGGGTAACACTGTCGTTTTTTTTTTCGGGTCGAAATTTTGAATTTCGATATCTCAGCTCTGGAAGGGTCTAGAGCCTCCATTTTTGCACTCAGGTGAAAGTCTCACAGCCCTCTATCATAATCCAGAGTTTTGAGAAGATTGGAGAAACTTAATTTTTCGCCCAAAAACGGAAAAAAACGAAAGGGGTAACACTGTCGTTTTTTTTTCGGGTCGAAATTTTGAATTCCGATATCTCAGCTCTGGAAGGGTCTAGAGCCTCCATTTTTGCACTCAGGTGAAAGTCTCACAGCCCTCTATCATAATCCAGAGTTTTGAGAAGATTGGAGAAACTTAATTTTTCGCCCAAAAACGGAAAAAAACGAAAGGGGTAACACTGTCGTTTTTTTTTCGGGTCGAAATTTTGAATTCCGATATCTCAGCTCTGGAAGGGTCTAGAGCCTCCATTTTTGCACTCAGGTCAAAGTCTCACAGCCCTCTATCATAATCCAGAGTTTTGAGAAGATTGGAGAAACTTAATTTTTCGCCCAAAAACGGAAAAAAACAAAAGGGGTAACACTGTCGTTTTTTTTTCGGGTCAAAATTTTGAATTTCGATATCTCAGCTCTGGAAGGGTCTAGAGCCTCCATTTTTGCACTCAGGTCAAAGTCTCGTGGCCCTCTATCATAATCCAGAGTTTTGAGAAGATTGGAGAAACTTAATTTTTCGCCCAAAAACGGAAAAAAACGAAAGGGGTAACACTGTCGTTTTTTTTTCTGGTCGAAATTTTGAATTCCGATATCTCAGCTCTGGAAGGGTCTAGAGCCTCCATTTTTGCACTCAAGTGAAAGTCTCACAGCCCTCTATCATAATCCAGAGTTTTGAGAAGATTGGAGAAACTTAATTTTTCGCCCAAAAACGGAAAAAAACGAAAGGGGTAACACTGTCGTTTTTTTTTCGGGTCGAAATTTTGAATTCCGATATCTCAGCTCTGGAAGGGTCTAGAGCCTCCATTTTTGCACTCAGGTCAAAGTCTCACAGCCCTCTATCATAATCCAGAGTTTTGAGAAGATTGGAGAAACTTAATTTTTCGCCCAAAAACTGAAAAAAACGAAAGGGGTAACACTGTCGTTTTTTTTTCGGGTCGAAATTTTGAATTCCGATATCTCAGCTCTGGAAGGGTCTAGAGCCTCCATTTTTGCACTCAGGTGAAAGTCTCACAGCCCTCTATCATAATCCAGAGTTTTGAGAAGATTGGAGAAACTTAATTTTTCGCCCAAAAACGGAAAAAAACGAAAGGGGTAACACTGTCGTTTTTTTTTCGGGTCAAAATTTTGAATTTCGATATCTCAGCTCTGGAAGGGTCTAGAGCCTCCATTTTTGCACTCAGGTCAAAGTCTCGTGGCCCTCTATCATAATCCAGAGTTTTGAGAAGATTGGAGAAACTTAATTTTTCGCCCAAAAACTGAAAAAAACGAAAGGGGTAACACTGTCGTTTTTTTTTCGGGTCGAAATTTTGAATTCCGATATCTCAGCTCTGGAAGGGTCTAGAGCCTCCATTTTTGCACTCAGGTCAAAGTCTCGTGGCCCTCTATCATAATCCAGAGTTTTGAGAAGATTGGAGAAACTTAATTTTTCGCCCAAAAACTGAAAAAAACGAAAGGGGTAACACTGTCGTTTTTTTTTCGGGTCGAAATTTTGAATTCCGATATCTCAGCTCTGGAAGGGTCTAGAGCCTCCATTTTTGCACTCAGGTCAAAGTCTCACAGCCCTCTATCATAATCCAGAGTTTTGAGAAGATTGGAGAAACTTAATTTTTCGCCCAAAAACGGAAAAAAACGAAAGGGGTAACACTGTCGTTTTTTTTTTCGGGTCGAAATTTTGAATTCCGATATCTCAGCTCTGGAAGGGTCTAGAGCCTCCATTTTTGCACTCAGGTGAAAGTCTCAAAGCCCTCTATCATAATCCAGAGTTTTGAGAAGATTGGAGAAACTTAATTTTTCGCCCAAAAACGGAAAAAAAACGAAAGGGGTAACACTGTCGTTTTTTTTTCGGGTCGAAATTTTGAATTCCGATATCTCAGCTCTGGAAGGGTCTAGAGCCTCCATTTTTGCACTCAGGTGAAAGTCTCACAGCCCTCTATCATAATCCAGAGTTTTGAGAAGATTGGAGAAACTAAATTTTTCGCCCAAAAACGGAAAAAAACGAAAGGGGTAACACTGTCGTTTTTTTTTCGGGTCGAAATTTTGAATTTCGATATCTCAGCTCTGGAAGGGTCTAGAGCCTCCATTTTTGCACTCAGGTGAAAGTCTCACAGCCCTCTATCATAATCCAGAGTTTTGAGAAGATTGGAGAAACTTAATTTTTCGCCCAAAAACGGAAAAAAACGAAAGGGGTAACACTGTCGTTTTTTTTTCGGGTCGAAATTTTGAATTCCGATATCTCAGCTCTGGAAGGGTCTAGAGCCTCCATTTTTGCACTCAGGTGAAAGTCTCACAGCCCTCTATCATAATCCAGAGTTTTGAGAAGATTGGAGAAACTTAATTTTTCGCCCAAAAACGGAAAAAAACGAAAGGGGTAACACTGTCGTTTTTTTTTTCGGGTCGAAATTTTGAATTTCGATATCTCAGCTCTGGAAGGGTCTAGAGCCTCCATTTTTGCACTCAGGTGAAAGTCTCACAGCCCTCTATCATAATCCAGAGTTTTGAGAAGATTGGAGAAACTTAATTTTTCGCCCAAAAACGGAAAAAAACGAAAGGGGTAACACTGTCGTTTTTTTTTCGGGTCGAAATTTTGAATTCCGATATCTCAGCTCTGGAAGGGTCTAGAGCCTCCATTTTTGCACTCAGGTGAAAGTCTCACAGCCCTCTATCATAATCCAGAGTTTTGAGAAGATTGGAGAAACTTAATTTTTCGCCCAAAAACGGAAAAAAACGAAAGGGGTAACACTGTCGTTTTTTTTTCGGGTCGAAATTTTGAATTCCGATATCTCAGCTCTGGAAGGGTCTAGAGCCTCCATTTTTGCACTCAGGTCAAAGTCTCACAGCCCTCTATCATAATCCAGAGTTTTGAGAAGATTGGAGAAACTTAATTTTTCGCCCAAAAACTGAAAAAAACGAAAGGGGTAACACTGTCGTTTTTTTTTCGGGTCGAAATTTTGAATTCCGATATCTCAGCTCTGGAAGGGTCTAGAGCCTCCATTTTTGCACTCAGGTGAAAGTCTCACAGCCCTCTATCATAATCCAGAGTTTTGAGAAGATTGGAGAAACTTAATTTTTCGCCCAAAAACGGAAAAAAACGAAAGGGGTAACACTGTCGTTTTTTTTTCGGGTCAAAATTTTGAATTTCGATATCTCAGCTCTGGAAGGGTCTAGAGCCTCCATTTTTGCACTCAGGTCAAAGTCTCGTGGCCCTCTATCATAATCCAGAGTTTTGAGAAGATTGGAGAAACTTAATTTTTCGCCCAAAAACTGAAAAAAACGAAAGGGGTAACACTGTCGTTTTTTTTTCGGGTCGAAATTTTGAATTCCGATATCTCAGCTCTGGAAGGGTCTAGAGCCTCCATTTTTGCACTCAGGTGAAAGTCTCACAGCCCTCTATCATAATCCAGAGTTTTGAGAAGATTGGAGAAACTAAATTTTTCGCCCAAAAACGGAAAAAAACGAAAGGGGTAACACTGTCGTTTTTTTTTCGGGTCGAAATTTTGAATTCCGATATCTCAGCTCTGGAAGGGTCTAGAGCCTCCATTTTTGCACTCAGGTGAAAGTCTCACAGCCCTCTATCATAATCCAGAGTTTTGAGAAGATTGGAGAAACTTAATTTTTCGCCCAAAAACGGAAAAAAACGAAAGGGGTAACACTGTCGTTTTTTTTCGGGTCGAAATTTTGAATTCCGATATCTCAGCTCTGGAAGGGTCTAGAGCCTCCATTTTTGCACTCAGGTGAAAGTCTCACAGCCCTCTATCATAATCCAGAGTTTTGAGAAGATTGGAGAAACTTAATTTTTCGCCCAAAAACGGAAAAAAACGAAAGGGGTAACACTGTCGTTTTTTTTTCGGGTCGAAATTTTGAATTCCGATATCTCAGCTCTGGAAGGGTCTAGAGCCTCCATTTTTGCACTCAGGTCAAAGTCTCACAGCCCTCTATCATAATCCAGAGTTTTGAGAAGATTGGAGAAACTTAATTTTTCGCCCAAAAACGGAAAAAAACAAAAGGGGTAACACTGTCGTTTTTTTTTCGGGTCAAAATTTTGAATTTCGATATCTCAGCTCTGGAAGGGTCTAGAGCCTCCATTTTTGCACTCAGGTCAAAGTCTCGTGGCCCTCTATCATAATCCAGAGTTTTGAGAAGATTGGAGAAACTTAATTTT
This sequence comes from Pimephales promelas, assembly GCF_988280905.1. Lineage (NCBI taxonomy): Eukaryota > Metazoa > Chordata > Actinopteri > Cypriniformes > Leuciscidae > Pimephales > Pimephales promelas. The sequence continues at coordinate 18,745,362 of NC_142793.1, forward strand.
TCGCCCAAAAACGGAAAAAAACGAAAGGGGTAACACTGTCGTTTTTTTTTCTGGTCGAAATTTTGAATTCCGATATCTCAGCTCTGGAAGGGTCTAGAGCCTCCATTTTTGCACTCAAGTGAAAGTCTCACAGCCCTCTATCATAATCCAGAGTTTTGAGAAGATTGGAGAAACTGAATTTTTCGCCCAAAAACGGAAAAAAACGAAAGGGGTAACACTGTCGTTTTTTTTTCGGGTCGAAATTTTGAATTCCGATATCTCAGCTCTGGAAGGGTCTAGAGCCTCCATTTTTGCACTCAGGTCAAAGTCTCACAGCCCTCTATCATAATCCAGAGTTTTGAGAAGATTGGAGAAACTTAATTTTTCGCCCAAAAACTGAAAAAAACGAAAGGGGTAACACTGTCGTTTTTTTTTCGGGTCGAAATTTTGAATTCCGATATCTCAGCTCTGGAAGGGTCTAGAGCCTCCATTTTTGCACTCAGGTGAAAGTCTCACAGCCCTCTATCATAATCCAGAGTTTTGAGAAGATTGGAGAAACTTAATTTTTCGCCCAAAAACGGAAAAAAACGAAAGGGGTAACACTGTTGTTTTTTTTTCGGGTCAAAATTTTGAATTTCGATATCTCAGCTCTGGAAGGGTCTAGAGCCTCCATTTTTGCACTCAGGTCAAAGTCTCGTGGCCCTCTATCATAATCCAGAGTTTTGAGAAGATTGGAGAAACTTAATTTTTCGCCCAAAAACTGAAAAAAACGAAAGGGGTAACACTGTCGTTTTTTTTTCGGGTCGAAATTTTGAATTCCGATATCTCAGCTCTGGAAGGGTCTAGAGCCTCCATTTTTGCACTCAGGTGAAAGTCTCACAGCCCTCTATCATAATCCAGAGTTTTGAGAAGATTGGAGAAACTAAATTTTTCGCCCAAAAACGGAAAAAAACGAAAGGGGTAACACTGTCGTTTTTTTTTCGGGTCGAAATTTTGAATTCCGATATCTCAGCTCTGGAAGGGTCTAGAGCCTCCATTTTTGCACTCAGGTGAAAGTCTCACAGCCCTCTATCATAATCCAGAGTTTTGAGAAGATTGGAGAAACTAAATTTTTCGCCCAAAAACGGAAAAAAACGAAAGGGGTAACACTGTCGTTTTTTTTTCGGGTCGAAATTTTGAATTTCGATATCTCATCTCTGGAAGGGTCTAGAGCCTCCATTTTTGCACTCAGGTGAAAGTCTCACAGCCCTCTATCATAATCCAGAGTTTTGAGAAGATTGGAGAAACTTAATTTTTCGCCCAAAAACGGAAAAAAACGAAAGGGGTAACACTGTCGTTTTTTTTTCGGGTCAAAATTTTGAATTTCGATATCTCAGCTCTGGAAGAGTCTAGAGCCTCCATTTTTGCACTCAGGTCAAAGTCTCGTGGCCCTCTATCATAATCCAGAGTTTTGAGAAGATTGGAGAAACTTAATTTTTCGCCCAAAAACTGAAAAAAACGAAAGGGGTAACACTGTCGTTTTTTTTTCGGGTCGAAATTTTGAATTCCGATATCTCAGCTCTGGAAGGGTCTAGAGCCTCCATTTTTGCACTCAGGTCAAAGTCTCACAGCCCTCTATCATAATCCAGAGTTTTGAGAAGATTGGAGAAACTTAATTTTTCGCCCAAAAACTGAAAAAAACGAAAGGGGTAACACTGTCGTTTTTTTTTCGGGTCGAAATTTTGAATTCCGATATCTCAGCTCTGGAAGGGTCTAGAGCCTCCATTTTTGCACTCAGGTGAAAGTCTCAAAGCCCTCTATCATAATCCAGAGTTTTGAGAAGATTGGAGAAACTTAATTTTTCGCCCAAAAACTGAAAAAAACGAAAGGGGTAACACTGTCGTTTTTTTTTCGCGTCGAAATTTTGAATTCCGATATCTCAGCTCTGGAAGGGTCTAGAGCCTCCATTTTTGCACTCAGGTCAAAGTCTCACAGCCCTCTATCATAATCCAGAGTTTTGAGAAGATTGGAGAAACTTAATTTTTCGCCCAAAAACTGAAAAAAACGAAAGGGGTAACACTGTCGTTTTTTTTTTCGGGTCGAAATTTTGAATTCCGATATCTCAGCTCTGGAAGGGTCTAGAGCCTCCATTTTTGCACTCAGGTGAAAGTCTCAAAGCCCTCTATCATAATCCAGAGTTTTGAGAAGATTGGAGAAACTTAATTTTTCGCCCAAAAACTGAAAAAAACGAAAGGGGTAACACTGTCGTTTTTTTTTCGGGTCGAAATTTTGAATTCCGATATCTCAGCTCTGGAAGGGTCTAGAGCCTCCATTTTTGCACTCAGGTCAAAGTCTCACAGCCCTCTATCATAATCCAGAGTTTTGAGAAGATTGGAGAAACTTAATTTTTCGCCCAAAAACTGAAAAAAACGAAAGGGGTAACACTGTCGTTTTTTTTTCGGGTCGAAATTTTGAATTCCCATATCTCAGCTCTGGAAGGGTCTAGAGCCTCCATTTTTGCACTCAGGTGAAAGTCTCACAGCCCTCTATCATAATCCAGAGTTTTGAGAAGATTGGAGAAACTTAATTTTTCGCCCAAAAACGGAAAAAAACGAAAGGGGTAACACTGTCGTTTTTTTTTCGGGTCAAAATTTTGAATTTCGATATCTCAGCTCTGGAAGGGTCTAGAGCCTCCATTTTTGCACTCAGGTCAAAGTCTCGTGGCCCTCTATCATAATCCAGAGTTTTGAGAAGATTGGAGAAACTTAATTTTTCGCCCAAAAACTGAAAAAACGAAAGGGGTAACACTGTCGTTTTTTTTTCGGGTCGAAATTTTGAATTCCGATATCTCAGCTCTGGAAGGGTCTAGAGCCTCCATTTTTGCACTCAGGTGAAAGTCTCACAGCCCTCTATCATAATCCAGAGTTTTGAGAAGATTGGAGAAACTAAATTTTTCGCCCAAAAACGGAAAAAAACGAAAGGGGTAACACTGTCGTTTTTTTTTCGGGTCGAAATTTTGAATTCCGATATCTCAGCTCTGGAAGGGTCTAGAGCCTCCATTTTTGCACTCAGGTGAAAGTCTCACAGCCCTCTATCATAATCCAGAGTTTTGAGAAGATTGGAGAAACTAAATTTTTCGCCCAAAAACGGAAAAAAACGAAAGGGGTAACACTGTCGTTTTTTTTTCGGGTCGAAATTTTGAATTTCGATATCTCAGCTCTGGAAGGGTCTAGAGCCTCCATTTTTGCACTCAGGTGAAAGTCTCACAGCCCTCTATCATAATCCAGAGTTTTGAGAAGATTGGAGAAACTTAATTTTTCGCCCAAAAACGGAAAAAAACGAAAGGGGTAACACTGTCGTTTTTTTTTCGGGTCAAAATTTTGAATTTCGATATCTCAGCTCTGGAAGAGTCTAGAGCCTCCATTTTTGCACTCAGGTCAAAGTCTCGTGGCCCTCTATCATAATCCAGAGTTTTGAGAAGATTGGAGAAACTTAATTTTTCGCCCAAAAACTGAAAAAAACGAAAGGGGTAACACTGTCGTGTTTTTTTTCGGGTCGAAATTTTGAATTCCGATATCTCAGCTCTGGAAGGGTCTAGAGCCTCCATTTTTGCACTCAGGTCAAAGTCTCACAGCCCTCTATCATAATCCAGAGTTTTGAGAAGATTGGAGAAACTTAATTTTTCGCCCAAAAACTGAAAAAAACGAAAGGGGTAACACTGTCGTTTTTTTTTTCGGGTCGAAATTTTGAATTCCGATATCTCAGCTCTGGAAGGGTCTAGAGCCTCCATTTTTGCACTCAGGTGAAAGTCTCAAAGCCCTCTATCATAATCCAGAGTTTTGAGAAGATTGGAGAAACTTAATTTTTCGCCCAAAAACTGAAAAAAACGAAAGGGGTAACACTGTCGTTTTTTTTTCGGGTCGAAATTTTGAATTCCGATATCTCAGCTCTGGAAGGGTCTAGAGCCTCCATTTTTGCACTCAGGTCAAAGTCTCACAGCCCTCTATCATAATCCAGAGTTTTGAGAAGATTGGAGAAACTTAATTTTTCGCCCAAAAACTGAAAAAAACGAAAGGGGTAACACTGTCGTTTTTTTTTTCGGGTCGAAATTTTGAATTCCGATATCTCAGCTCTGGAAGGGTCTAGAGCCTCCATTTTTGCACTCAGGTGAAAGTCTCAAAGCCCTCTATCATAATCCAGAGTTTTGAGAAGATTGGAGAAACTTAATTTTTCGCCCAAAAACGGAAAAAAAACGAAAGGGGTAACACTGTCGTTTTTTTTTCGGGTCGAAATTTTGAATTTCGATATCTCAGCTCTGGAAGGGTCTAGAGCCTCCATTTTTGCACTCAGGTGAAAGTCTCACAGCCCTCTATCATAATCCAGAGTTTTGAGAAGATTGGAGAAACTTAATTTTTCGCCCAAAAACGGAAAAAAACGAAAGGGGTAACACTGTCGTTTTTTTTTCGGGTCGAAATTTTGAATTCCGATATCTCAGCTCTGGAAGGGTCTAGAGCCTCCATTTTTGCACTCAGGTCAAAGTCTCGTGGCCCTCTATCATAATCCAGAGTTTTGAGAAGATTGGAGAAACTTAATTTTTCGCCCAAAAACGGAAAAAAACGAAAGGGGTAACACTGTCGTTTTTTTTTCTGGTCGAAATTTTGAATTCCGATATCTCAGCTCTGGAAGGGTCTAGAGCCTCCATTTTTGCACTCAAGTGAAAGTCTCACAGCCCTCTATCATAATCCAGAGTTTTGAGAAGATTGGAGAAACTTAATTTTTCGCCCAAAAACTGAAAAAAACGAAAGGGGTAACACTGTCGTTTTTTTTTCGGGTCGAAATTTTGAATTCCGATATCTCAGCTCTGGAAGGGTCTAGAGCCTCCATTTTTGCACTCAGGTCAAAGTCTCACAGCCCTCTATCATAATCCAGAGTTTTGAGAAGATTGGAGAAACTTAATTTTTCGCCCAAAAACGAAAAAAAACGAAAGGGGTAACACTGTCGTTTTTTTTTCGGGTCAAAATTTTGAATTTCGATATCTCAGCTCTGGAAGGGTCTAGAGCCTCCATTTTTGCACTCAGGTGAAAGTCTCACAGCCCTCTATCATAATCCAGAGTTTTGAGAAGATTGGAGAAACTTAATTTTTCGCCCAAAAACGGAAAAAAACGAAAGGGGTAACACTGTCGTTTTTTTTTCGGGTCGAAATTTTGAATTCCGATATCTCAGCTCTGGAAGGGTCTAGAGCCTCCATTTTTGCACTCAGGTCAAAGTCTCGTGGCCCTCTATCATAATCCAGAGTTTTGAGAAGATTGGAGAAACTTAATTTTTCGCCCAAAAACGGAAAAAAACGAAAGGGGTAACACTGTCGTTTTTTTTCTGGTCGAAATTTTGAATTCCGATATCTCAGCTCTGGAAGGGTCTAGAGGCTCCATTTTTGCACTCAAGTGAAAGTCTCACAGCCCTCTATCATAATCCAGAGTTTTGAGAAGATTGGAGAAACTTAATTTTTCGCCCAAAAACTGAAAAAAACGAAAGGGGTAACACTGTCGTTTTTTTTTCGGGTCGAAATTTTGAATTCCGATATCTCAGCTCTGGAAGGGTCTAGAGCCTCCATTTTTGCACTCAGGTCAAAGTCTCACAGCCCTCTATCATAATCCAGAGTTTTGAGAAGATTGGAGAAACTTAATTTTTCGCCCAAAAACGAAAAAAAACGAAAGGGGTAACACTGTCGTTTTTTTTTCGGGTCAAAATTTTGAATTTCGATATCTCAGCTCTGGAAGGGTCTAGAGCCTCCATTTTTGCACTCAGGTGAAAGTCTCAAAGCCCTCTATCATAATCCAGAGTTTTGAGAAGATTGGAGAAACTTAATTTTTCGCCCAAAAACGGAAAAAAACGAAAGGGGTAACACTGTCGTTTTTTTTTCGGGTCGAAATTTTGAATTTCGATATCTCAGCTGTGGAAGGGTCTAGAGCCTCCATTTTTGCACTCAGGTGAAAGTCTCACAGCCCTCTATCATAATCCAGAGTTTTGAGAAGATTGGAGAAACTTAATTTTTCGCCCAAAAACGGAAAAAAACGAAAGGGGTAACACTGTCGTTTTTTTTTCGGGTCGAAATTTTGAATTCCGATATCTCAGCTCTGGAAGGGTCTAGAGCCTCCATTTTTGCACTCAGGTGAAAGTCTCACAGCCCTCTATCATAATCCAGAGTTTTGAGAAGATTGGAGAAACTAAATTTTTCGCCCAAAAACGGAAAAAAACGAAAGGGGTAACACTGTCGTTTTTTTTTCGGGTCGAAATTTTGAATTTCGATATCTCAGCTCTGGAAGGGTCTAGAGCCTCCATTTTTGCACTCAGGTGAAAGTCTCACAGCCCTCTATCATAATCCAGAGTTTTGAGAAGATTGGAGAAACTTAATTTTTCGCCCAAAAACGGAAAAAAACGAAAGGGGTAACACTGTCGTTTTTTTTTTCGGGTCAAAATTTTGAATTTCGATATCTCAGCTCTGGAAGGGTCTAGAGCCTCCATTTTTGCACTCAGGTCAAAGTCTCGTGGCCCTCTATCATAATCCAGAGTTTTGAGAAGATTGGAGAAACTTAATTTTTCGCCCAAAAACGGAAAAAAACGAAAGGGGTAACACTGTCGTTTTTTTTTCGGGTCGAAATTTTGAATTCCGATATCTCAGCTCTGGAAGGGTCTAGAGCCTCCATTTTTGCACTCAAGTGAAAGTCTCACAGCCCTCTATCATAATCCAGAGTTTTGAGAAGATTGGAGAAACTTAATTTTTCGCCCAAAAACGGAAAAAAACGAAAGGGGTAACACTGTCGTTTTTTTTTCGGGTCGAAATTTTGAATTCCGATATCTCAGCTCTGGAAGGGTCTAGAGCCTCCATTTTTGCACTCAGGTCAAAGTCTCGTGGCCCTCTATCATAATCCAGAGTTTTGAGAAGATTGGAGAAACTTAATTTTTCGCCCAAAAACTGAAAAAAACGAAAGGGGTAACACTGTCGTTTTTTTTTCGGGTCGAAATGTTGAATTCTGATATCTCAGCTCTGGAAGGGTCTAGAGCCTCCATTTTTGCACTCAGGTCAAAGTCTCGTGGCCCTCTATCATAATCCAGAGTTTTGAGAAGATTGGAGAAACGTAATTTTTCGCCCAAAAACGGAAAAAAACGAAAGGGGTAACACTGTCGTTTTTTTTTCGGGTCAAAATTTTGAATTTCGATATCTCAGCTCTGGAAGGGTCTTGAGCCTCCATTTTTGCACTCAGGTCAAAGTCTCGTGGCCCTCTATCATAATCCAGAGTTTTGAGAAGATTGGAGAAACTTAATTTTTCGCCCAAAAACTGAAAAAAACGAAAGGGGTAACACTGTCGTTTTTTTTTCGGGTCGAAATTTTGAATTCCGATATCTCAGCTCTGGAAGGGTCTAGAGCCTCCATTTTTGCACTCAGGTGAAAGTCTCACAGCCCTCTATCATAATCCAGAGTTTTGAGAAGATTGGAGAAACTAAATTTTTCGCCCAAAAACGGAAAAAAACGAAAGGGGTAACACTGTCGTTTTTTTTTCGGGTCGAAATTTTGAATTTCGATATCTCAGCTCTGGAAGGGTCTAGAGCCTCCATTTTTGCACTCAGGTGAAAGTCTCACAGCCCTCTATCATAATCCAGAGTTTTGAGAAGATTGGAGAAACTTAATTTTTCGCCCAAAAACGGAAAAAAACGAAAGGGGTAACACTGTCGTTTTTTTTTCGGGTCGAAATTTTGAATTCCGATATCTCAGCTCTGGAAGGGTCTAGAGCCTCCATTTTTGCACTCAGGTGAAAGTCTCACAGCCCTCTATCATAATCCAGAGTTTTGAGAAGATTGGAGAAACTTAATTTTTCGCCCAAAAACGGAAAAAAACGAAAGGGGTAACACTGTCGTTTTTTTTTCGGGTCGAAATTTTGAATTCCGATATCTCAGCTCTGGAAGGGTCTAGAGCCTCCATTTTTGCACTCAGGTCAAAGTCTCACAGCCCTCTATCATAATCCAGAGTTTTGAGAAGATTGGAGAAACTTAATTTTTCGCCCAAAAACGGAAAAAAACAAAAGGGGTAACACTGTCGTTTTTTTTTCGGGTCAAAATTTTGAATTTCGATATCTCAGCTCTGGAAGGGTCTAGAGCCTCCATTTTTGCACTCAGGTCAAAGTCTCGTGGCCCTCTATCATAATCCAGAGTTTTGAGAAGATTGGAGAAACTTAATTTTTCGCCCAAAAACGGAAAAAAACGAAAGGGGTAACACTGTCGTTTTTTTTTCTGGTCGAAATTTTGAATTCCGATATCTCAGCTCTGGAAGGGTCTAGAGCCTCCATTTTTGCACTCAAGTGAAAGTCTCACAGCCCTCTATCATAATCCAGAGTTTTGAGAAGATTGGAGAAACTTAATTTTTCGCCCAAAAACTGAAAAAAACGAAAGGGGTAACACTGTCGTTTTTTTTTCGGGTCGAAATTTTGAATTCCGATATCTCAGCTCTGGAAGGGTCTAGAGCCTCCATTTTTGCACTCAGGTCAAAGTCTCACAGCCCTCTATCATAATCCAGAGTTTTGAGAAGATTGGAGAAACTTAATTTTTCGCCCAAAAACGAAAAAAAACGAAAGGGGTAACACTGTCGTTTTTTTTTCGGGTCAAAATTTAGAATTTCGATATCTCAGCTCTGGAAGGGTCTAGAGCCTACATTTTTGCACTCAGGTGAAAGTCTCAAAGCCCTCTATCATAATCCAGAGTTTTGAGAAGATTGGAGAAACTTAATTTTTCGCCCAAAAACGGGAAAAAAACGAAAGGGGTAACACTGTCGTTTTTTTTTCGGGTCGAAATTTTGAATTTCGATATCTCAGCTCTGGAAGGGTCTAGAGCCTCCATTTTTGCAATCAGGTGAAAGTCTCACAGCCCTCTATCATAATCCAGAGTTTTGAGAAGATTGGAGAAACTTAATTTTTCGCCCAAAAACGGAAAAAAACGAAAGGGGTAACACTGTCGTTTTTTTTTCGGGTCGAAATTTTGAATTCCGATATCTCAGCTCTGGAAGGGTCTAGAGCCTCCATTTTTGCACTCAGGTGAAAGTCTCACAGCCCTCTATCATAATCCAGAGTTTTGAGAAGATTGGAGAAACTTAATTTTTCGCCCAAAAACGGAAAAAAACGAAAGGGGTAACACTGTCGTTTTTTTTTCGGGTCGAAATTTTGAATTCCGATATCTCAGCTCTGGAAGGGTCTAGAGCCTCCATTTTTGCACTCAGGTCAAAGTCTCGTGGCCCTCTATCATAATCCAGAGTTTTGAGAAGATTGGAGAAACTTAATTTTTCGCCCAAAAACGGAAAAAAACGAAAGGGGTAACACTGTCGTTTTTTTTTCTGGTCGAAATTTTGAATTCCGATATCTCAGCTCTGGAAGGGTCTAGAGCCTCCATTTTTGCACTCAAGTGAAAGTCTCACAGCCCTCTATCATAATCCAGAGTTTTGAGAAGATTGGAGAAACTTAATTTTTCGCCCAAAAACTGAAAAAAACGAAAGGGGTAACACTGTCGTTTTTTTTTCGGGTCGAAATTTTGAATTCCGATATCTCAGCTCTGGAAGGGTCTAGAGCCTCCATTTTTGCACTCAGGTCAAAGTCTCACAGCCCTCTATCATAATCCAGAGTTTTGAGAAGATTGGAGAAACTTAATTTTTCGCCCAAAAACGGAAAAAAACGAAAGGGGTAACACTGTCGTTTTTTTTTCGGGTCGAAATTTTGAATTCCGATATCTCAGCTCTGGAAGGGTCTAGAGCCTCCATTTTTGCACTCAGGTCAAAGTCTCACAGCCCTCTATCATAATCCAGAGTTTTGAGAAGATTGGAGAAACTTAATTTTTCGCCCAAAAACGGAAAAAAACAAAAGGGGTAACACTGTCGTTTTTTTTTTCGGGTCAAAATTTTGAATTTCGATATCTCAGCTCTGGAAGGGTCTAGAGCCTCCATTTTTGCACTCAGGTCAAAGTCTCGTGGCCCTCTATCATAATCCAGAGTTTTGAGAAGATTGGAGAAACTTAATTTTTCGCCCAAAAACGGAAAAAAACGAAAGGGGTAACACTGTCGTTTTTTTTTCTGGTCGAAATTTTGAATTCCGATATCTCAGCTCTGGAAGGGTCTAGAGCCTCCATTTTTGCACTCAAGTGAAAGTCTCACAGCCCTCTATCATAATCCAGAGTTTTGAGAAGATTGGAGAAACTTAATTTTTCGCCCAAAAACTGAAAAAAACGAAAGGGGTAACACTGTCGTTTTTTTTTCGGGTCGAAATTTTGAATTCCGATATCTCAGCTCTGGAAGGGTCTAGAGCCTCCATTTTTGCACTCAGGTCAAAGTCTCACAGCCCTCTATCATAATCCAGAGTTTTGAGAAGATTGGAGAAACTTAATTTTTCGCCCAAAAACGAAAAAAAACGAAAGGGGTAACACTGTCGTTTTTTTTTCGGGTCAAAATTTTGAATTTCGATATCTCAGCTCTGGAAGGGTCTAGAGCCTACATTTTTGCACTCAGGTGAAAGTCTCAAAGCCCTCTATCATAATCCAGAGTTTTGAGAAGATTGGAGAAACTTAATTTTTCGCCCAAAAACGGAAAAAAACGAAAGGGGTAACACTGTCGTTTTTTTTTCGGGTCGAAATTTTGAATTTCGATATCTCAGCTCTGGAAGGGTCTAGAGCCTCCATTTTTGCACTCAGGTGAAAGTCTCACAGCCCTCTATCATAATCCAGAGTTTTGAGAAGATTGGAGAAACTAAATTTTTCGCCCAAAAACGGAAAAAAATGAAAGGGGTAACACTGTCGTTTTTTTTTCGGGTCGAAATTTTGAATTTCGATATCTCAGCTCTGGAAGGGTCTAGAGCCTCCATTTTTGCACTCAGGTGAAAGTCTCACAGCCCTCTATCATAATCCAGAGTTTTGAGAAGATTGGAGAAACTTAATTTTTCGCCCAAAAACGGAAAAAAACGAAAGGGGTAACACTGTCGGTTTTTTTTCGGGTCGAAATTTTGAATTCCGATATCTCAGCTCTGGAAGGGTCTAGAGCCTCCATTTTTGCACTCAGGTGAAAGTCTCACAGCCCTCTATCATAATCCAGAGTTTTGAGAAGATTGGAGAAACTTAATTTTTCGCCCAAAAACGGAAAAAAACGAAAGGGGTAACACTGTCGTTTTTTTTTTCGGGTCGAAATTTTGAATTCCGATATCTCAGCTCTGGAAGGGTCTAGAGCCTCCATTTTTGCACTCAGGTGAAAGTCTCACAGCCCTCTATCATAATCCAGAGTTTTGAGAAGATTGGAGAAACTTAATTTTTCGCCCAAAAACGGAAAAAAACGAAAGGGGTAACACTGTCGTTTTTTTTTCGGGTCGAAATTTTGAATTCCGATATCTCAGCTCTGGAAGGGTCTAGAGCCTCCATTTTTGCACTCAGGTCAAAGTCTCACAGCCCTCTATCATAATCCAGAGTTTTGAGAAGATTGGAGAAACTTAATTTTTCGCCCAAAAACGGAAAAAAACAAAAGGGGTAACACTGTCGTTTTTTTTTCGGGTCAAAATTTTGAATTTCGATATCTCAGCTCTGGAAGGGTCTAGAGCCTCCATTTTTGCACTCAGGTCAAAGTCTCGTGGCCCTCTATCATAATCCAGAGTTTTGAGAAGATTGGAGAAACTTAATTTTTCGCCCAAAAACGGAAAAAAACGAAAGGGGTAACACTGTCGTTTTTTTTTCTGGTCGAAATTTTGAATTCCGATATCTCAGCTCTGGAAGGGTCTAGAGCCTCCATTTTTGCACTCAAGTGAAAGTCTCACAGCCCTCTATCATAATCCAGAGTTTTGAGAAGATTGGAGAAACTTAATTTTTCGCCCAAAAACTGAAAAAAACGAAAGGGGTAACACTGTCGTTTTTTTTTCGGGTCGAAATTTTGAATTCCGATATCTCAGCTCTGGAAGGGTCTAGAGCCTCCATTTTTGCACTCAGGTCAAAGTCTCACAGCCCTCTATCATAATCCAGAGTTTTGAGAAGATTGGAGAAACTTAATTTTTCGCCCAAAAACGAAAAAAAACGAAAGGGGTAACACTGTCGTTTTTTTTTCGGGTCAAAATTTAGAATTTCGATATCTCAGCTCTGGAAGGGTCTTGAGCCTCCATTTTTGCACTCAGGTCAAAGTCTCGTGGCCCTCTATCATAATCCAGAGTTTTGAGAAGATTGGAGAAACTTAATTTTTCGCCCAAAAACTGAAAAAAACGAAAGGGGTAACACTGTCGTTTTTTTTTCGGGTCGAAATTTTGAATTCCGATATCTCAGCTCTGGAAGGGTCTAGAGCCTCCATTTTTGCACTCAGGTGAAAGTCTCACAGCCCTCTATCATAATCCAGAGTTTTGAGAAGATTGGAGAAACTTAATTTTTCGCCCAAAAACGGAAAAAAACGAAAGGGGTAACACTGTCGTTTTTTTTTCGGGTCGAAATTTTGAATTCCGATATCTCAGCTCTGGAAGGGTCTAGAGCCTCCATTTTTGCACTCAGGTGAAAGTCTCACAGCCCTCTATCATAATCCAGAGTTTTGAGAAGATTGGAGAAACTTAATTTTTCGCCCAAAAACGGAAAAAAACGAAAGGGGTAACACTGTCGTTTTTTTTTCGGGTCGAAATTTTGAATTCCGATATCTCAGCTCTGGAAGGGTCTAGAGCCTCCATTTTTGCACTCAGGTCAAAGTCTCACAGCCCTCTATCATAATCCAGAGTTTTGAGAAGATTGGAGAAACTTAATTTTTCGCCCAAAAACGGAAAAAAACAAAAGGGGTAACACTGTCGTTTTTTTTTCGGGTCAAAATTTTGAATTTCGATATCTCAGCTCTGGAAGGGTCTAGAGCCTCCATTTTTGCACTCAGGTCAAAGTCTTGTGGCCCTCTATCATAATCCAGAGTTTTGAGAAGATTGGAGAAACTTAATTTTTCGCCCAAAAACGGAAAAAAACGAAAGGGGTAACACTGTCGTTTTTTTTTCTGGTCGAAATTTTGAATTCCGATATCTCAGCTCTGGAAGGGTCTAGAGCCTCCATTTTTGCACTCAAGTGAAAGTCTCACAGCCCTCTATCATAATCCAGAGTTTTGAGAAGATTGGAGAAACTTAATTTTTCGCCCAAAAACGAAAAAAAACGAAAGGGGTAACACTGTCGTTTTTTTTTCGGGTCAAAATTTAGAATTTCGATATCTCAGCTCTGGAAGGGTCTAGAGCCTACATTTTTGCACTCAGGTGAAAGTCTCAAAGCCCTCTATCATAATCCAGAGTTTTGAGAAGATTGGAGAAACTTAATTTTTCGCCCAAAAACGGGAAAAAAACGAAAGGGGTAACACTGTCGTTTTTTTTTCGGGTCGAAATTTTGAATTTCGATATCTCAGCTCTGGAAGGGTCTAGAGCCTCCATTTTTGCAATCAGGTGAAAGTCTCACAGCCCTCTATCATAATCCAGAGTTTTGAGAAGATTGGAGAAACTTAATTTTTCGCCCAAAAACGGAAAAAAACGAAAGGGGTAACACTGTCGTTTTTTTTTCGGGTCGAAATTTTGAATTCCGATATCTCAGCTCTGGAAGGGTCTAGAGCCTCCATTTTTGCACTCAGGTGAAAGTCTCACAGCCCTCTATCATAATCCAGAGTTTTGAGAAGATTGGAGAAACTTAATTTTTCGCCCAAAAACGGAAAAAAACGAAAGGGGTAACACTGTCGTTTTTTTTTCGGGTCGAAATTTTGAATTCCGATATCTCAGCTCTGGAAGGGTCTAGAGCCTCCATTTTTGCACTCAGGTCAAAGTCTCGTGGCCCTCTATCATAATCCAGAGTTTTGAGAAGATTGGAGAAACTTAATTTTTCGCCCAAAAACGGAAAAAAACGAAAGGGGTAACACTGTCGTTTTTTTTTCTGGTCGAAATTTTGAATTCCGATATCTCAGCTCTGGAAGGGTCTAGAGCCTCCATTTTTGCACTCAAGTGAAAGTCTCACAGCCCTCTATCATAATCCAGAGTTTTGAGAAGATTGGAGAAACTTAATTTTTCGCCAAAAACTGAAAAAAAACGAAAGGGGTAACACTGTCGTTTTTTTTTCGGGTCGAAATTTTGAATTCCGATATCTCAGCTCTGGAAGGGTCTAGAGCCTCCATTTTTGCACTCAGGTCAAAGTCTCACAGCCCTCTATCATAATCCAGAGTTTTGAGAAGATTGGAGAAACTTAATTTTTCGCCCAAAAACGGAAAAAAACGAAAGGGGTAACACTGTCGTTTTTTTTTCGGGTCGAAATTTTGAATTCCGATATCTCAGCTCTGGAAGGGTCTAGAGCCTCCATTTTTGCACTCAGGTCAAAGTCTCACAGCCCTCTATCATAATCCAGAGTTTTGAGAAGATTGGAGAAACTTAATTTTTCGCCCAAAAACGAAAAAAAACGAAAGGGGTAACACTGTCGTTTTTTTTTCGGGTCAAAATTTTGAATTTCGATATCTCAGCTCTGGAAGGGTCTAGAGCCTCCATTTTTGCACTCAGGTGAAAGTCTCAAAGCCCTCTATCATAATCCAGAGTTTTGAGAAGATTGGAGAAACTTAATTTTTCGCCCAAAAACGGAAAAAAACGAAAGGGGTAACACTGTCGTTTTTTTTTCGGGTCGAAATTTTGAATTTCGATATCTCAGCTGTGGAAGGGTCTAGAGCCTCCATTTTTGCACTCAGGTGAAAGTCTCACAGCCCTCTATCATAATCCAGAGTTTTGAGAAGATTGGAGAAACTTAATTTTTCGCCCAAAAACGGAAAAAAACGAAAGGGGTAACACTGTCGTTTTTTTTTCGGGTCGAAATTTTGAATTCCGATATCTCAGCTCTGGAAGGGTCTAGAGCCTCCATTTTTGCACTCAGGTGAAAGTCTCACAGCCCTCTATCATAATCCAGAGTTTTGAGAAGATTGGAGAAACTAAATTTTTCGCCCAAAAACGGAAAAAAACGAAAGGGGTAACACTGTCGTTTTTTTTTCGGGTCGAAATTTTGAATTTCGATATCTCAGCTCTGGAAGGGTCTAGAGCCTCCATTTTTGCACTCAGGTGAAAGTCTCACAGCCCTCTATCATAATCCAGAGTTTTGAGAAGATTGGAGAAACTTAATTTTTCGCCCAAAAACGGAAAAAAACGAAAGGGGTAACACTGTCGTTTTTTTTTTCGGGTCAAAATTTTGAATTTCGATATCTCAGCTCTGGAAGGGTCTAGAGCCTCCATTTTTGCACTCAGGTCAAAGTCTCGTGGCCCTCTATCATAATCCAGAGTTTTGAGAAGATTGGAGAAACTTAATTTTTCGCCCAAAAACGGAAAAAAACGAAAGGGGTAACACTGTCGTTTTTTTTTCTGGTCGAAATTTTGAATTCCGATATCTCAGCTCTGGAAGGGTCTAGAGCCTCCATTTTTGCACTCAAGTGAAAGTCTCACAGCCCTCTATCATAATCCAGAGTTTTGAGAAGATTGGAGAAACTTAATTTTTCGCCCAAAAACGGAAAAAAACGAAAGGGGTAACACTGTCGTTTTTTTTTCGGGTCGAAATTTTGAATTCCGATATCTCAGCTCTGGAAGGGTCTAGAGCCTCCATTTTTGCACTCAGGTCAAAGTCTCGTGGCCCTCTATCATAATCCAGAGTTTTGAGAAGATTGGAGAAACTTAATTTTTCGCCCAAAAACTGAAAAAAACGAAAGGGGTAACACTGTCGTTTTTTTTTCGGGTCGAAATGTTGAATTCTGATATCTCAGCTCTGGAAGGGTCTAGAGCCTCCATTTTTGCACTCAGGTCAAAGTCTCACAGCCCTCTATCATAATCCAGAGTTTTGAGAAGATTGGAGAAACTTAATTTTTCGCCCAAAAACTGAAAAAAACGAAAGGGGTAACACTGTCGTTTTTTTTTCGGGTCGAAATGTTGAATTCCGATATCTCAGCTCTGGAAGGGTCTAGAGCCTCCATTTTTGCACTCAGGTCAAAGTCTCACAGCCCTCTATCATAATCCAGAGTTTTGAGAAGATTGGAGAAACTTAATTTTTCGCCCAAAAACGGAAAAAAACGAAAGGGGTAACACTGTCGTTTTTTTTTCGGGTCGAAATTTTGAATTCCGATATCTCAGCTCTGGAAGGGTCTAGAGCCTCCATTTTTGCACTCAGGTGAAAGTCTCAAAGCCCTCTATCATAATCCAGAGTTTTGAGAAGATTGGAGAAACTTAATTTTTCGCCCAAAAACGGAAAAAAAACGAAAGGGGTAACACTGTCGTTTTTTTTTCGGGTCGAAATTTTGAATTTCGATATCTCAGCTCTGGAAGGGTCTAGAGCCTCCATTTTTGCACTCAGGTGAAAGTCTCACAGCCCTCTATCATAATCCAGAGTTTTGAGAAGATTGGAGAAACTTAATTTTTCGCCCAAAAACGGAAAAAAACGAAAGGGGTAACACTGTCGTTTTTTTTTCGGGTCGAAATTTTGAATTCCGATATCTCAGCTCTGGAAGGGTCTAGAGCCTCCATTTTTGCACTCAGGTGAAAGTCTCACAGCCCTCTATCATAATCCAGAGTTTTGAGAAGATTGGAGAAACTTAATTTTTCGCCCAAAAACGGAAAAAAACGAAAGGGGTAACACTGTCGTTTTTTTTTCGGGTCGAAATTTTGAATTCCGATATCTCAGCTCTGGAAGGGTCTAGAGCCTCCATTTTTGCACTCAGGTGAAAGTCTCACAGCCCTCTATCATAATCCAGAGTTTTGAGAAGATTGGAGAAACTAAATTTTTCGCCCAAAAACGGAAAAAAACGAAAGGGGTAACACTGTCGTTTTTTTTTTCGGGTCGAAATTTTGAATTTTGATATCTCAGCTCTGGAAGGGTCTAGAGCCTCCATTTTTGCACTCAGGTGAAAGTCTCACAGCCCTCTATCATAATCCAGAGTTTTGAGAAGATTGGAGAAACTTAATTTTTCGCCCAAAAACGGAAAAAAACGAAAGGGGTAACACTGTCGTTTTTTTTTCGGGTCGAAATTTTGAATTCCGATATCTCAGCTCTGGAAGGGTCTAGAGCCTCCATTTTTGCACTCAGGTGAAAGTCTCACAGCCCTCTATCATAATCCAGAGTTTTGAGAAGATTGGAGAAACTTAATTTTTCGCCCAAAAACGGAAAAAAACGAAAGGGGTAACACTGTCGTTTTTTTTTCGGGTCGAAATTTTGAATTCCGATATCTCAGCTCTGGAAGGGTCTAGAGCCTCCATTTTTGCACTCAGGTCAAAGTCTCACAGCCCTCTATCATAATCCAGAGTTTTGAGAAGATTGGAGAAACTTAATTTTTCGCCCAAAAACGGAAAAAAACAAAAGGGGTAACACTGTCGTTTTTTTTTCGGGTCAAAATTTTGAATTTCGATATCTCAGCTCTGGAAGGGTCTAGAGCCTCCATTTTTGCACTCAGGTCAAAGTCTCGTGGCCCTCTATCATAATCCAGAGTTTTGAGAAGATTGGAGAAACTTAATTTTTCGCCCAAAAACGGAAAAAAACGAAAGGGGTAACACTGTCGTTTTTTTTTCTGGTCGAAATTTTGAATTCCGATATCTCAGCTCTGGAAGGGTCTAGAGCCTCCATTTTTGCACTCAAGTGAAAGTCTCACAGCCCTCTATCATAATCCAGAGTTTTGAGAAGATTGGAGAAACTTAATTTTTCGCCCAAAAACGGAAAAAAACGAAAGGGGTAACACTGTCGTTTTTTTTTCGGGTCGAAATTTTGAATTCCGATATCTCAGCTCTGGAAGGGTCTAGAGCCTCCATTTTTGCACTCAGGTCAAAGTCTCACAGCCCTCTATCATAATCCAGAGTTTTGAGAAGATTGGAGAAACTTAATTTTTCGCCCAAAAACTGAAAAAAACGAAAGGGGTAACACTGTCGTTTTTTTTTCGGGTCGAAATTTTGAATTCCGATATCTCAGCTCTGGAAGGGTCTAGAGCCTCCATTTTTGCACTCAGGTGAAAGTCTCACAGCCCTCTATCATAATCCAGAGTTTTGAGAAGATTGGAGAAACTTAATTTTTCGCCCAAAAACGGAAAAAAACGAAAGGGGTAACACTGTCGTTTTTTTTTCGGGTCAAAATTTTGAATTTCGATATCTCAGCTCTGGAAGGGTCTAGAGCCTCCATTTTTGCACTCAGGTCAAAGTCTCGTGGCCCTCTATCATAATCCAGAGTTTTGAGAAGATTGGAGAAACTTAATTTTTCGCCCAAAAACTGAAAAAAACGAAAGGGGTAACACTGTCGTTTTTTTTTCGGGTCGAAATTTTGAATTCCGATATCTCAGCTCTGGAAGGGTCTAGAGCCTCCATTTTTGCACTCAGGTCAAAGTCTCGTGGCCCTCTATCATAATCCAGAGTTTTGAGAAGATTGGAGAAACTTAATTTTTCGCCCAAAAACTGAAAAAAACGAAAGGGGTAACACTGTCGTTTTTTTTTCGGGTCGAAATTTTGAATTCCGATATCTCAGCTCTGGAAGGGTCTAGAGCCTCCATTTTTGCACTCAGGTCAAAGTCTCACAGCCCTCTATCATAATCCAGAGTTTTGAGAAGATTGGAGAAACTTAATTTTTCGCCCAAAAACGGAAAAAAACGAAAGGGGTAACACTGTCGTTTTTTTTTTCGGGTCGAAATTTTGAATTCCGATATCTCAGCTCTGGAAGGGTCTAGAGCCTCCATTTTTGCACTCAGGTGAAAGTCTCAAAGCCCTCTATCATAATCCAGAGTTTTGAGAAGATTGGAGAAACTTAATTTTTCGCCCAAAAACGGAAAAAAAACGAAAGGGGTAACACTGTCGTTTTTTTTTCGGGTCGAAATTTTGAATTCCGATATCTCAGCTCTGGAAGGGTCTAGAGCCTCCATTTTTGCACTCAGGTGAAAGTCTCACAGCCCTCTATCATAATCCAGAGTTTTGAGAAGATTGGAGAAACTAAATTTTTCGCCCAAAAACGGAAAAAAACGAAAGGGGTAACACTGTCGTTTTTTTTTCGGGTCGAAATTTTGAATTTCGATATCTCAGCTCTGGAAGGGTCTAGAGCCTCCATTTTTGCACTCAGGTGAAAGTCTCACAGCCCTCTATCATAATCCAGAGTTTTGAGAAGATTGGAGAAACTTAATTTTTCGCCCAAAAACGGAAAAAAACGAAAGGGGTAACACTGTCGTTTTTTTTTCGGGTCGAAATTTTGAATTCCGATATCTCAGCTCTGGAAGGGTCTAGAGCCTCCATTTTTGCACTCAGGTGAAAGTCTCACAGCCCTCTATCATAATCCAGAGTTTTGAGAAGATTGGAGAAACTTAATTTTTCGCCCAAAAACGGAAAAAAACGAAAGGGGTAACACTGTCGTTTTTTTTTTCGGGTCGAAATTTTGAATTTCGATATCTCAGCTCTGGAAGGGTCTAGAGCCTCCATTTTTGCACTCAGGTGAAAGTCTCACAGCCCTCTATCATAATCCAGAGTTTTGAGAAGATTGGAGAAACTTAATTTTTCGCCCAAAAACGGAAAAAAACGAAAGGGGTAACACTGTCGTTTTTTTTTCGGGTCGAAATTTTGAATTCCGATATCTCAGCTCTGGAAGGGTCTAGAGCCTCCATTTTTGCACTCAGGTGAAAGTCTCACAGCCCTCTATCATAATCCAGAGTTTTGAGAAGATTGGAGAAACTTAATTTTTCGCCCAAAAACGGAAAAAAACGAAAGGGGTAACACTGTCGTTTTTTTTTCGGGTCGAAATTTTGAATTCCGATATCTCAGCTCTGGAAGGGTCTAGAGCCTCCATTTTTGCACTCAGGTCAAAGTCTCACAGCCCTCTATCATAATCCAGAGTTTTGAGAAGATTGGAGAAACTTAATTTTTCGCCCAAAAACTGAAAAAAACGAAAGGGGTAACACTGTCGTTTTTTTTTCGGGTCGAAATTTTGAATTCCGATATCTCAGCTCTGGAAGGGTCTAGAGCCTCCATTTTTGCACTCAGGTGAAAGTCTCACAGCCCTCTATCATAATCCAGAGTTTTGAGAAGATTGGAGAAACTTAATTTTTCGCCCAAAAACGGAAAAAAACGAAAGGGGTAACACTGTCGTTTTTTTTTCGGGTCAAAATTTTGAATTTCGATATCTCAGCTCTGGAAGGGTCTAGAGCCTCCATTTTTGCACTCAGGTCAAAGTCTCGTGGCCCTCTATCATAATCCAGAGTTTTGAGAAGATTGGAGAAACTTAATTTTTCGCCCAAAAACTGAAAAAAACGAAAGGGGTAACACTGTCGTTTTTTTTTCGGGTCGAAATTTTGAATTCCGATATCTCAGCTCTGGAAGGGTCTAGAGCCTCCATTTTTGCACTCAGGTGAAAGTCTCACAGCCCTCTATCATAATCCAGAGTTTTGAGAAGATTGGAGAAACTAAATTTTTCGCCCAAAAACGGAAAAAAACGAAAGGGGTAACACTGTCGTTTTTTTTTCGGGTCGAAATTTTGAATTCCGATATCTCAGCTCTGGAAGGGTCTAGAGCCTCCATTTTTGCACTCAGGTGAAAGTCTCACAGCCCTCTATCATAATCCAGAGTTTTGAGAAGATTGGAGAAACTTAATTTTTCGCCCAAAAACGGAAAAAAACGAAAGGGGTAACACTGTCGTTTTTTTTCGGGTCGAAATTTTGAATTCCGATATCTCAGCTCTGGAAGGGTCTAGAGCCTCCATTTTTGCACTCAGGTGAAAGTCTCACAGCCCTCTATCATAATCCAGAGTTTTGAGAAGATTGGAGAAACTTAATTTTTCGCCCAAAAACGGAAAAAAACGAAAGGGGTAACACTGTCGTTTTTTTTTCGGGTCGAAATTTTGAATTCCGATATCTCAGCTCTGGAAGGGTCTAGAGCCTCCATTTTTGCACTCAGGTCAAAGTCTCACAGCCCTCTATCATAATCCAGAGTTTTGAGAAGATTGGAGAAACTTAATTTTTCGCCCAAAAACGGAAAAAAACAAAAGGGGTAACACTGTCGTTTTTTTTTCGGGTCAAAATTTTGAATTTCGATATCTCAGCTCTGGAAGGGTCTAGAGCCTCCATTTTTGCACTCAGGTCAAAGTCTCGTGGCCCTCTATCATAATCCAGAGTTTTGAGAAGATTGGAGAAACTTAATTTTTCGCCCAAAAACGGAAAAAAACGAAAGGGGTAACACTGTCGTTTTTTTTTCTGGTCGAAATTTTGAATTCCGATATCTCAGCTCTGGAAGGGTCTAGAGCCTCCATTTTTGCACTCAAGTGAAAGTCTCACAGCCCTCTATCATAATCCAGAGTTTTGAGAAGATTGGAGAAACTTAATTTTTCGCCCAAAAACGGAAAAAAACGAAAGGGGTAACACTGTCGTTTTTTTTTCGGGTCGAAATTTTGAATTCCGATATCTCAGCTCTGGAAGGGTCTAGAGCCTCCATTTTTGCACTCAGGTCAAAGTCTCACAGCCCTCTATCATAATCCAGAGTTTTGAGAAGATTGGAGAAACTTAATTTTTCGCCCAAAAACTGAAAAAAACGAAAGGGGTAACACTGTCGTTTTTTTTTCGGGTCGAAATTTTGAATTCCGATATCTCAGCTCTGGAAGGGTCTAGAGCCTCCATTTTTGCACTCAGGTGAAAGTCTCACAGCCCTCTATCATAATCCAGAGTTTTGAGAAGATTGGAGAAACTTAATTTTTCGCCCAAAAACGGAAAAAAACGAAAGGGGTAACACTGTTGTTTTTTTTTCGGGTCAAAATTTTGAATTTCGATATCTCAGCTCTGGAAGGGTCTAGAGCCTCCATTTTTGCACTCAGGTCAAAGTCTCGTGGCCCTCTATCATAATCCAGAGTTTTGAGAAGATTGGAGAAACTTAATTTTTCGCCCAAAAACTGAAAAAAACGAAAGGGGTAACACTGTCGTTTTTTTTTCGGGTCGAAATTTTGAATTCCGATATCTCAGCTCTGGAAGGGTCTAGAGCCTCCATTTTTGCACTCAGGTGAAAGTCTCACAGCCCTCTATCATAATCCAGAGTTTTGAGAAGATTGGAGAAACTAAATTTTTCGCCCAAAAACGGAAAAAAACGAAAGGGGTAACACTGTCGTTTTTTTTTCGGGTCGAAATTTTGAATTCCGATATCTCAGCTCTGGAAGGGTCTAGAGCCTCCATTTTTGCACTCAGGTGAAAGTCTCACAGCCCTCTATCATAATCCAGAGTTTTGAGAAGATTGGAGAAACTAAATTTTTCGCCCAAAAACGGAAAAAAACGAAAGGGGTAACACTGTCGTTTTTTTTTCGGGTCGAAATTTTGAATTTCGATATCTCATCTCTGGAAGGGTCTAGAGCCTCCATTTTTGCACTCAGGTGAAAGTCTCACAGCCCTCTATCATAATCCAGAGTTTTGAGAAGATTGGAGAAACTTAATTTTTCGCCCAAAAACGGAAAAAAACGAAAGGGGTAACACTGTCGTTTTTTTTTCGGGTCAAAATTTTGAATTTCGATATCTCAGCTCTGGAAGAGTCTAGAGCCTCCATTTTTGCACTCAGGTCAAAGTCTCGTGGCCCTCTATCATAATCCAGAGTTTTGAGAAGATTGGAGAAACTTAATTTTTCGCCCAAAAACTGAAAAAAACGAAAGGGGTAACACTGTCGTTTTTTTTTCGGGTCGAAATTTTGAATTCCGATATCTCAGCTCTGGAAGGGTCTAGAGCCTCCATTTTTGCACTCAGGTCAAAGTCTCACAGCCCTCTATCATAATCCAGAGTTTTGAGAAGATTGGAGAAACTTAATTTTTCGCCCAAAAACTGAAAAAAACGAAAGGGGTAACACTGTCGTTTTTTTTTCGGGTCGAAATTTTGAATTCCGATATCTCAGCTCTGGAAGGGTCTAGAGCCTCCATTTTTGCACTCAGGTGAAAGTCTCAAAGCCCTCTATCATAATCCAGAGTTTTGAGAAGATTGGAGAAACTTAATTTTTCGCCCAAAAACTGAAAAAAACGAAAGGGGTAACACTGTCGTTTTTTTTTCGCGTCGAAATTTTGAATTCCGATATCTCAGCTCTGGAAGGGTCTAGAGCCTCCATTTTTGCACTCAGGTCAAAGTCTCACAGCCCTCTATCATAATCCAGAGTTTTGAGAAGATTGGAGAAACTTAATTTTTCGCCCAAAAACTGAAAAAAACGAAAGGGGTAACACTGTCGTTTTTTTTTTCGGGTCGAAATTTTGAATTCCGATATCTCAGCTCTGGAAGGGTCTAGAGCCTCCATTTTTGCACTCAGGTGAAAGTCTCAAAGCCCTCTATCATAATCCAGAGTTTTGAGAAGATTGGAGAAACTTAATTTTTCGCCCAAAAACTGAAAAAAACGAAAGGGGTAACACTGTCGTTTTTTTTTCGGGTCGAAATTTTGAATTCCGATATCTCAGCTCTGGAAGGGTCTAGAGCCTCCATTTTTGCACTCAGGTCAAAGTCTCACAGCCCTCTATCATAATCCAGAGTTTTGAGAAGATTGGAGAAACTTAATTTTTCGCCCAAAAACTGAAAAAAACGAAAGGGGTAACACTGTCGTTTTTTTTTCGGGTCGAAATTTTGAATTCCCATATCTCAGCTCTGGAAGGGTCTAGAGCCTCCATTTTTGCACTCAGGTGAAAGTCTCACAGCCCTCTATCATAATCCAGAGTTTTGAGAAGATTGGAGAAACTTAATTTTTCGCCCAAAAACGGAAAAAAACGAAAGGGGTAACACTGTCGTTTTTTTTTCGGGTCAAAATTTTGAATTTCGATATCTCAGCTCTGGAAGGGTCTAGAGCCTCCATTTTTGCACTCAGGTCAAAGTCTCGTGGCCCTCTATCATAATCCAGAGTTTTGAGAAGATTGGAGAAACTTAATTTTTCGCCCAAAAACTGAAAAAACGAAAGGGGTAACACTGTCGTTTTTTTTTCGGGTCGAAATTTTGAATTCCGATATCTCAGCTCTGGAAGGGTCTAGAGCCTCCATTTTTGCACTCAGGTGAAAGTCTCACAGCCCTCTATCATAATCCAGAGTTTTGAGAAGATTGGAGAAACTAAATTTTTCGCCCAAAAACGGAAAAAAACGAAAGGGGTAACACTGTCGTTTTTTTTTCGGGTCGAAATTTTGAATTCCGATATCTCAGCTCTGGAAGGGTCTAGAGCCTCCATTTTTGCACTCAGGTGAAAGTCTCACAGCCCTCTATCATAATCCAGAGTTTTGAGAAGATTGGAGAAACTAAATTTTTCGCCCAAAAACGGAAAAAAACGAAAGGGGTAACACTGTCGTTTTTTTTTCGGGTCGAAATTTTGAATTTCGATATCTCAGCTCTGGAAGGGTCTAGAGCCTCCATTTTTGCACTCAGGTGAAAGTCTCACAGCCCTCTATCATAATCCAGAGTTTTGAGAAGATTGGAGAAACTTAATTTTTCGCCCAAAAACGGAAAAAAACGAAAGGGGTAACACTGTCGTTTTTTTTTCGGGTCAAAATTTTGAATTTCGATATCTCAGCTCTGGAAGAGTCTAGAGCCTCCATTTTTGCACTCAGGTCAAAGTCTCGTGGCCCTCTATCATAATCCAGAGTTTTGAGAAGATTGGAGAAACTTAATTTTTCGCCCAAAAACTGAAAAAAACGAAAGGGGTAACACTGTCGTGTTTTTTTTCGGGTCGAAATTTTGAATTCCGATATCTCAGCTCTGGAAGGGTCTAGAGCCTCCATTTTTGCACTCAGGTCAAAGTCTCACAGCCCTCTATCATAATCCAGAGTTTTGAGAAGATTGGAGAAACTTAATTTTTCGCCCAAAAACTGAAAAAAACGAAAGGGGTAACACTGTCGTTTTTTTTTTCGGGTCGAAATTTTGAATTCCGATATCTCAGCTCTGGAAGGGTCTAGAGCCTCCATTTTTGCACTCAGGTGAAAGTCTCAAAGCCCTCTATCATAATCCAGAGTTTTGAGAAGATTGGAGAAACTTAATTTTTCGCCCAAAAACTGAAAAAAACGAAAGGGGTAACACTGTCGTTTTTTTTTCGGGTCGAAATTTTGAATTCCGATATCTCAGCTCTGGAAGGGTCTAGAGCCTCCATTTTTGCACTCAGGTCAAAGTCTCACAGCCCTCTATCATAATCCAGAGTTTTGAGAAGATTGGAGAAACTTAATTTTTCGCCCAAAAACTGAAAAAAACGAAAGGGGTAACACTGTCGTTTTTTTTTTCGGGTCGAAATTTTGAATTCCGATATCTCAGCTCTGGAAGGGTCTAGAGCCTCCATTTTTGCACTCAGGTGAAAGTCTCAAAGCCCTCTATCATAATCCAGAGTTTTGAGAAGATTGGAGAAACTTAATTTTTCGCCCAAAAACGGAAAAAAAACGAAAGGGGTAACACTGTCGTTTTTTTTTCGGGTCGAAATTTTGAATTTCGATATCTCAGCTCTGGAAGGGTCTAGAGCCTCCATTTTTGCACTCAGGTGAAAGTCTCACAGCCCTCTATCATAATCCAGAGTTTTGAGAAGATTGGAGAAACTTAATTTTTCGCCCAAAAACGGAAAAAAACGAAAGGGGTAACACTGTCGTTTTTTTTTCGGGTCGAAATTTTGAATTCCGATATCTCAGCTCTGGAAGGGTCTAGAGCCTCCATTTTTGCACTCAGGTCAAAGTCTCGTGGCCCTCTATCATAATCCAGAGTTTTGAGAAGATTGGAGAAACTTAATTTTTCGCCCAAAAACGGAAAAAAACGAAAGGGGTAACACTGTCGTTTTTTTTTCTGGTCGAAATTTTGAATTCCGATATCTCAGCTCTGGAAGGGTCTAGAGCCTCCATTTTTGCACTCAAGTGAAAGTCTCACAGCCCTCTATCATAATCCAGAGTTTTGAGAAGATTGGAGAAACTTAATTTTTCGCCCAAAAACTGAAAAAAACGAAAGGGGTAACACTGTCGTTTTTTTTTCGGGTCGAAATTTTGAATTCCGATATCTCAGCTCTGGAAGGGTCTAGAGCCTCCATTTTTGCACTCAGGTCAAAGTCTCACAGCCCTCTATCATAATCCAGAGTTTTGAGAAGATTGGAGAAACTTAATTTTTCGCCCAAAAACGAAAAAAAACGAAAGGGGTAACACTGTCGTTTTTTTTTCGGGTCAAAATTTTGAATTTCGATATCTCAGCTCTGGAAGGGTCTAGAGCCTCCATTTTTGCACTCAGGTGAAAGTCTCACAGCCCTCTATCATAATCCAGAGTTTTGAGAAGATTGGAGAAACTTAATTTTTCGCCCAAAAACGGAAAAAAACGAAAGGGGTAACACTGTCGTTTTTTTTTCGGGTCGAAATTTTGAATTCCGATATCTCAGCTCTGGAAGGGTCTAGAGCCTCCATTTTTGCACTCAGGTCAAAGTCTCGTGGCCCTCTATCATAATCCAGAGTTTTGAGAAGATTGGAGAAACTTAATTTTTCGCCCAAAAACGGAAAAAAACGAAAGGGGTAACACTGTCGTTTTTTTTCTGGTCGAAATTTTGAATTCCGATATCTCAGCTCTGGAAGGGTCTAGAGGCTCCATTTTTGCACTCAAGTGAAAGTCTCACAGCCCTCTATCATAATCCAGAGTTTTGAGAAGATTGGAGAAACTTAATTTTTCGCCCAAAAACTGAAAAAAACGAAAGGGGTAACACTGTCGTTTTTTTTTCGGGTCGAAATTTTGAATTCCGATATCTCAGCTCTGGAAGGGTCTAGAGCCTCCATTTTTGCACTCAGGTCAAAGTCTCACAGCCCTCTATCATAATCCAGAGTTTTGAGAAGATTGGAGAAACTTAATTTTTCGCCCAAAAACGAAAAAAAACGAAAGGGGTAACACTGTCGTTTTTTTTTCGGGTCAAAATTTTGAATTTCGATATCTCAGCTCTGGAAGGGTCTAGAGCCTCCATTTTTGCACTCAGGTGAAAGTCTCAAAGCCCTCTATCATAATCCAGAGTTTTGAGAAGATTGGAGAAACTTAATTTTTCGCCCAAAAACGGAAAAAAACGAAAGGGGTAACACTGTCGTTTTTTTTTCGGGTCGAAATTTTGAATTTCGATATCTCAGCTGTGGAAGGGTCTAGAGCCTCCATTTTTGCACTCAGGTGAAAGTCTCACAGCCCTCTATCATAATCCAGAGTTTTGAGAAGATTGGAGAAACTTAATTTTTCGCCCAAAAACGGAAAAAAACGAAAGGGGTAACACTGTCGTTTTTTTTTCGGGTCGAAATTTTGAATTCCGATATCTCAGCTCTGGAAGGGTCTAGAGCCTCCATTTTTGCACTCAGGTGAAAGTCTCACAGCCCTCTATCATAATCCAGAGTTTTGAGAAGATTGGAGAAACTAAATTTTTCGCCCAAAAACGGAAAAAAACGAAAGGGGTAACACTGTCGTTTTTTTTTCGGGTCGAAATTTTGAATTTCGATATCTCAGCTCTGGAAGGGTCTAGAGCCTCCATTTTTGCACTCAGGTGAAAGTCTCACAGCCCTCTATCATAATCCAGAGTTTTGAGAAGATTGGAGAAACTTAATTTTTCGCCCAAAAACGGAAAAAAACGAAAGGGGTAACACTGTCGTTTTTTTTTTCGGGTCAAAATTTTGAATTTCGATATCTCAGCTCTGGAAGGGTCTAGAGCCTCCATTTTTGCACTCAGGTCAAAGTCTCGTGGCCCTCTATCATAATCCAGAGTTTTGAGAAGATTGGAGAAACTTAATTTTTCGCCCAAAAACGGAAAAAAACGAAAGGGGTAACACTGTCGTTTTTTTTTCGGGTCGAAATTTTGAATTCCGATATCTCAGCTCTGGAAGGGTCTAGAGCCTCCATTTTTGCACTCAAGTGAAAGTCTCACAGCCCTCTATCATAATCCAGAGTTTTGAGAAGATTGGAGAAACTTAATTTTTCGCCCAAAAACGGAAAAAAACGAAAGGGGTAACACTGTCGTTTTTTTTTCGGGTCGAAATTTTGAATTCCGATATCTCAGCTCTGGAAGGGTCTAGAGCCTCCATTTTTGCACTCAGGTCAAAGTCTCGTGGCCCTCTATCATAATCCAGAGTTTTGAGAAGATTGGAGAAACTTAATTTTTCGCCCAAAAACTGAAAAAAACGAAAGGGGTAACACTGTCGTTTTTTTTTCGGGTCGAAATGTTGAATTCTGATATCTCAGCTCTGGAAGGGTCTAGAGCCTCCATTTTTGCACTCAGGTCAAAGTCTCGTGGCCCTCTATCATAATCCAGAGTTTTGAGAAGATTGGAGAAACGTAATTTTTCGCCCAAAAACGGAAAAAAACGAAAGGGGTAACACTGTCGTTTTTTTTTCGGGTCAAAATTTTGAATTTCGATATCTCAGCTCTGGAAGGGTCTTGAGCCTCCATTTTTGCACTCAGGTCAAAGTCTCGTGGCCCTCTATCATAATCCAGAGTTTTGAGAAGATTGGAGAAACTTAATTTTTCGCCCAAAAACTGAAAAAAACGAAAGGGGTAACACTGTCGTTTTTTTTTCGGGTCGAAATTTTGAATTCCGATATCTCAGCTCTGGAAGGGTCTAGAGCCTCCATTTTTGCACTCAAGTGAAAGTCTCACAGCCCTCTATCATAATCCAGAGTTTTGAGAAGATTGGAGAAACTAAATTTTTCGCCCAAAAACGGAAAAAAACGAAAGGGGTAACACTGTCGTTTTTTTTTCGGGTCGAAATTTTGAATTTCGATATCTCAGCTCTGGAAGGGTCTAGAGCCTCCATTTTTGCACTCAGGTGAAAGTCTCACAGCCCTCTATCATAATCCAGAGTTTTGAGAAGATTGGAGAAACTTAATTTTTCGCCCAAAAACGGAAAAAAACGAAAGGGGTAACACTGTCGTTTTTTTTTCGGGTCGAAATTTTGAATTCCGATATCTCAGCTCTGGAAGGGTCTAGAGCCTCCATTTTTGCACTCAGGTGAAAGTCTCACAGCCCTCTATCATAATCCAGAGTTTTGAGAAGATTGGAGAAACTTAATTTTTCGCCCAAAAACGGAAAAAAACGAAAGGGGTAACACTGTCGTTTTTTTTTCGGGTCGAAATTTTGAATTCCGATATCTCAGCTCTGGAAGGGTCTAGAGCCTCCATTTTTGCACTCAGGTCAAAGTCTCACAGCCCTCTATCATAATCCAGAGTTTTGAGAAGATTGGAGAAACTTAATTTTTCGCCCAAAAACGGAAAAAAACAAAAGGGGTAACACTGTCGTTTTTTTTTCGGGTCAAAATTTTGAATTTCGATATCTCAGCTCTGGAAGGGTCTAGAGCCTCCATTTTTGCACTCAGGTCAAAGTCTCGTGGCCCTCTATCATAATCCAGAGTTTTGAGAAGATTGGAGAAACTTAATTTTTCGCCCAAAAACGGAAAAAAACGAAAGGGGTAACACTGTCGTTTTTTTTTCTGGTCGAAATTTTGAATTCCGATATCTCAGCTCTGGAAGGGTCTAGAGCCTCCATTTTTGCACTCAAGTGAAAGTCTCACAGCCCTCTATCATAATCCAGAGTTTTGAGAAGATTGGAGAAACTTAATTTTTCGCCCAAAAACTGAAAAAAACGAAAGGGGTAACACTGTCGTTTTTTTTTCGGGTCGAAATTTTGAATTCCGATATCTCAGCTCTGGAAGGGTCTAGAGCCTCCATTTTTGCACTCAGGTCAAAGTCTCACAGCCCTCTATCATAATCCAGAGTTTTGAGAAGATTGGAGAAACTTAATTTTTCGCCCAAAAACGAAAAAAAACGAAAGGGGTAACACTGTCGTTTTTTTTTCGGGTCAAAATTTAGAATTTCGATATCTCAGCTCTGGAAGGGTCTAGAGCCTACATTTTTGCACTCAGGTGAAAGTCTCAAAGCCCTCTATCATAATCCAGAGTTTTGAGAAGATTGGAGAAACTTAATTTTTCGCCCAAAAACGGGAAAAAAACGAAAGGGGTAACACTGTCGTTTTTTTTTCGGGTCGAAATTTTGAATTTCGATATCTCAGCTCTGGAAGGGTCTAGAGCCTCCATTTTTGCAATCAGGTGAAAGTCTCACAGCCCTCTATCATAATCCAGAGTTTTGAGAAGATTGGAGAAACTTAATTTTTCGCCCAAAAACGGAAAAAAACGAAAGGGGTAACACTGTCGTTTTTTTTTCGGGTCGAAATTTTGAATTCCGATATCTCAGCTCTGGAAGGGTCTAGAGCCTCCATTTTTGCACTCAGGTGAAAGTCTCACAGCCCTCTATCATAATCCAGAGTTTTGAGAAGATTGGAGAAACTTAATTTTTCGCCCAAAAACGGAAAAAAACGAAAGGGGTAACACTGTCGTTTTTTTTTCGGGTCGAAATTTTGAATTCCGATATCTCAGCTCTGGAAGGGTCTAGAGCCTCCATTTTTGCACTCAGGTCAAAGTCTCGTGGCCCTCTATCATAATCCAGAGTTTTGAGAAGATTGGAGAAACTTAATTTTTCGCCCAAAAACGGAAAAAAACGAAAGGGGTAACACTGTCGTTTTTTTTTCTGGTCGAAATTTTGAATTCCGATATCTCAGCTCTGGAAGGGTCTAGAGCCTCCATTTTTGCACTCAAGTGAAAGTCTCACAGCCCTCTATCATAATCCAGAGTTTTGAGAAGATTGGAGAAACTTAATTTTTCGCCCAAAAACTGAAAAAAACGAAAGGGGTAACACTGTCGTTTTTTTTTCGGGTCGAAATTTTGAATTCCGATATCTCAGCTCTGGAAGGGTCTAGAGCCTCCATTTTTGCACTCAGGTCAAAGTCTCACAGCCCTCTATCATAATCCAGAGTTTTGAGAAGATTGGAGAAACTTAATTTTTCGCCCAAAAACGGAAAAAAACGAAAGGGGTAACACTGTCGTTTTTTTTTCGGGTCGAAATTTTGAATTCCGATATCTCAGCTCTGGAAGGGTCTAGAGCCTCCATTTTTGCACTCAGGTCAAAGTCTCACAGCCCTCTATCATAATCCAGAGTTTTGAGAAGATTGGAGAAACTTAATTTTTCGCCCAAAAACGGAAAAAAACAAAAGGGGTAACACTGTCGTTTTTTTTTTCGGGTCAAAATTTTGAATTTCGATATCTCAGCTCTGGAAGGGTCTAGAGCCTCCATTTTTGCACTCAGGTCAAAGTCTCGTGGCCCTCTATCATAATCCAGAGTTTTGAGAAGATTGGAGAAACTTAATTTTTCGCCCAAAAACGGAAAAAAACGAAAGGGGTAACACTGTCGTTTTTTTTTCTGGTCGAAATTTTGAATTCCGATATCTCAGCTCTGGAAGGGTCTAGAGCCTCCATTTTTGCACTCAAGTGAAAGTCTCACAGCCCTCTATCATAATCCAGAGTTTTGAGAAGATTGGAGAAACTTAATTTTTCGCCCAAAAACTGAAAAAAACGAAAGGGGTAACACTGTCGTTTTTTTTTCGGGTCGAAATTTTGAATTCCGATATCTCAGCTCTGGAAGGGTCTAGAGCCTCCATTTTTGCACTCAGGTCAAAGTCTCACAGCCCTCTATCATAATCCAGAGTTTTGAGAAGATTGGAGAAACTTAATTTTTCGCCCAAAAACGAAAAAAAACGAAAGGGGTAACACTGTCGTTTTTTTTTCGGGTCAAAATTTTGAATTTCGATATCTCAGCTCTGGAAGGGTCTAGAGCCTACATTTTTGCACTCAGGTGAAAGTCTCAAAGCCCTCTATCATAATCCAGAGTTTTGAGAAGATTGGAGAAACTTAATTTTTCGCCCAAAAACGGAAAAAAACGAAAGGGGTAACACTGTCGTTTTTTTTTCGGGTCGAAATTTTGAATTTCGATATCTCAGCTCTGGAAGGGTCTAGAGCCTCCATTTTTGCACTCAGGTGAAAGTCTCACAGCCCTCTATCATAATCCAGAGTTTTGAGAAGATTGGAGAAACTAAATTTTTCGCCCAAAAACGGAAAAAAATGAAAGGGGTAACACTGTCGTTTTTTTTTCGGGTCGAAATTTTGAATTTCGATATCTCAGCTCTGGAAGGGTCTAGAGCCTCCATTTTTGCACTCAGGTGAAAGTCTCACAGCCCTCTATCATAATCCAGAGTTTTGAGAAGATTGGAGAAACTTAATTTTTCGCCCAAAAACGGAAAAAAACGAAAGGGGTAACACTGTCGTTTTTTTTTCGGGTCGAAATTTTGAATTCCGATATCTCAGCTCTGGAAGGGTCTAGAGCCTCCATTTTTGCACTCAGGTGAAAGTCTCACAGCCCTCTATCATAATCCAGAGTTTTGAGAAGATTGGAGAAACTTAATTTTTCGCCCAAAAACGGAAAAAAACGAAAGGGGTAACACTGTCGTTTTTTTTTTCGGGTCGAAATTTTGAATTCCGATATCTCAGCTCTGGAAGGGTCTAGAGCCTCCATTTTTGCACTCAGGTGAAAGTCTCACAGCCCTCTATCATAATCCAGAGTTTTGAGAAGATTGGAGAAACTTAATTTTTCGCCCAAAAACGGAAAAAAACGAAAGGGGTAACACTGTCGTTTTTTTTTCGGGTCGAAATTTTGAATTCCGATATCTCAGCTCTGGAAGGGTCTAGAGCCTCCATTTTTGCACTCAGGTCAAAGTCTCACAGCCCTCTATCATAATCCAGAGTTTTGAGAAGATTGGAGAAACTTAATTTTTCGCCCAAAAACGGAAAAAAACAAAAGGGGTAACACTGTCGTTTTTTTTTCGGGTCAAAATTTTGAATTTCGATATCTCAGCTCTGGAAGGGTCTAGAGCCTCCATTTTTGCACTCAGGTCAAAGTCTCGTGGCCCTCTATCATAATCCAGAGTTTTGAGAAGATTGGAGAAACTTAATTTTTCGCCCAAAAACGGAAAAAAACGAAAGGGGTAACACTGTCGTTTTTTTTTCTGGTCGAAATTTTGAATTCCGATATCTCAGCTCTGGAAGGGTCTAGAGCCTCCATTTTTGCACTCAAGTGAAAGTCTCACAGCCCTCTATCATAATCCAGAGTTTTGAGAAGATTGGAGAAACTTAATTTTTCGCCCAAAAACTGAAAAAAACGAAAGGGGTAACACTGTCGTTTTTTTTTCGGGTCGAAATTTTGAATTCCGATATCTCAGCTCTGGAAGGGTCTAGAGCCTCCATTTTTGCACTCAGG
The DNA here is from genome assembly GCF_988280905.1 of Pimephales promelas. Taxonomy (NCBI): domain Eukaryota; kingdom Metazoa; phylum Chordata; class Actinopteri; order Cypriniformes; family Leuciscidae; genus Pimephales; species Pimephales promelas. Next base: position 18,778,443 of record NC_142793.1, read on the forward strand.
TCAAAGTCTCACAGCCCTCTATCATAATCCAGAGTTTTGAGAAGATTGGAGAAACTTAATTTTTCGCCCAAAAACGAAAAAAAACGAAAGGGGTAACACTGTCGTTTTTTTTTCGGGTCAAAATTTAGAATTTCGATATCTCAGCTCTGGAAGGGTCTTGAGCCTCCATTTTTGCACTCAGGTCAAAGTCTCGTGGCCCTCTATCATAATCCAGAGTTTTGAGAAGATTGGAGAAACTTAATTTTTCGCCCAAAAACTGAAAAAAACGAAAGGGGTAACACTGTCGTTTTTTTTTCGGGTCGAAATTTTGAATTCCGATATCTCAGCTCTGGAAGGGTCTAGAGCCTCCATTTTTGCACTCAGGTGAAAGTCTCACAGCCCTCTATCATAATCCAGAGTTTTGAGAAGATTGGAGAAACTTAATTTTTCGCCCAAAAACGGAAAAAAACGAAAGGGGTAACACTGTCGTTTTTTTTTCGGGTCGAAATTTTGAATTCCGATATCTCAGCTCTGGAAGGGTCTAGAGCCTCCATTTTTGCACTCAGGTGAAAGTCTCACAGCCCTCTATCATAATCCAGAGTTTTGAGAAGATTGGAGAAACTTAATTTTTCGCCCAAAAACGGAAAAAAACGAAAGGGGTAACACTGTCGTTTTTTTTTCGGGTCGAAATTTTGAATTCCGATATCTCAGCTCTGGAAGGGTCTAGAGCCTCCATTTTTGCACTCAGGTCAAAGTCTCACAGCCCTCTATCATAATCCAGAGTTTTGAGAAGATTGGAGAAACTTAATTTTTCGCCCAAAAACGGAAAAAAACAAAAGGGGTAACACTGTCGTTTTTTTTTCGGGTCAAAATTTTGAATTTCGATATCTCAGCTCTGGAAGGGTCTAGAGCCTCCATTTTTGCACTCAGGTCAAAGTCTTGTGGCCCTCTATCATAATCCAGAGTTTTGAGAAGATTGGAGAAACTTAATTTTTCGCCCAAAAACGGAAAAAAACGAAAGGGGTAACACTGTCGTTTTTTTTTCTGGTCGAAATTTTGAATTCCGATATCTCAGCTCTGGAAGGGTCTAGAGCCTCCATTTTTGCACTCAAGTGAAAGTCTCACAGCCCTCTATCATAATCCAGAGTTTTGAGAAGATTGGAGAAACTTAATTTTTCGCCCAAAAACGAAAAAAAACGAAAGGGGTAACACTGTCGTTTTTTTTTCGGGTCAAAATTTAGAATTTCGATATCTCAGCTCTGGAAGGGTCTAGAGCCTACATTTTTGCACTCAGGTGAAAGTCTCAAAGCCCTCTATCATAATCCAGAGTTTTGAGAAGATTGGAGAAACTTAATTTTTCGCCCAAAAACGGGAAAAAAACGAAAGGGGTAACACTGTCGTTTTTTTTTCGGGTCGAAATTTTGAATTTCGATATCTCAGCTCTGGAAGGGTCTAGAGCCTCCATTTTTGCAATCAGGTGAAAGTCTCACAGCCCTCTATCATAATCCAGAGTTTTGAGAAGATTGGAGAAACTTAATTTTTCGCCCAAAAACGGAAAAAAACGAAAGGGGTAACACTGTCGTTTTTTTTTCGGGTCGAAATTTTGAATTCCGATATCTCAGCTCTGGAAGGGTCTAGAGCCTCCATTTTTGCACTCAGGTGAAAGTCTCACAGCCCTCTATCATAATCCAGAGTTTTGAGAAGATTGGAGAAACTTAATTTTTCGCCCAAAAACGGAAAAAAACGAAAGGGGTAACACTGTCGTTTTTTTTTCGGGTCGAAATTTTGAATTCCGATATCTCAGCTCTGGAAGGGTCTAGAGCCTCCATTTTTGCACTCAGGTCAAAGTCTCGTGGCCCTCTATCATAATCCAGAGTTTTGAGAAGATTGGAGAAACTTAATTTTTCGCCCAAAAACGGAAAAAAACGAAAGGGGTAACACTGTCGTTTTTTTTTCTGGTCGAAATTTTGAATTCCGATATCTCAGCTCTGGAAGGGTCTAGAGCCTCCATTTTTGCACTCAAGTGAAAGTCTCACAGCCCTCTATCATAATCCAGAGTTTTGAGAAGATTGGAGAAACTTAATTTTTCGCCAAAAACTGAAAAAAAACGAAAGGGGTAACACTGTCGTTTTTTTTTCGGGTCGAAATTTTGAATTCCGATATCTCAGCTCTGGAAGGGTCTAGAGCCTCCATTTTTGCACTCAGGTCAAAGTCTCACAGCCCTCTATCATAATCCAGAGTTTTGAGAAGATTGGAGAAACTTAATTTTTCGCCCAAAAACGGAAAAAAACGAAAGGGGTAACACTGTCGTTTTTTTTTCGGGTCGAAATTTTGAATTCCGATATCTCAGCTCTGGAAGGGTCTAGAGCCTCCATTTTTGCACTCAGGTCAAAGTCTCACAGCCCTCTATCATAATCCAGAGTTTTGAGAAGATTGGAGAAACTTAATTTTTCGCCCAAAAACGGAAAAAAACAAAAGGGGTAACACTGTCGTTTTTTTTTTCGGGTCAAAATTTTGAATTTCGATATCTCAGCTCTGGAAGGGTCTAGAGCCTCCATTTTTGCACTCAGGTCAAAGTCTCGTGGCCCTCTATCATAATCCAGAGTTTTGAGAAGATTGGAGAAACTTAATTTTTCGCCCAAAAACGGAAAAAAACGAAAGGGGTAACACTGTCGTTTTTTTTTCTGGTCGAAATTTTGAATTCCGATATCTCAGCTCTGGAAGGGTCTAGAGCCTCCATTTTTGCACTCAAGTGAAAGTCTCACAGCCCTCTATCATAATCCAGAGTTTTGAGAAGATTGGAGAAACTTAATTTTTCGCCCAAAAACTGAAAAAAACGAAAGGGGTAACACTGTCGTTTTTTTTTCGGGTCGAAATTTTGAATTCCGATATCTCAGCTCTGGAAGGGTCTAGAGCCTCCATTTTTGCACTCAGGTCAAAGTCTCACAGCCCTCTATCATAATCCAGAGTTTTGAGAAGATTGGAGAAACTTAATTTTTCGCCCAAAAACGAAAAAAAACGAAAGGGGTAACACTGTCGTTTTTTTTTCGGGTCAAAATTTTGAATTTCGATATCTCAGCTCTGGAAGGGTCTAGAGCCTACATTTTTGCACTCAGGTGAAAGTCTCAAAGCCCTCTATCATAATCCAGAGTTTTGAGAAGATTGGAGAAACTTAATTTTTCGCCCAAAAACGGAAAAAAACGAAAGGGGTAACACTGTCGTTTTTTTTTCGGGTCGAAATTTTGAATTTCGATATCTCAGCTCTGGAAGGGTCTAGAGCCTCCATTTTTGCACTCAGGTGAAAGTCTCACAGCCCTCTATCATAATCCAGAGTTTTGAGAAGATTGGAGAAACTAAATTTTTCGCCCAAAAACGGAAAAAAACGAAAGGGGTAACACTGTCGTTTTTTTTTCGGGTCGAAATTTTGAATTTCGATATCTCAGCTCTGGAAGGGTCTAGAGCCTCCATTTTTGCACTCAGGTGAAAGTCTCAAAGCCCTCTATCATAATCCAGAGTTTTGAGAAGATTGGAGAAACTTAATTTTTCGCCCAAAAACGGAAAAAAAACGAAAGGGGTAACACTGTCGTTTTTTTTTCGGGTCGAAATTTTGAATTTCGATATCTCAGCTCTGGAAGGGTCTAGAGCCTCCATTTTTGCACTCAGGTGAAAGTCTCACAGCCCTCTATCATAATCCAGAGTTTTGAGAAGATTGGAGAAACTTAATTTTTCGCCCAAAAACGGAAAAAAACGAAAGGGGTAACACTGTCGTTTTTTTTTCGGGTCAAAATTTTGAATTTCGATATCTCAGCTCTGGAAGGGTCTTGAGCCTCCATTTTTGCACTCAGGTCAAAGTCTCGTGGCCCTCTATCATAATCCAGAGTTTTGAGAAGATTGGAGAAACTTAATTTTTCGCCCAAAAACTGAAAAAAACGAAAGGGGTAACACTGTCGTTTTTTTTTCGGGTCGAAATTTTGAATTCCGATATCTCAGCTCTGGAAGGGTCTAGAGCCTCCATTTTTGCACTCAGGTGAAAGTCTCACAGCCCTCTATCATAATCCAGAGTTTTGAGAAGATTGGAGAAACTAAATTTTTCGCCCAAAAACGGAAAAAAACGAAAGGGGTAACACTGTCGTTTTTTTTTCGGGTCGAAATTTTGAATTTCGATATCTCAGCTCTGGAAGGGTCTAGAGCCTCCATTTTTGCACTCAGGTGAAAGTCTCACAGCCCTCTATCATAATCCAGAGTTTTGAGAAGATTGGAGAAACTTAATTTTTCGCCCAAAAACGGAAAAAAACGAAAGGGGTAACACTGTCGTTTTTTTTTCGGGTCGAAATTTTGAATTCCGATATCTCAGCTCTGGAAGGGTCTAGAGCCTCCATTTTTGCACTCAGGTGAAAGTCTCACAGCCCTCTATCATAATCCAGAGTTTTGAGAAGATTGGAGAAACTTAATTTTTCGCCCAAAAACGGAAAAAAACGAAAGGGGTAACACTGTCGTTTTTTTTTCGGGTCGAAATTTTGAATTCCGATATCTCAGCTCTGGAAGGGTCTAGAGCCTCCATTTTTGCACTCAGGTCAAAGTCTCACAGCCCTCTATCATAATCCAGAGTTTTGAGAAGATTGGAGAAACTTAATTTTTCGCCCAAAAACGGAAAAAAACAAAAGGGGTAACACTGTCGTTTTTTTTTCGGGTCAAAATTTTGAATTTCGATATCTCAGCTCTGGAAGGGTCTAGAGCCTCCATTTTTGCACTCAGGTCAAAGTCTCGTGGCCCTCTATCATAATCCAGAGTTTTGAGAAGATTGGAGAAACTTAATTTTTCGCCCAAAAACGGAAAAAAACGAAAGGGGTAACACTGTCGTTTTTTTTTCTGGTCGAAATTTTGAATTCCGATATCTCAGCTCTGGAAGGGTCTAGAGCCTCCATTTTTGCACTCAGGTCAAAGTCTCGTGGCCCTCTATCATAATCCAGAGTTTTGAGAAGATTGGAGAAACTTAATTTTTCGCCCAAAAACTGAAAAAAACGAAAGGGGTAACACTGTCGTTTTTTTTTTCGGGTCGAAATTTTGAATTCCGATATCTCAGCTCTGGAAGGGTCTAGAGCCTCCATTTTTGCACTCAGGTCAAAGTCTCACAGCCCTCTATCATAATCCAGAGTTTTGAGAAGATTGGAGAAACTTAATTTTTCGCCCAAAAATGGAAAAAAACGAAAGGGGTAACACTGTCGTTTTTTTTTTCTGGTCGAAATTTTGAATTTCGATATCTCAGCTCTGGAAGGGTCTAGAGCCTCCATTTTTGCACTCAGGTCAAAGTCTCACAGCCCTCTATCATAATCCAGAGTTTTGAGAAGATTGGAGAAACTTAATTTTTCGCCCAAAAACTGAAAAAAACGAAAGGGGTAACACTGTCGTTTTTTTTTTCGGGTCAAAATTTTGAATTTCGATATCTCAGCTCTGGAAGGGTCTAGAGCCTCCATTTTTGCACTCAGGTCAAAGTCTCGTGGCCCTCTATCATAATCCAGAGTTTTGAGAAGATTGGAGAAACTTAATTTTTCGCCCAAAAACTGAAAAAAACGAAAGGGGTAACACTGTCGTTTTTTTTTCGGGTCGAAATTTTGAATTCCGATATCTCAGCTCTGGAAGGGTCTAGAGCCTCCATTTTTGCACTCAGGTCAAAGTCTCACAGCCCTCTATCATAATCCAGCGTTTTGAGAAGATTGGAGAAACTTAATTTTTCGCCCAAAAACGGAAAAAAACGAAAGGGGTAACACTGTCGTTTTTTTTTTCGGGTCAAAATTTTGAATTTCGATATCTCAGCTCTGGAAGGGTCTAGAGCCTCCATTTTTGCACTCAGGTCAAAGTCTCGTGGCCCTCTATCATAATCCAGAGTTTTGAGAAGATTGGAGAAACTTAATTTTTCGCCCAAAAACTGAAAAAAACGAAAGGGGTAACACTGTCGTTTTTTTTTCTGGTCGAAATTTTGAATTCCGATATCTCAGCTCTGGAAGGGTCTAGAGCCTCCATTTTTGCACTCAAGTGAAAGTCTCACAGCCCTCTATCATAATCCAGAGTTTTGAGAAGATTGGAGAAACTTAATTTTTCGCCCAAAAACTGAAAAAAACGAAAGGGGTAACACTGTCGTTTTTTTTTCGGGTCGAAATTTTGAATTCCGATATCTCAGCTCTGGAAGGGTCTAGAGCCTCCATTTTTGCACTCAGGTCAAAGTCTCACAGCCCTCTATCATAATCCAGAGTTTTGAGAAGATTGGAGAAACTTAATTTTTCGCCCAAAAACGGAAAAAAACGAAAGGGGTAACACTGTCGTTTTTTTTTCGGGTCGAAATTTTGAATTCCGATATCTCAGCTCTGGAAGGGTCTAGAGCCTCCATTTTTGCACTCAGGTGAAAGTCTCACAGCCCTCTATCATAATCCAGAGTTTTGAGAAGATTGGAGAAACTTAATTTTTCGCCCAAAAACGGAAAAAAACGAAAGGGGTAACACTGTCGTTTTTTTTTCGGGTTGAAATTTTGAATTCCGATATCTCAGCTCTGGAAGGGTCTAGAGCCTCCATTTTTGCACTCAGGTCAAAGTCTCACAGCCCTCTATCATAATCCAGAGTTTTGAGAAGATTGGAGAAACTTAATTTTTCGCCCAAAAACGGAAAAAAACGAAAGGGGTAACACTGACGTTTTTTTTTCGGGTCAAAATTTTGAATTTCGATATCTCAGCTCTGGAAGGGTCTAGAGCCTCCATTTTTGCACTCAGGTGAAAGTCTCACAGCCCTCTATCATAATCCAGAGTTTTGAGAAGATTGGAGAAACTTAATTTTTCGCCCAAAAACGGAAAAAACGAAAGGGGTAACACTGTCGTTTTTTTTTCGGGTCGAAATTTTGAATTCCGATATCTCAGCTCTGGAAGGGTCTAGAGCCTCCATTTTTGCACTCAGGTCAAAGTCTTACAGCCCTCTATCATAATCCAGAGTTTTGAGAAGATTGGAGAAACTTAATTTTTCGCCCAAAAACGGAAAAAAACGAAAGGGGTAACACTGTCGTTTTTTTTTCGGGTCGAAATTTTGAATTCCGATATCTCAGCTCTGGAAGGGTCTAGAGCCTCCATTTTTGCACTCAGGTCAAAGTCTCACAGCCCTCTATCATAATCCAGAGTTTTGAGAAGATTGGAGAAACGTAATTTTTCGCCCAAAAACGGAAAAAAACGAAAGGGGTAACACTGTCGTTTTTTTTTCGGGTCGAAATTTTGAATTCCGATATCTCAGCTCTGGAAGGGTCTAGAGCCTCCATTTTTGCACTCAGGTCAAAGTCTCACAGCCCTCTATCATAATCCAGAGTTTTGAGAAGATTGGAGAAACTTAATTTTTCGCCCAAAAACGGAAAAAAACGAAAGGGGTAACACTGTCGTTTTTTTTTCGGGTCGAAATTTTGAATTCCGATATCTCAGCTCTGGAAGGGTCTAGAGCCTCCATTTTTGCACTCAGGTTTAAGTCTCATGGCCCTCTATCAGAATCCAGAGTTTTGAGAGGATTGGAGAAACTTCATTTTTCGCCCGAAAAAAAAAACGTAAGGGGTACCACTGTCGTTTTTTTTGGGGGTCGAAATTTTGAGTTTCGATATCTCAGGTCTGGAAGGGTCTAGACCCTCAATTTTTGCACTCAGGTTTAAGTCTCATGGCCCTCTATCAGAATCCAGAGTTTTGAGAAGATTGGAGAAACTTAATTTTTCGCCCGAAAAAAAAAAACGTAAGGGGTACCACTGTTTTTTTTGGGGGTCGAAATTTTGAGTTTTGATATCTCAGCTCTGGAAGGGTCTAGAGCCTCCATTTTTGCACTCAGGTTTAAGTCTCATGGCCCTCTATCAGAATCCAGAGTTTTGAGAAGATTGGAGAAACTTAATTTTTCGCCCAGAAAAAAAACGAAAGGGGTACCACTGTCGTTTTTTTTCGGGTTGAAATTTTGAGTTTCGATATCTCAGCTGTCGATATCTCAGCTGTTCGATATCTCAACAGTGGTTTTCGGTTTTTGTCTCTTTTTTGTGCGAAAAAATAAGTTTCTCCAATCTTCTTGAAACTCTGGATTCTGATAGAGGGCCATGGGACTTAGACCTGAGTGCCAAAATGTAAGCTCTAGACCCTTCCAGAGCTGAGATATTGAGATATTTATAATGGCATAAGTGCTACGTGGGATCTCAACCCACGTCCGGTTGCCTCCGGCCCAAGGACAGAATGAACCTTTTTAATGGCCTTGGACTAGCTAGAGGTCACAAGATACTCTCTTGAGGTCATAAGTTGCTATCTTGAAGCCACAAGATACTGTCTTGAGGCCACGAGTTACTATGTTAAGGCCACAAGATACTACCTTGAGGCCACGAGATACTGTCTTGAATCAAAATGCCATGACTCGATCTTTCAGTGAAATGACAGACTTCTCTCTGGTGATGTATTGAGGACTTCAATAATTTCGTCCACTGAATTCCTCCACAACTGACTGCAAGCTCGCATTCAGTTCTGGCTCCATCCATTCAACAAACGATGGATTGTTTCAAGTAACGTCCCAAAATAAAAAGGGTCGCTAATTCTGTGTAGTCTTGATCTATTTACTTCAAATGCTCACTGTCATTTCTATCAAAAGTTCATCAAACACATTCACATACATGCTGTCACTGGTTTAACATAGGGAAGGAATCCCAACAATTTATTAAAAGTTCATTTATCAACACCAATTACAAAAAGAATATGACAATTCAAATAAACACATGCCTGACATACCACTATGATTCATATCAATAATAATCCATTACAAAAAATTTCTATTTAAATAATATACATTTGGACCATACTGCAATATACATCTCGACACAACATCCATTAGAGCAGTATTTAAATTAAGATTTTTGTAATGTCCGTCACTGCTTCTCTGACCCTCGTTGCACTGGAGACAAGATAGTCTCATTTTTTTTTTATAAACAAAATGGCAGTTGCACAGCGGCGAGATGGTAAATTGCATTCAGGGGAACCTGCAAAGTGTCCGTGAACCTTTGTACAATGTGTGACAAATCGAAGAAATTTGAACACAGCATAAAAGAAACAATGGCCAGTTAAGACAACAAATAGCATAATATATCTGTGACATTTCAGTGACCCTTCCTTTTTAAATGGTGAGGCGGAGAGGCTTAAAAAGCTGTCTTATTAAACGTGCCTTTTTACAACACATTATGCAATTCAGTCTGTTTACCAGCCACTGAGTTAACCTTTTAAGTTTATTCTCCCTCAGTCTCTCTCGAAGTGACTCTGATTGCACTGTTTTGCTAAGGGAGAGCAATCAAAAGGGATTGTGGGAAAGTGACCTTAACTCCTGGAGACTGGGCAGTTATCCCCCTCTTCTCTGACAGTCCGAGCAGCTCCCCCTGAAAGTGCTAACTAATCGAAAAGGTGCCCTCATCAAGCGATATGATGTTTTAGACGCGAAGGGAATTGTATCTACAAAGAGATATTTGCTTTTTAACCATTTACTCAAAGCAATCATTTTTCGAAGCTGCTAGATGGTACGTTCAAGGGCTAGTTTTGAAGAAAACGGGCACCCGAAAGAAAGTCGAGGCTTTAGCGATGCCATCAGACAAGCGAGACCAGGTTTCCCTTCAGACGCGCTAGAACAAAAAGCCTCTGCCCAGCGCTGAATGCATTAGCAGACCTTCCGCTTTAGCCTTAAGTCAAAGCGTCTACACGGCCAACTCCAGACCGCACTTACAACCAAATGACTTCTGAGAACTGCTCTCATATCCTTCATGTAGCGAGACAACAGCAATAAACCTGTAGGTCATAAAAGAACTGATTTACATAGATGAGACTGGAAAATGAGAACATTAGATATCAAGATTAAAAATGGATCAGACTTTTGTATTTTGTGGTTAATTTGGCCCGGGAGCTTGTAGATCTGACTGTAGATCTCATCATTTAAAAAGTCTTCTAGCCGGAAGGTGTGTTCACCACAAATGCAACTTCCTTGTAGAGTTCTTCTCAGACTTTACAATCGCAAAGTTATGTCATGGTTCTTGTACAGTGGAAATATAGATCAACGAGTGCATTTTTCATGACTCGAGCCAAATAAAGAGTTAAAAAGTTCAACTCGAGGTCAGCTGAAAAGCCATCCTGTGGCTCGCTTGTGTTTGTAAAGCATCTTTTGGAGGAGTTTTGGGGTCGTTGATGAAATTACTCGAACATTTACGAAAATTTCAGTCCTCTTGGAGTCCGAAAAGTCGAAGCAGACTCTTCTTGCGAATAAAGCCTTCTATTTGTCTGCTAGCGGTTTTTTTTTGTTGTTTTTGTTTTTTGAAAGCAGACTGAGGTGTTCGTGGTCGGTGCAAGACCTGGCTAGTCCAGAGGCTCCTGTTTTATCCGGATGGGCGTGTGGCTGGTCTGACACCGTCTGTCCTCCCGACTCAGGATATACTCGCTGAACTGGGAGGAGTCCACGCCCCCGCCGCATGACGCCACCATGCTGAAGCCTTTCTGGAACAGTCTCTCCAGGACCTAGGAGAAACCAGGGACATATTTAAATGTACTGATATTTCAGTACAATATGAGAACATCAGTACTTCATATAGTTGAATCAAGACACCAAGAGTCTCACCAGGATCTAGAAGAAACCAGGGACTGAACACTCAGTATTCTTAGTAAAGATGTAAACTCCATTTATGCTAGTTTATCAGCACTTTTATTTGCGTCAAAGACAAACTCCATGCTAACATTTTCTGGAAATGTCGTTCTAGGATCCAGGAGAAACCATTTTGTTCAATTTGAGACTCACTATGGGTTTTTGGAATTAGAAATTTATGCTAATCTTAAAGGAGTACTTCATTTTTCAAAAAAACTTTTGCTGATAATTTACTCACCCCCATGTCATCCAAGATGTCCATGTCTTTCTTTCTTCAGTCGAAAACAAATTGAGGTTTTTGATGAAAACATTCCAGGATTTTCTCCATATAATGGACTTCAATGGGAACCAAACAGTTCAAGGTCCAAAAACCTTAATTTCTTTTCGACTGAAGAAAGAAAGACGTAGACATCTTGGATGACATGGGGGTGAGTAAATTACCAGCAAAAGTTTTTTTTAAAAGTGAACTATTCCTTTAAAACAACAGCATAAATCTGGAACCGTCTAAGAAAAAGTATTTTTAGTATTTTGAGATAAACTTTTAAATAAATGAAATGAACTCCTATTTACGCTACTCGTATCAGCGCTTAGTTTAAATGCATCAAAACAGCACCAGATTAAACCCTTTTGTCTCTACAGCAGGAAGTAAACGGAGACAATTATCTGTTTTTTATACAAATATTAGTTTTCAAAGTAAACTCTATCAGTGCTATATAATTGCATCAAGACGCAAACTTTCTGGAACAGTCACTCCAGGACCTAGCAGAAACCAGGGACATTTTTAGTGTCATGAGAAGTTCTTTGTTCAATTTGAGAAACTCACTAAGGGTATTTGGAGTAAGCAGATTATAATACTCTACATAATTGCATCAAGATGGCAACCCTTTTTTGGAACGGTCCAGTACCAAAGAGAAACCAGGGAAGTCTTAGTATTTCGTGATGAAGTTAGTTTTCCATAAAATAAGCTGCATTTCAAGCACTTCACCTAACTGCATCAAGATGGCACCAGACTGAACCATTTTTGCAACAGTCTCTCTAGGACCCAAGAGAAACCAGGGGAATTTTGTGTCTGTTATTTTGAGTTCAAGTCCTCTATAATGAGAATATGAAAAACTCGGTATGACTTTTTTTCAAAGTAAACTCCTATTTATGCCACTCTATCAGCACTTCACAAAGTTGCATCAAGACGTATTTAAAATGTGCAATCTCAGTAACAGCGCTATCAACAACTTCACGCTTGCATTAACCCTCAGACGTTTCTCTCTCCAGACCATGCACCCGGGATGAGAAGGAGCGAGCAGACATCCCCTGGGCTGTTTACAGGGGTTTGATGCCGAGTCAAATGAGAATAGGCTCCCCCACTGACAGCCCACACTGTAGCCGCCCGACTCTTTCATTACAAACCCAGTGCGCACAATCTCAGCTACTGTCAGAGATCCCTCACCGAGAGACGTCTCAGGGCGGCCGCTGTCACTGTCATTCCCACCACCGCAAAAAGCCAACCAAATGTTTTATCTGTTGGAGTGCTTGTAGATTTTTTTGAAATTCAATACATGCAGCCTTGAGTATTCACTTACTCCTGCACTTCTTTCAAGTGTGCTTCACATGAAAATGAAAGTTCTGGCTCGGGGCTACAGAGCCAGATAAAAGTCCCTCCGCAAAAAAAAAAAAAAAGATGATGAAGACGAAGGAATCAGCTGAACTGCACAGGGCCTGAGAAAAAATGTCCATCCTTATCCTCACTTTGGAAGTTGAGGCTGCGGAGAAACTTGTAGAGGAAATGAACGCTTCTTTTGACTTGCGCACAGATGAGAAATGAAAGACATCAGTAGATGATACAAGGGCCTACCGTGCTCAAAGAAAGATTGCGTTTTTGAAGCATTTTTCAAGAACATGTATCGCCATTAAGATCCATGTTAGGTTTTGGTTGCATCAGTGTTACAGGAGCGAGTTTTAAAACACAAATCGTTTGGCTTTGAAGTTTGTTCTTTTTGCATGATTTGAAACCTTTTGGCCACTTGTAGAAGATTAAAGGGATAGTTCACCTTAAAAAAATGTTCATTGTATCATCATTAGAAGAGAAGAATGAGTTGAAAGGTTTTTTTTTTTTCAACATTTTTTGTTTTGGACCCCATTGACTTGCATTGTATTGACAAAGACATTTTCAAAACAAATTGTGTTCCACCACAGGAAAAAAGGGTGAATTCTAGGTGAACTATTCCGTTAATAAAAAAACATCCATATCTAGAGCTGTTCGTGAATACAGAATGAACATATATAGTGTCACAAGCCTCTCAAATATTCACGCATTGATATGTGAAGGCTTATGATTTTGACATTACACTCACTGCGCTGATGGTTGCATCACTTACTAACTTTCTTACAGTAAAGGCTACAATTTCTTGGCAACAAACTCTCTCTCTTACTCTGTCTTTTCCCATATCTCTCGTCCTCTGTCATTCCTCTCTGATCTACTCATATTTCGTAGGTTGGTTTTTGTGAACACCCGAGATGTGACAAAGACGGGGCTTTAAAAAAAATCCACCCGCGCGATTCTGTTGGTTAAGTGCAACTTTTTTTTAGCAGAAAAATACATGTTATCAGAAACACTAATTAGTTATACAGTAAGTCAATTAGGCGTGTGTAAAAAAGTAGCGTAAACCAGTTTAGGTTGTTCAAAGAAACCAAAGTACAGTATTAAAAATGTAGCATGTGTGTTTAAATCGCTTCAGGCACAGAAATGTTGGAGCACTTTTTCAAACGGAGAGATTTGTCTTAAGGACGAGTTAAAAATAAATTATGCATATCATTTCCCTCTCTTCTCCTCTCGGTTTCATGACTACATATTCCCCGCATTAGCATCGCCTCCAGGATTCAGAAGCATGTATGTGGATGTATCCGTGTGTCTGTTTTAGCACCTTTTAAACAGCCAAATACTGGGGCACGACTGCACCTTTGCTGCTGTGGAGCCACACCTGCCTTCTACATCTCACACCCTCTCACATCTCTTCATGTTGGCAGGAAGCAGTCCAATATCCCAGCAATCCAACAAAACTTTTTCCAAGTCCAAGTCAAAACTTTAAAGTTCACCAAAGCCTTTATAATACCAGTAGTTATATTTCATTTAAATGCAATTACTGATTTTATTTTAGGGCTTTTTGAGCATTTTGCATTGACAGGTAGTATAAAGAGTCTGGAAGATGTGGGATCTCATTTTGTCTGGACTACACATTGATTAAAACTAAACAAAAATGGGTAAAACTCAAGAAAAAACATGACTAGTTCACAAAGTACCTCCAAAATGATAATGAAAAAATATTAAATATAACTTGACATAACTTTCTTGACATTTTTCCTCCAAATTCATTAACATTTCACTTTTACACTTTTTTGCTTTTATTTTTATTCAGCAAGGATGAATGCGTATAATATGGAAGCTTGTTTCCGCCACTGAATAAAAATAAATACATAAATAATTGCGACTTTTTATCTCAAAATTGTGAGATATAAAGTCAGAGTTGCGAGATATGAAGTCAGAATTGCGAGATATGAAGTCAGAATTGTGTGATATAAAGTCGCAAATTCTGAGAAAAATAGACAGAATTGCGAGTTTACATCTCACAATTCTGACTTTATAACACATAATTGCGAGTTTATATGTCGAAATTCTGACATCTTTTCTCAGAATTGTGAGATTTAAACTAGCAATTGCGAGTTATCAGGCTAATTCTAAGAGGAAAACAATACCAACTTTTTTCACCCTCAGGATAGTTTAAATTTCACAATTCTGAATTTATATCTCGCAATTGCGACTTTATATCACGCAATTCTGACTTTATATCTCGCAATTCTGACTTTATATCTAGCAATTCTGACTTTATATCTCGCAATTCTGACTTTATTTCTCGCAATTCTGACTTTACATCTCGCAATTCTGACTTTATATCTCGCAATTCTGACTTTACATCTCGCAAATTTGACTTTACATCTCTCAATTCTGAGAAATAATCAGAATTGTGAGATGTAAATTCGCAATTGTGAGAAAAATGTGAGAAAACAATTTCCTTTCTTATTTTTCATTCTGTGGCGGAAACAAGCTTCCATAGTATAATGTTACAAAAGACTGATAATTCAAAACTAAAGTTTCAATTCATCAAAGAACGCATCACGGTTTCCACAAAAATATTAAGCAGCTCAGTTGTCTTCAACACTGATAATAAGAAAAATGTTTCTTGAGCAGCAAATCAGCATGTCCGAATGATTTCTGAAGGATCATGTGACACAGAAGACTGCTGAAAATTCAGTTTCGCATCACACCAATAAATTACACTTTAAAATAGAATGTACTAGAAGGCAGTTCTTTTAAATTGTAACAATATGTTTTTCAAATGATTTTTCAACGGCATAAAAGAAAATCTTCTGATTGGTAGTGTATTAGTAATTGATGACCATCAAATACATGGTATTATTAATAACAGTGCTGTACCTGTACAGAATTGAGCCTGCAGTAGCCATTCAGTGGAAAGCGAATAACATGGGTTGGATCCTGGTTCCAGCCGGCGTTGACAGAATTGCACATGACATCCCCGGTCTCTGGGAAAATCTCTTCTATGAGGGCCTTGTCCCCACTGATGGCAATCCTCTCGCCCAGGTCAGGGGTCACCCGCACCACCAGGCACTCGCAGGGCTGAGCCGTCCGCCGCTGCTCCCGGTCCTGTTTCCAGCGCTCCAGCTCTTTCACCATGGGCGTCAGCTGGTAGAACCGAGCCTCCTCGTACAGCAGCTGGAACTCCTGCAGGGACAACACATGGAAGTCAATGTATGCACAGAAAGATAGACAGAAGGATGAGCGAACAAACAACCCATCCAGCAAAAGATTGAATGAGCAGAAAACAGACCAACCATTGAATGAATGAATGAATGAATGACTAAGCAGACAAAGAATGCATCGGCAAACAAACAAATCATTGTGAAAAAATAAACAACAAATTATTTTCTAGCCCTACTCTGTCATGATCAAATATCATTTCATGATGTTATGAATCCACTAGGTAAGACATGATTGACTTTTTTTTTTTTTACAAAAACAAAAGAAGAAATTCAAACCCATATAATGATTGAGTACTGTGGGTTCCAAAGCACATGTCGTTTAGCATTTAGCATGAACCCAGACCAACACATGGAGCAGTTTTGCCTATCTGACCCGTCTCTAACCGGGACCAGGGCGAGGGGGGGTGGGGGTAAAGCCCCTCCGGCTCTCCCCTCACACACAGACTCTCTGGTCGGACAGCACAGATTGCTGCCTCTGCCCGAGGGCTCCTTCACCCTCGAGCACATTTACCCCACTTACACTCGCCTTTCATTCACCACTAAACCAGATGGCAATGCGCCTCAGTCCAGCCATTATAAACACTACAGAAATGAAAGTATTTCCAATATAAACATGGTGGTATGCATGTGAATAATAAACCAAAGTTAGTGGTGTTACAAACACTGATTTTATGCAGCAATTCAAGTCTGTCTTATCTCTATTTTTATATATTTAACAATACTACAGGTATAATTTGGAGAAAAACATTGAAATATAAGCATCTAAATATTAACCCTCATGTTCTGTTGATGACCACGTTTCTAAAGGTGAAAATAATACTATATTATACATTATAAAGATACTATTTAATGCAATTCATATATATATATAGTTTAAAGTGCAATGTTTAAAGGAGTACTTCACTTCACTGATAATTTACTCACCCCCATGTCATCCAGGAGGATATCCATGTCATTCTTTCTTCAGTCGAAAAGAAATTAAGGCTTTTGATGGAAACATTCCGGGATTTTTCTCCATATAATGGACTTCAATGGGAACCAAACGGTTCAAGGTCCAAAAGACAGTTTCAGTGCAAACTGTTCAAAGGGCTTTAAACGACACCAAGCGATCGCTCATTTAATAAATAAACAACAAAGTTTAAGTTTTATAAGCTCAAATGGTCGCCTTGCTCTGTTCTGTGATGCGTGATCGTAACTCTCCTGTTCGAATTTGTTTATCAAAATGAACAAATCTTTTTTCGTGTCGTGGTTCATTCAATGAACAAATTGACATTTTGATGAACGAGTTTGAACAGGAGAGTCATGGACGCGCATCACAGAACAGAGCAAGGCGACCATTTGAGCTTATAAAACTTAAACTTTGTCATTTATTTATTAAATGAGTGATCGTTTGGTGTCGTTTAAAGCCCTTTGAACAGTTTGCAGTTTGCACTGAAACTGTCTTTTGGACCCGGAACCGTTTGGTTCCCAGTAAAATGCATTATATGGAGAAAAATCCTGGAATGTTTTCATTAAAAACCTTAATTTCTTTTCGACCAAAGAAAGAATGACATGGATATCCTGGATGACATGGGGGTGAGTAAATTATCAGCCAAGGTTTTTTTTTTTAAAGTGAACTACTCCTTTAATAATAGTATATTATATAGTTTTATTGACGCATACACTTTTCAGAAAAGAAAATGTTTTAATTTTCTCAAAAATGTTCAAATTATGTCAAATATACCTATGGACCCCAAACAGTAAGGTAAAATTGATTGTGCAGCATGTTTGATCGAGTTACAATTTTGCCAGTTCTCATTAAGTAAAGTCATGACGCATTAACCTGATAGTGTTTTTGGAGATATTAAAAGGGCCTTGGGGTCTCTCAGACCCCAAACATGAGGGCTAAAGGGCAGTTCTGCTTGAAACGCTGATAGCATTCTTTGGTTGTTGTGCGCCTGGTGGCCTATTCCCTCAGTGGCCGTGAGAGATAGCAGTGATCTCGACCCTGCTGGCTCTTCATCCCCACCCTGTAAGACTACTCATTCCACTGCAGGCTACGCCACGCACAACAATAGCACACACCATCTCAGACACAACGCTCTTTTACAATTACCACAAGAAAAGGAGTTGTTTTCTTACCCACACCCCTCCCTCACCCTCTCTTCTTTCTCTCCCTCTTTATTCCCTATGTTCCTTTCTTTAGCCCATACTGGTGCTGACAACATGGATACAGAGACTTTAGGCCTTCGGGCTCTTGCTAATTCAAAGAAAAACAAGCTCCGCTTCTTTCCCAGGTCTGCAGTGAAGGCTGGGTATGTTTTAACAGGGCTCTTTCTGTGACTCACTTTTGGGAAAGAGAATGTAAAAGCAACGGCCCACAGTAGAGTGAATTTAGTCTTTAGGCCATATCCATATAGACAAATGAAGCTGGATGCGCTACACGGTTTTCAAGAGCAAAATCTTCCAGAACAACAAAAATGCTGGCAATTAAGTCAATAAGTCGAGTCTTGTGAATACGCAAATGTAACAGACATCTGGGAGGAAGCCAAACGTATCCCATCACCTCTCACTGGAGGTTTGTGGATGAAAAAGACTGTTTAATAGGTTTGTAGGTTTCTAGGCCTTACAGACAGACCCAACAATGGCTGAACAGTGACTAGGTCATGTAGTCATTCTCACAGGTCAGGGCATGGTGAGTTTTGATGGCAGAAGTGTGAAAAGTTAAGGGTAATGGGATGTAATGATGTGCCTCTCAGAGCAGTTCCATATTTGATGTGTTGTTATCAAACGGTCTAACACAGTGGAGGAAAGCTAGCCACGGAGCCTGAGGCGGGAATGACTAGTCTCACCCTAATTAATCCCATTGACACAAATACCTTTACCCATCTGATTTTTGACTGAGGCAGGACCGACTTATCTGCCGTCATTGAAGAAAAGACTTACAGCTATGTGTGTTTGAAGTCAGAAATTGGCTTTTGAACCTTGTTTTGTTGTTGTTGTAAATGTCCTTAGTATTTTTTTGTTGTTGCTATAAATGTAGCCTACTTTGTATTTTCAAGTCAATACTGACAGTATATGGGCATATTTCAAAGGAATTGCCAACAAAAATGTTAAAGGCTGCATCCGAAATCGCATACTTCCCTACTTTGCTTTCTACAAAACAGTATGTGACAAAAGAAGTGTCCAAAATCACAGTACTCATTAAAGAGTAGGCAAAAAGTACCCGGATGACCTGCTACTTCAGGCGAAGTCTGCATTCGATGGATACTTTACTATCCCATGAGGCCACGGGAGAGGATTTATGAATGACAGCGAAGCGACGTAACTGACGCTGGTAGGTCACATGATAACGAAAACATGGCGAATGTGTTGTGTCCGGATTATATTCATACTACACACATTCATACTATGTAGAACGTAGTTTTTTTAGCGGTCAAGAAGTAATTACTTAAATAAAATAAGTACCAACTCAAGAGAGTATGCAATTTTGGACACGGCCAAGGTGTTTCTGAGGAACAATGTCATACAGTTGCTCAAATTTGTGATGCCTTATCTCAAGATGATCTGAGGAAATTTTAGTGAAGTCTGGAGGTTTTCGTAGTGATGCCATAGGAGAGCCATTTTTGGTTCGTTAAAGAACCTTTCAGTGAACAATGGAAAAAATAACCATTTTTTCAATTGAAGGGCTTCACAGATGTTAAAGGTTTTTCATGGAACCATCGATGCCAGTAACCAACCTTTATTTTGAAGAGTGTGCCTGATTAATCTTGTAAAATGTTAATCATAGTGTTCAGGAATTTTAGAGATATGAAGCTATGAAGAGATATGAAGGTGGTGAAGATAAGACACATGCCTTTGGTGTGAGAGATCCAGGTTCGAATCCACTGTGAGACACCAATGTGTCCCTGAGCAAGACACTTAACCCCTAGTTGCTCCAGAGGCGTGCGACCTCTGACATATATAGCAATTGCAAGTCGCTTTGGATGAAAGCGTCAGCTAAATGAATAAATGTAAATGTAAATATGAAGAGATAAGGTTGAATTATTCCAAACCCATGGTGTATTGAAACCATTATTTCTCTGTGGCTCTGTCTGGCCTTTGCTTTTCACCTCAAGGCTATTCACGTGATGCTAAGAGAGGAACTAAATGAAAGGTGACACTTTATTTTAAGGTCACATGGTCACAAGTAACTAAGCTTAACCATAACTCTATAGTCGGTAAAGGTAGTTCATTAATATTACTCAGTACTTATTTGAGTAAGTACAATATAACTATGACCTGCTGAAGAGACATTCGGTGTGTGTTCCTTACCCTGAAGTCATCAGGAAGAAGCAGTTTGCTGGTTCTCAGGTAGCTCAGGATGAAGCGGAATATCTCTCCGTCTCTGTCGATAAAATAATGCTGCTTCAGACTGTCCAAAACAATCGGTTCTGTGCCGTTGAACAGGCGGCTGATTCTGGGGGGAGAAAATGAAACTCAATGATACTTTAACTTCAAAAATTGTTATACTATCTGACATAAAGAATGATGAAAAGACATTCTCTAACAAAAACGCTCCTTTTTCTTCACATTCACATTTGAAATAAGTTTACGGGTGAACATACAAGTTGATTATTTTAACCTGATTTAATTGCCGGAATGGGGTCAAGCATTGGGAATTACGCTGTATGCTATATTTCTATTCTTTGGATAATTCGACTTTATCTTTGAAAAATGTTATTATTTCATTCTCTCATCCTATTTCATTCTTCCGTTCTTTCTTTCTTTCTCTCTCTCATTCTGGAAACCGATGCAAAACACTTAATAAGAAAACCAATTCCCTCTTTTGTGCCTCGGGTGGTCCTTTTCTCATATGGTCTTGCCGTTCCCCCAGTTAGAATTTCACCATATAGCTTTAGGCAATCTTAGTTTTTCATCTCAGACTCTTTCTTTTTTTTTTCTCCAAAAAGCAATTAAAATGCTGCCTGCTTTTCACCCTCCCCCCCATTTTCCTCTCCTCCCTCCTTCTCGTTGCTCTCTCTCGCTCCATATCCATTAATAAATCAGAGCGAGCCACGCTCTCTGTTAACCTGAACAGATGTGGCAAAGCTCTCACACTCTCTTCCCATCTTGCACACACACACATCTCTAACAGGTGGCGTCCCTTTACCTCCCTTTATCCGCAATCCTCTGTAGATTACAGTTGGGACGGCATGTAGGAATTGCATGACTCTACAAGTGGCAGTAGTAAAATCATATAATTTTGACACACAAATTAACTTAAAGTCATTTAAAAGAACAGCAACTAAATACATCTTTGACTTATCGCTCTATACACACATTGTAACGTCATTTTGCACTTAAACTTAAAAAAGAAAATTGGACCACAGAATGACAACATAAATGCTCCCAAGAGCTCTGTAAACATGACATAGTTTTACGTCAACATCAGTCTCATCTGTTCCAATAAAGTCAGCGTCAAATCACGACAGGTTGTCTTACCTGGAGTCTGGGTATTTGGTGAGGGTGGCCAGACTGCTGGTGTACATGTGCCCGCCTACGTCAATGTGGACTGGAGCGTTTGCTTTAGTCAGCTGAGCCGGCAGTGGGATTCCCTGAGAGGCCAGAGGAGACACTGGGGACCGGGTCAAAGACAGCCGAGACATGCTCCTTCCCTCCTGTATAAACAGCACAGTATCAAACCAACAGCTCCTGGTTCCCCTCTCCCCTTCAATCTCCGAGATCTAAGGTGCGTTTCTGGCCTGCAAGTACGCAGGAGATCACTTTTACAGCTTCCCTTAAATTGCGTTTTTTACCTTAAGAATTAGCACCACAAGTCTAATTAAGAAAATTTGCCTGCCGTTTTTTCCGCCTCCTTTTTTCATAGAACCGGAGGGGAGAAATGGAGTGATGCTTATTAGCGAGCACGAAAGGGAGAGAGGGAGAGAAGGAGAGAGCGAGAGAGAGAGGGATGGATCCTAGTACTGTAGGTGTCTACCTCCGGGGAAAGAGAGGGAAAAAGTGTAAACTCCTAATTAAAGATATTGGGCAAATGTGTGAGACTCAAAACACCTCATCACCAACAGCTTTCCAGTTCTTTAAAAGTTTCTCAGAGAAAAAAAAAAAAAACATTTTAAATTGAAGCCAAAAACGAGGCTAAATAAGACTCCACAAGGTCAAACATGATAATCGAAATGATGCTGCATCATAATAAAGATTCAGTTGGTGCTGAAGGTCTCATTGTCATCTCCTCTTACAGCTCTTTACATTAAAACCATAGGGACCAAGAGGCATGAATCCACCTATGTTTGGTGTAACAAACAATTCCGCCGAAACAGATGGTTAAAGTCCCATTTCCAAAGGCATAATGCCTGGAGCAATGTGTGCACATGGTTTAACGTCAGGGTCTTATACACTTCTATATAGGAAGATGTATCCCATGTAGTCTTTAGACATTACAATATGAAATGTAAAAAAATGAATTGGGTCCATGTTTTAGCTATAGTTAGCTTTCAAATTGTTTATCATAATTATTTTTAAAAGACAAACTACTTAATAGGAGGAGTATTCAAATATATATATGGATTTATGGCCTGGGAAGGACTGACAGGAGAACTGCCCCACTTTTCACGATATTAAAAAAATCAGCCATTGAATCGAGTGAATGTAGAGAGCCATGACTAAAGACATTTTAGGGCAATGTTACTTCTGAATTGAATTTAAGATTTAAATACAGAGTACCATGACATAATGACAAGAAACCATATTTTTAATAAAATAAAATAAAAAATCCGAAAAAACAAACGGGGCCATTGTCCCATAACAAACAAATGACTCTTATGAGCCGGTTCTTTTAATGAATCGCTCAATAAGACTCATAGCTTGGAATCAGTCTGAGGAATTCTACACTGAATGAACAGTGAATCCGAATCAACATCTCACTCAGTTACTGAACTGCAAATTATAATTAAATTATGTACTGTGTGTGTGTGTGTATAGCTAACGATGATGAGAGCCATCCTCAAAGTCAGAAATAATAGTTTGTGATGTTAAAACTGCGCCAGGTCCCTGGAGTGCGTAAAATAGCCCTACAACTCTCTGTACCGCACTTCCTGTACGCAGTGGGCATACAGTGACCTCTCATTGTACACTCAAATCATCCCTCCCTGATCTAAAACCGCACACCGACACACCGAAAACGAATGCAAAAGAAGCACTGGAGAAAACAAATCGAGAATTTGACAGAATCCACCGTACCGTTTCAAACATTTTAGGATGTCCGACGCAATCTGAGGAAGGATTCTAGCAGACTGTCTCTGATGAAGGTTGCTTGTCCTTTAGAAAGAACTTTTCGTAATATTTTTTCGGCACTCCAAGAGCTCCTCGGTGACAATTCCGTCCTGAATCCAGCGAAATCTAACGCGGCGCTATATAGGTCGCTGTGGCTTTAAAAACTCGTTTAAAACACAGACCACAGTCTCCGCTAAATGACACTTTCCACAAAAGCTACACAGGGGAGTCAGTCAAGGCTGCGTCCTTACCTTGGAAGACATAGCTGTAAATGTATCTTCAGCCCTCTTTAAAACATGAGATCGATCGTGGCGTGTCTTAGCCTCGCTTTTTTTTTTCCTTCTTGCTCCTTTTTTGTTGAAGCGCGAGAGAGCGTTGAAGGCACAGCGTTCCAGCCCGAATAACAGAGGACAGCTGAACAAGAATTCTTGCTTAAGGCTCTCCAAACGCCCCGGGGCAGGATTAGGCTACAATTAGCTCAACCCTGCCTGAGCTGGGGCGAGTTACAAGAACAACATTTGATCTTGCTATTCACATTTGGAAGACTGCGTATATATGTGTTTTAATCGCGTTTATCGTCATTTATTCGTCTGCTTGAACAAAGATATGTGCATGCGCGAGGATAACGGTTTACTAGGTTACCTGTGTGCATGTATTTGGCTTCATCTAGCAAAAGAGAAACAATCTTTTGTTCGAGCCTATTTAAATAGGCTATATACAGTATTACAATTTATGAATCATATTTTTTTCTACTGTCATCTTTTTTGTTTCTGTTCCGGCTATTCTTGCGGGCTTAGAAGAATGTCTTAATTTGGTTTCACAATGTTTCTCTCAGCGTCCTAATAATATTCTGCTGGCCATGAAAACTAAATGACGTATATCGATATGCATTGTGCCTCTGCAAAAGGCGCCCACACAAAAACGCCTCGAGTCAAACGCGCCATTTCAATTTTTGCGCGCGGCTAGATAGAGATGTCTCTGCCTCGATGGCATACAGCTTTCAGGTGGAAGACAGGCTCATTGTGCTGTTAAGAATAAAGATTTTACAAAAATGATATTTGACAGTTTTAGCCCTTTTGTAACAGTGTTCTACTTCTCTTGAAAATGGGGTGTATCTCTACCTTGACATCTGGCGCCAACCAGTGACCAAACTTGAACGCCAATTAAAAACGTTTTTAAAAAAATCCACAATGCTCAAGAAAACGGCAACTAAATCAATACTTAATTAATAAACTAAAACAACACGTTTTAGAAATTGTCTGAAAAATATTTAACGGTTATAAGATGTCACGATTCACGAACATACGTCAATAGGCTATGTTTATGACGAAAACAAAACATACCAAAAGTTTAAGAAAGCGTTTGTCTTAAAATGATTTTTGGGAACAAAGAAAGTGAAAAATACAATGTTGAAACCATGGGTTTACTCCAGGCCTCTAATATATTTAAACCATTAAAACCACAAATGAGCCATATGGTTTTGCTACACTAGAACTATTGTATTTGTAGCAAAACTGTGGTTACAAATAGTATCAATCCGCCAAAAAAAAAAAAAAAAAAAAAAAAAAAAATGGTTACAGTTTTACTATAATAAAACATGGTAAATTTGCGTAAGGAGTAGCATGACCTAAAAACGATTTTTCAAATAATTTAGGCTACAGGCTACTAACAGAGCAAAAAAAGAACAAATTACGAATTAAGATTTCCATAAATAAATAATTACAAATATTGGGCCTATAATTTATTTCAGTTCAGTTTTAGTTTTGCAAAATAACGTGAAAAAAAAATCTTTTCCAATTACCTTCAATAATCTTTTGGCACAGAGCTAATGTTATCACCTTCGACATAATAGCCCACATTCTCGAGTGAAAACATAGCAAAGCAAATCTGTTTGTATACAGGAATATGTTGCAAACTATTTGGACTTAACAGACGATTTTTTTTCTCGCCTTTGGCTGAAATTAGTTTCCCACATCAGACGAGCAGCAGGAAGACAAGATATTTTTGTTCAATTAAAGGAACAAGCCCGGAGTTAGTTCAATTACTTGACGCTGGAGGAAGATGTAAATTTAAAGATTTAAATAGCTTAGAATGTTGCCTCGAGCGCCTGCACTTCATTTCCTTAATTTACAGAGAGATGAGGGGAGTAATGGTTATCCTAATCATGTGCATCACGCCAACAAACTATATATCTGAGTTACATTACTGTCCCTGGTCTTACAGTTGAGCTTGAGACAAAAAACAGCCTGAAGAAAGAAAAACAAAAGCGCACTGAATCAATATAGCATCTAAAGCTAGGCCTAAATCTAAAACTTTCTCAATTCCCATGAACTAATTTAGTCTCAATGATCTGTACATTAATATTAACGTTGTTAATTTATAACCACTAATAGTATTTAAATTATAGAGTTACATTTAAATGAAATTATTTAAATTATGTATCCGCTTATTTTTGATGTATATGCTAATTTCTAATATGCTCAATTATTTGGAGACAACATTTTGCCAAGCGAGACAATTGTATTACCTGTGCAACAAAATCCATAAATGCATAATTTCTCTTGTAAGTCAGATGACGTCTGACAGTGTCCCTCATTGAGCCACAGCGCCATCTGCGGGACACGGCAGAACAACATCATTTGAACATCTCACCTGAAAACAACTTTTAACATTTTTTGATGCTGTTGCATTTTGTCTACTTCTTTTGGTAATTAGATTTTCCATGGTCTTTTTGTAATAACTTAATTTCTAAAAGTTAGTTCACAGCTTATTCGGTTGCCTCCAGCTCCTTCCATTCCAAAACCCAATCATACCGAGAGACTAATTTTTCTCTTTTCAACCCCCCCACACCCTCCTTTTTAAATATGATTTTGGTGCTGAAGAAAGAAAAATGAAGCTTTTCTTTGTTCTGTCTTCCATGTGACAAATGGTAGCTGATTTGATGTGCCCTTTGAGTCTGTAGATTGTGAGAGAACAGGATGTCAAAGCCCCAGGCCCTGGGAGATAAGGAGGGGGTAACGAGGGGGTGGAGCTAAAAAAGCCGCAGTTGCTCCAGGCGGCAGAGGACTTATTGGAGTGGGAGGACAAGATGTAAAGATCAACACCAGTTTTGACTGCTAGCTGCTTTTGTTTCCAGTGCTGGGGTAAAGTAGCAGAAAATATATAAGGCTTCTTATAAAAATATGAACGTCTTATCTATCTAGCAATTGCTAAACTGAAGCTCAGGATGCAGGGTAAAGTGTTCAGCAATGACTTAATAATAAATAACCTATTCATTTGATTTCAAATGATTTCATAACCTACCTGTATATTATTTTCCCCTTCTGCTAAGAAAAAAATAAATAAAAAAAAAATAAAAAAAATCAGCCTAGCAACTAGATGAACATTGCAATAATAGATAACATTATTATTAACAGCAAACATTTTTTTTGAGGTCATAACTTGAGGCACAAGATGACAATGTATAAAAATGCTCCATAACCTTGTAGCTTATGTTATGGCCCCGTAGAAGCAGTTTTTGTTAAAGTAGGCTAACGATTGCGTCATTACCAAGCGACTCTGTCGCACAGTAGAGAGATTACCGTATGGACAGGAGGAGAAGCTTGGGGGCAATCGGTGAAACGTCAAGGCAAAATTACAAAATAATTCATCAGAATACCTAGCAAAAGTTTCTCCTGCTCCTAGCTCATGGACAGCTCGTACACACACTCTCTGCCTCTGCGAGTTTCGGAAGGGAATGATTCATGCCACTCATGCCACAGCCACTAGAAGACAGACGGGTTGCTCACGTCACATCCACGTCGTCAAGCTCTGTTTGAGTTGGTTTGAGTCTGCGCGTCAGGAACGGAAGTGCTAAAATAAAAAATAAAAAACAATAAAAACTTCACTTGTCTCAATTGGCTTTATGCACAGCTGCACTACTTCCTGAACTTAAGCCAGCTTCTTGTTTCCTGTATGTTGCATTCTGGGACGTGGTGGCAATGTTGACACCTTCGCATATGTAGCAAGACGAACGAAGTGAAGCAGCTGAGTTGGGAGAAAGAAAATAAAAAAAGATGTTAAAATCCCTAAAAGGATGCTGAATTTACCAGGATACGTTTAATAGGGAAACCAGGAACCGGTATGTGGATAAAACGCCAATTTTACGGGTTGGATCCATTTGAAATTTCCATCAAAGGTAAACTGCGCTCCACCTAGCGGCTAATTTAGTGACAGTTATGGTGCTAACAACCATTCACACATTTAACGTAGGCTACTTTTAACTGTGTTTCAAAAGTGTAGTTAGTAAGTTAACGTTAGCTGTTTTAAGCAAAACTTAAGCAAAACGATGCTTAAAACAAGAGGGTAGCAACAGGACAACAGAGACTGACAGGTCCGATGGAAGGGCTAATGTTAATGTTAAGAAAATATTAAAATAGGGGATATTTTACAGGAAAATACTAAAACGGGAAGGCTCAAGTACGCGAGAAACCAGGAATAAGCGTGAGAGTTGACAGCTAACGTTACTAACTACACTTTTGAAACACATAGTTAAAAGTACATGAATGTGTGAATAAGTGTTACCACTAACAGTTACTAAACTAACAGCTGAGTGGAGCGCATCTTAACGTTACCTTTGTCCAGATTACTGTGTTCCTACTGTTTGCCGTCTCTTTGTTGGAAATTTCATATGCATCCAAACAGATAAAATAGCCGGTTTAAACCACATACCGGACACTGGCTTCCCTATTTAACATTTAAAAAAAAAAAAAAATTATTAGACTTTATTGTCCACCTTAGTGGAAATTTGTCTTCGACTTCTCCAAACAAAAATACATCAGTGACACCACATTTCAATTTGCATTACAATACACACAATTTAGAGTACAGTACTACCACCATCGACATGCAACAACAGAAAAATGGAAAGCAGTGCAGCAGATTATAAAAAAGGTAGTTTCCAACCTACTCTAACACCCCGGTATTTAATATCCCGGTAAATTCCACAACCTTTTAGGGATTTTAACATATTTTTTATTTTCTTTATCTCAACTCTGCTGCTGCTGCTTCTCCTCGTTCGACTTGCTGGTTTGTTTACATGCGCGAAGCTGCCTGCCAACATGGCCGACACGCCAGTAATGACGTCACGCTCTTCTTCTTCTTCTAGAGTTTAGCTAGCGGATGGCAAACCAACTTAAGGTGCATCTACCGCCACCTACCGGACTGGAGTGTGATCATCGAGAATAGTCAGAGGGATGTACTACATAGTATAAATATTCAAATATTAAATACGGCAAAACAACCCTGTGTTTTTGAGAAATCTCATAACTTGGTTTTTAATACTTTTAGATATATCTCCTAATAAATTAACCAAAGTGAGTGTTTTCCCTTCTTCATGGAGGATTGATGTTAAACAATTACGCTCTTTATGAGATGGCTCTGTCCACTGTCTATGGTTTGTATGGCCACGTCCGAAATAGCATAGGCCAGAGCCATAGGCCATAGAGATGGCTCTAGGCTACACTCTTGAGTAGGTAAGCTACTTATTTCGACTGCTAAAAAGTAGGCTACGTTCTATAAAGTATGTGAAGTATGAATGTTAGCTGGACGAAGCCTACTACTACACTCGCCATGTTGTTGTTGTCATGTGACCTACAAGCGTCAGTTACGCTTCACTGCCATTCACAAATCCTCTCCTGTGGCCTCATGGGATAGTAAAGTGTTGATCGCATGCACACTTCAGAATCTCAGAAGTAGGTCACCCGGGTCAACTTATCAACCTACTCTTTTATTAATACTATAAACTCAGACTGATGCAAGGAGGAGATCCTGTCAGATGATTAAGTCAAATTTTATTTCTTAACAGCAGACAATCAAATAAATAAATGAAGAGCAAAATGAATCCATCCATAATCAAAAAAACATGAACGAACAATTAAAACCACTTCTAATATTTCTAAGTAAAATATAATTTGAACACTCTTGAGTATAATATTCTTGCCTAAAGGCAAGTTGTTTGAAAGTGAAAAGACAGGTTTTCAAAGGAGTAGAGTCTCGTCCAAGTTGAGACGGACCATTACAGAAAATATTCTTCCTCTTATGAAGATGCAGGGCTAAGTTCCTATTTATTATCACACTGAGCAGACACTAACGACAAATACATATCGTTCTTTTGTGGATTCACATCATGGAGGGGGACCGTACACACATTGTCTGGTACCCCAAAGCTGTCAGAAATGTGTTAATATTAATACATTACAATACAGAACAATGTCCCTTCTGCAAGATGATCAGCTAAGATAACATTCGTTTATCACTTTATTCTGAGACATTCACGCATTTGTGGTTTGTCTATTGGAAACTTATAGACTCTTGACCTCATCTAAACACCAAGTTCAAAAGTTCAACTTAAGTCAATCAGCTACATTTGAGGCATAAAGATTTTAGGGATAGTTCACTTTGAAATACAGTTTTTGGTGTGTTTTAGCTTAGCTCAAGGGCATCCAAGATGTAGGTGTCTTTGTTTCCACAGTATTTTCAATTTTGATATTTTTAGACACAAACCGCTCGTTTCATGTCTTAGGCCATCAATGTGTACTTACATTTACGAGTCATTAAATCATGTTTAATTTGGACTTCTCTGTGCATGCTCTTTGAGGTGGTGACCATAGACCTCCATTATATGACTGACAGACAAGAACGGTTTGACCTAAAAATATAAAAATTGAAAATGCTGTGCAAACAAAGACACCTACATCTTGGATGCCCTTGAGGTAAGCTAAAACATCAAAAATTAATTGTTCAAAGTGAACTATCCCTTAATAAAAGAAAAGCATTAAACATACATTTCAAATTATAATAATGAGAAACATCAACATGATAATAATGATTTCCTAAAATGTGATGATTACATTAGATTAAACAATATTTAAGATCTAAATGATGAAATGATAAAATTAAGTAAAGGATAAAACATAAGTAAGATATATATATATATATATATATATATATATATATATACATTTTTATTTTTTTAGAGAGACGTCAGTTAAATGGATGAGCCCTCTCACATACAGCATTGCCATGGATAACAGCAAGCACCCTATTTTAACGATTTACGCACATGGTCTAAAGCGCAAGTGCACTTGGGGCGTGTCTCTTAATGAGTAATGGGTGTGTTTAGGGCGTAACATGCCAAATCAGAGACTCATCTCCCATTCCCTTCAAAAGCCAGTTGCGCTCGTGCCACACCTCAATTTCAGCCCAGCACGCCCATGGATGCAAATTTGCTATTTAAACAACGTGGTGCAGGACAGGAAAATGATAGTTGCGTCGGGCTGAAAGTAGCAAAAAACACTTGTCACGCCGCATTGCGCTGGGTGTATGATAGGGCCCCAAACATTAAGGAACATTAAACCACCAGATGGCGCTATTGACAATACCCCGTATAGTAATGGGCTACATTACTTCCATATCGGCATGATGAAAGTGAAGCTGCCATATTAATAGAGGAACTTAAATAATGGGTGTTCAGACTCTGCAAAGCTTCCAGTCACTAGCAGCACTATGAATCACTATTTTATATGACGTCGTTACAACAATAAAAAAGGCAATAATGCAGAGAGTCATCTAACGTACATTAAAAGATGGTGCTAGCATTTATTGATAT
This sequence comes from Pimephales promelas, assembly GCF_988280905.1. Classification (NCBI taxonomy): domain Eukaryota; kingdom Metazoa; phylum Chordata; class Actinopteri; order Cypriniformes; family Leuciscidae; genus Pimephales; species Pimephales promelas. The sequence continues at coordinate 18,808,810 of NC_142793.1, forward strand.
AAAGAAAACGTCATTATATGAGAAATGTCAAAGTAAGGCAAATGTGTAGCAGTTCAAATACATGACACACTGTTCTTATACAAATTGCACAAATTGTTCTTATACATTCACAAAAAAAGTATCTTGACATATCAGATGTACCAGACCAAATCCAGCATCAATTTTCAAATGTAATGTTGAAAATGTTTCGGCATGTTGTATTGAGTAAAGTGATACTTAAATCTGGACTAGTGCTAAAACCACTTGCCTGCAACACTTTAATTAATAACATCATGATAAACTTTAGACACTCTTCGTACAGTATATTCTATTCTATACAGTCTGAGAAAACATGACACACTGAGCTAAATCACACACAATATTGTGTTAAAGGGATAGTTCACCCAAAAATTAAAATTTTACTCACTTTGTCATTCCAAATCCCTCTCTTTTTCTACTGGTGAAAAGTGAAGCCGCCAAACTCCTAATATGGCGCGGACATCTTGCGCAGATTTGATCATGTGACCCGGTCTGCGCAGTAGTGAACGCGGGACCGGGGCAGAAACGGTTAGTACAAAGTTTACAAGTTTACTATAAACAGTTATGGACATGTAGAAATTAAAGTTGAAGCTCAAATCTCCTCCCGACAATCCCCCAAAAGGTTTCTTGGTGCCTCGGTGACTACTTTGTTTAGAGAAGCTGTCAATCATAATGTTATCAAATAACAAACTAAGACCAAACTTATTTAAAAAAAAACTAACACTTAAACTTAAATCAACGTCATTAAAGCTACTTAAAATGACAGAAAACATCTTTGGAAAAAGATTATTTGCAGTGTAATTTAATTGTTTAGTTTCCGTCATGCCCCATTAGACTTCATGGGGAGGGCGGGGTTTATGACGTATACTGGGACCAACCACCTGCGGGCGATCGAGACACTTTGGCTTCATTTTTCAGCACTTGATCTATCCCGAGGATACCACAGTCAGCCGGATCTGGACCATATCCGTACTTGAGCTGAACAACTGCTGGAATGGATTATTTTCCTGTTATCACCTGCTTTGAAACAATCTGTATTTTATAAAGTGCCACATAAACAAATGTGACTTATCTTGACTTGAAAACAAAAGAAGATTCTGAAAATTGTCTTTTTTTTTTGGTCCAAACACTGAAAGTCAAAAGAGTCTTTTATTGTATTTACAAAAAAAAGCTGAAATATTCTTTAAAAAATATTTTTCATACGTTTTTGTTTACACAGTTTTGGAATGTCATAAGGCTGAACTATCCCTTTAAAGTGTTTCTTACTGAATAGAATTAAATAAATGCAAGGACCAGCCTGCAGATATAAATATAGAGTGCGATTAATATTTAACATTAAAATTTGTCAACAAATAAACAAGATTTTAAAGTAATAAAATACCCTCACTAAGACGAAATATGAACATCAGGCCAACAGAAATTTCATCAGGTAACTGTAAAAGGCCTCAGTATAAATCTTCAAAAGGTTTGGAGTAGTTGAACATCAGATAATCCATGTAGTAAAAGTCATACGTCCTTTGTCTCTCTGTCACATTTAGCTGTGCAAAATATCTCCTTGTGATTTCCGAAGATGTCCTTTCTGCATTAGGGTTCCTGTCTTTGAAACTAGGGAATGTTAAATTGCTAGGAGCACCAATACTTCTCAAAAGGAAATTGGCTTCTTCCTCCAGAGTCTCAAATTTCCCAATGAAGTCATAGTCCAGCAGGCAGGGGCTGCAGAGATGTCCAACGGGCTCCCAGTGGATGTCCATGCCAACCGGCCGATGCACGTCTAACAAATACTGGATGAACTCCTTGAAGGTCACACCCGCCCCTGTGCGTAAGGCATACTGCGTCGCATTGCTGCGGTATCTTGATATGATGGGCTTCCCAAACACTGGATGGTAGTACGAGTTTGGACTCTCGAACTTGTCCCGAAAAGCAGACACTAACCTTTCGAAAGGTTCCCTCAGGAACAGGACTTTGGTGTAGGTCTTCAGACGCCGGATGATGCCCTTTTGATTGAATGAGTCCAAACGTTTAAGGTGATTCCCATAATGCACCTCGTCATGTTTGATCTCTCCAGTGGATGAAGCGAGGCCTTGAAGCACCATGAGCACCCTCTTCGAGTTGGAGCAGCCCACCTTTGGCACCTCACAGTAGAGGAGTTTGTGCTTGTCTTCCACATAGATACGGGACACGTGCATGCGGGTTACGGTCTGTTTAGCCGTTCCGCTTGTGTATTTGGCACAGACCTCCCTCATAAGCCTCAGACGGGAGCTCTGCACCTGAGTCATTCGCTCGGGACTGTCCCTGATCTCGCCAGGAGGGTCAGCGTTGAGCTGCTGGGCAAGCGGGCCGCTCTTAAGGAGGAGTTTACGGTGGCTCTTTGTGACATGGGAAGCAGTGATGTCTCTGGGATTGATTACAGAAGAACGCTGGACCCCTGGGAAGACTGGAAGTTGGACTGGTTGCACAGGTCTAGGAAAGTTGTCTTCTGTTGGATCAGACTGTCTGTTACTGTCAAGACAATAATGACACTGTTCCTGAAAGTTAGAGAATAAGAGTACTGTCAGTACTCTATATATATATATATATATTAAAAGACTGTATATGGAGATAATATAATATTAATGAATTAAAGGGCCACTTAAATGCTGTTAAATGATTAGAAACTGTTTAATGTCACGACTGTTTCTTTAGACACTTAAGAACACTTTTAAATTGACACTGAAATTACAAGATTTACTCAAAGATGTTTTAAATAATTATGTTTCTTGTGTTTCAGAGAAGCACACTTATTTTGATGAGTTGATTAACAAACTAAAGCACATGTATTAATTATTACGTACATTATTAACTGTAGTGTGTTATTCAATATTACATTTAAAGTTAATATATTTAAATGTACCAAATTGCAACTTCCTCATTACAAATGTGTAAATACATGATACAAAAGTTTTAATTGAAATAACATTATAGTATTTATATGCCATTGATGCTTGTCAGTAAAATTCCATATAGAGATATACATCAGTCCTACTTAAGAGGCTCAAAAATAAACTCTTGAGGTCAGATAACTGCATTTAAAACACAATTTAAACTATAAAACATTTTCATATACTTGCAATTAACATACTATTCTAAGTATATTCTTTTAAAGTATTAAATACTTCCGTGATAATACTCTTTTTAAAAGTAGGCTATGCTAATTTTTATTTATTTGTTTGTTTTGGTTTTTCACAAGGGCATTTATCTGCATTTGTCTGAATTCTCTGCAGGATATTGTTGGTAGACAAATTAAATAAGCAAATAAAAAAAATAAAAAATATCAACAACAAGTTAAGGCAACATAACTTATTTAGTTGAGTAAAAGCAATGTAAAAAACTTAAGTAATTTTAAAATCAAACTTAGATTTAACTAATTTTTTAAAGTCAGTTTAATTTAACTTAAGTTGAAATGACATCCAAGTTGTTTAAGACATCCAAAAATTTAAGCCAGCAACTTTAAGTGTAGTGAGAGTGTGAAGTGTGAGTGAATAAGTGTATTTTAATAAAGTTCACATGGCTAAAAGACAAACTACAGGTCATATTTTAAAATTCATGGGCTTGTGGATTTAAAGTCTTGTCTTTTCAATGGCAACCACCAAGTGGAGCTAGCGCACAATAATTCCAGCAGTCGCACAGCGCATGATGCGAAGCAGGCACTTGTGGACATATTACCTTCCTTATGGCCTGCACTTGGGAGAATGTGACCTTTGCACCTGAGGGAAAAGACAAAGAGGGAACGTTAGGATGACATTTCGGGCTTATCCATTTTTACAATCCACGTACCATGAAAGTGAACTTTAGGGTTCAGGAATTTTCATTGAGCTGCTTAGATTCAAAGTGCAACCAACGAGAAGTTATACTGAAACCGCAGTTATTCCGCCCGAATGTGCTGAAATAAAAGAGCATATGGCTCAATGAAGTGGTGTCCTTGCTTGAGTGTTTGCATAGACGAAGTGAAGAGAAAGGGCGGACGGACAGAGGGAGGTTGACTCCTGTGGCCGACTGCTAATGTTTATGTGCTATTGCTTGCAGCAGCAGCTCCAGATGGTCTCCCAGCAGCCTGACAAACGCCATCTTGACATCAAAGGTTATTGTGTACGAACAGAGGTGTGTGTCGAAAGATATTCCTTAGTATTCACCATGGGAAGAGTTTGCAGGCGAAGTGTATGGGGAATGAGATTGAAAGAGTCATACTGAATCAGACTTTGCAGCTCTGGCAGAGATGTCTCAATGCTTTGACATTGACCTATGGAAGGGCAGAGACTAGCATCGATTAGATGCCAAGGCCATGACACTTTTCGTTGATAGATTCATTGCAGGCGGTGACCTGACTCGGGTTTGAGAGCTACAGCAGGTTATTTACAGGCCAGAGACGGTTTTACTGTACTGTAATACTTTAAATCAAAACTGACTGTATTTGCTTTCTGTCTTACTGTGAACGATTCAATGGTGCATATTAATCCAAAGAATAATTGTCCTTGTAATCTTTTATTCAAAATGTACTGTCCGTCTAGCACGTTTACATAGAAAAACGTTACAAAACTTTTTTTGTTCATGACACTATACTTAATTTTATATCAAATTACTCGTATGAACATAATGAGTCAGTCAAAAATATTCACTTGAATCAGACTCACTAAGATGAATCATTCAGAACCTTTATTGAGTTCTCCACAGCCTGAATGAACAGCGAGTGATTTTTCTGTATCGTTAGTCACAATAGTCTGTTTATTGACTATTTACAACACAATTTAAAAATTGATCAATTCCTGATGGATAAAATCCTGACTTTTTTCTTATTTAAAATTCTGCCTCTTTAGTTTTTGACTGATTTATAAAAAAGTATAACAATGTTAACAAATATTAATAAAGTCTGTTTAGTGTTTAGAATGATTACAAATAAATAAAGTCATATTTTTCTTCACAAAGTTCTGGAAAACAATAGAGTTCATTCATTGCACTGCACATTATACATGTAATCTGATTTGAAATGTATTTTGTCATGAGGACACTGTAAAGGTTGTAATTTCCCATAGATGAGCGACGGTATGAATTTCAAAGAGAATCTGCAAAATATTCATGGTTTTCTTTTATTCATAAATTCACAACATCCTGGTGAGCCTGTTTTATCCTGCACAACTTGTGTCATAATGTATTATTTCACTTACTCTGGCCGCAATGCTGTGTGCTGTGAATGTATACCAGGATAAGGATCAACACATACTGTATATTGTGCTTAATTTGTGACACAAAAATAATCCATTAATAAAAGGAAGGGCCCATCCATGTCTGTAATTGAGATTGCAGACATGGATATTTTTGCATGGATGTTTTTCTATTTTTGCAGTTTTATTTAATGCTCGTCAAAGTAAATTTTCCACTCTACGAGATAAACAAAATATTATCACAGTTTATATGGTGAATCAACCATGTATAAACCCATGTAAATTATTTAATTTAGTCATGAATTATTAAATGAACCATAATTATGTAGGTCGGGGTCCGGGGAAAGTTATAATAATAGTAAGTGATAGTGAGCAATTACCATTACAAATGATGATATTAAAAACACTATTACAAAAGGTTGAATAATGTTTCACTATATTCAAATATTCTGAAAATTAAACCATTTCCTGGCTGGTTCATAAAAATGGAAATAATGAGACATTAGATGTATTATTTTTTCTCATTTATGTTAATATTTTTATTTAAAAAGTAAATTGAATAAATAATCCCCAATGACTGTTTTTTTTTTTTTTTTTTTGCAAAGTCTTATTTATATGGAATTATTTAAAAGATATTTTGAATTTCTGTTGATCTTATTTAACTAAGATTTAACGAGCGCTTACTCTCTTTTCATCTGATCTTTTCATTCTGTGCTGCTTGATATTCATTTTTAGAATTTTACAATAGAACTTTAACACCTCCAAATTGTAGCAAGTTCAGTTATAATTAAGCCGTATTAAGGAATGACTCATTACAGAAATAATAGGTTCATAAACAGTCATTTGTTTGCAAATAGGACATTGTTTTGTGTAGGAAACACTGAGCATTCTTGCTGTAAAAAAAAGACCAAATTTGCCATATAGGGAGTCTATATGCCAAATTACTGGACTTAAATATAATACTAGAACTGAACTTGCTACAATTTGGAGGTGTTAAAGTTCTATTGTAAAGTTCTAAAAATGAATATCAAGCAGCACAGAATGACAAGATAAGATGAAAAGAGAGTAAGCCCTCACACGGATGCACAGCCTTGTGCGTTGACCCGACTGCGTGCAATTCTCTCACGCTCTATGGGTCTGCGAGATCTCTCACTTGAGTGGGAGGAGGTGAGACAGGGAGGAAAGGAGAAGGCAGGAGGGATTGTGTGAAAGATAACAGACGATCCCTGTAAACAGCTAATGTCTTTGCTGTGCGTCTCCCTCCTGCCTGCACCGGCAGATCACTCAGTTCTATTAGATCAGAGATGGCCAACCTAAACGACATGAGGTGAAGCAGAAGAGCGACGCTGCTGCACGGTAGGAGCTGGCAGTAATGGAGCACTGCAGACAGCCTCGCTCCCTATGACTTCACAGCTTATGAATAACTCAAATCCCGGGAAGAGAGCAGGAACATGGAGCAAGGGACTCTCACTGGTCCCACCACCATCTGATCTTCTAGAATGCTCTAGTACCCTAAAGTTACATTTTAATAAAAGAAGCTGAAAGGGGCATTATAACACATTCCTTGTAATATAAACTTGCTTCCATAAACAGACTTTTTGGAAGTAATTCACCTTTGGCTAAGCCCCGCCCCCCTTATTTACTGTTGCTATGTCCGTCAAACTTCATCTGGGTTCTGGTTTGGTATCAACATGGCTTATGCTGTGCCTGTGACAAGCTCTTCCTGCTGAAATGTTATCAAACTTTTATAAAGCAGCGAATAAAGTGTCCGATAGAAGTAGGCAAAAGGGGCTGTAATATGCGTTCGAAGGCTATATTCAAGACAAGACATACATGTGACGCGGAAGAAACAACAAGGCATCCAAAATAGAGGCAAAAGCATAATGTTACCGGTCACAGTCAAAAAATGAACCACCGCATATCCTACTAATCGAGACGGAGGCTGGGACTAACAATATCAGGGAGCATCACTGTTCATGCAAAGCTCTATCTATTCTCACTTGTATAATCGTTATTGCAAAGCAAACGGACTACACGAGTATAACGTTGTATTTATTAGCAGCGTGTGCTAGCGTATCAACAACCGGTATGAGAACCAAAATCATAACGTAAACATTATAAAACTTCACAGTAAGGTTAGAAGCAAAAAAGATGTGCTTGTTGATCTTTGAGGGGTTTAGCTGACTGAGGACGTCCACACAGTTCAATTGTTTTTAATATTTCTATTTAGCTTAATTTTGATTTCAGATTTTTTTAAAATTCATTTTAGTACTTCAACTTATATGGTTGTTCAGTTTATAACTTATTTCACCTTGCATCTCAATTCAATTAATGAAAACTACTTTTTATTTAAAAATAACAACTGTGCAAAACACGGCAAGTTTCACAAAATGTAACGTTACTCTTATAGGAGAAGTGCAATAATATAACATTACTTTTAAAGGCAACATTTCCCAACACTAACAGAAGATGACCATCATATGAAATAATATACCCTCTTGTTGGGTTATTTTATGCCACACGCTATTGATATGGATTAAGATACTTGTTCACTAATGCTTGAGTGCAGTTACATATAAAGTTATATAACAGACGTCTGAAGATGCAGAGAAGAGCAAAAGCAGGCAGAGTGCCTGTCACATCTAATGCAGGAGCTCTTTGTTTACCGCGGTGCAGCTTTCCACAAAATCAAATCAATATGTCATAAACACGGCGACAGTCTCCGGCACGATGAGATCCTACTGATTTGACAGAAACAGAGAAGCAAGGTTTACACTTGAATAGTTTGTATCTATAACTAAAAAGTCCACAAAATAAAACCCAATAAAATGTCATCATTACTGATATTGTATCATTACATAACATAGTTTCTAGCAACAGCATTTGGAAGGCATCGAGGTATCATGTGTCCAACCACCGAGACCACTAATGAGGCTAAATTTGGTGGTAAAATACGCAGCTGTCAACATCTTTATTCGCACACTGTGTGAGATGTCGTGACTGACTATAATAATGGTTTCCTGATATTAGTCCTCTTCATTAGACTGAATGCACTGAGAAAAACTTATTTCTATGCCTGTCTAATCATATTAGATTCAAGCAACAACTAAATCAGGAAGACTTAGTCTATTTCCATAAATGATAGTAAATAAGTCAATTGGTGCATTAGTGATGAGCTAAATTCATTTGAAATATAAACTCAATTTGAGGGCATATGGGATGCTCAGTTTCAACGGCCTATCAGGTATGAATGAAAAAATTGAGATTTTTTATTTGCCAGACAGACAGTGGGCGTATAAATGTGTATACTGTATGTGTGTTTCTTTCAAACAGCTTTAGAATTTCACCTTGCTTTGGAAGTATTTGATGCCTGGCTGCAGGAATATGAATTTAAAAGTTAGTAATATATATATATATATATAAATGTATCACCTTTATGTTGAAGGTTAAAGTAAGTACATTTTATTTATAAAGCACATTTAAACATAGCAGAGCTGTCCAAAGTGCTGAACATAGTAAGGAATAAAAAATAAATAAATAATAATACAGAAATGTAAAATAAAAAATAAAAAAAAAAAAAACTAATTAAATACAAGTTATGCTCTCTATACCAGACTTTATTTTTAAATAGTCCCCGACCAAAAATTGTGTGTTCGAATCAAATTGTTTGATTACAAAAAATGCTGCTTCAGCCATGACAACATTCAGAGGTTAAAAAAAAGCTTGTTGGGCTCGCACGTTAGAATTTTAGGAAGTGGGGGAAGTGATGTATGCCGTAAAGCAGTCAAATTTTGTAGGGTTTTTTTGTGCTCGGGTTCCTACCCGAAACCCGAAGTTGCAGAGTGCCAGTAAAAGCGATAGAGACACCGTCAGGGTATGGCAGACCTGTCATTCAACCTATTGTAAGTCGATGTACCATCACAAGGGTTTTGGAAAAATATTATAAAGGTTGAAAAAGTTACATAGTGCTGCTTTAACATTTCTTATTATTATCAATGTTGAGAACAGTTGAGCGGCTTAATATTTTTTAGAAAAATGTCAACAAAAACAAAATCTGAATTATTTGTAAAAGCATTTACTGTCAACTACTGATCTAATTAAAGCGTCCGTGCTGAATAAAAGTATTCATTTTTTCTAAACAAATAATTTTGCTGACCCCAAATTTTATGAAAGTTATTTAATACTTCCAAGATGAAGTTCAAAGTGTTAATCTAAAATGTAGTGGATTTCTGTCTGAGAAATCTTCAGGCGAGTGTCTGGAACGGACATTTAAAGTTGATCGTTTATCGTTTATTGAACTTTAAGGTGCATAAAGGATCACAACAATGTCTCTCTCTTTCTAATTCTCTCTCTTAAAGGACTGTGACATCTATACGGGCTGTCCACACATCAATATTTATACCTGACAGTCACAGGAAGAGTAAACACCTCTGGCTGCCACCGTCAAGAAGGGGGACGAATGAATGAACTGTGTGAGAGGGAGGGAAAATGAGCAAATCGCAGCAAGATGGAAGGATTTAGTGAGTGATGGGGTGATAGATTTCGTGATTGATCGGACAGAGGAACGGTTAGATGGCTATAAGGATGGATGACCTGATGGATATGGTTGTTAAGAATGTAGTTTGCAATTTGTGTCTGGCCATTTCCCGCTCAAATCCGTCCCATTTTCAGTCAAGTGTCCTTCTGCCGTCTGATGAACACGTCGCAGACTCAACATCCAATTATAGTCCCATGGCGACACAAACACTTGCATGTTTATTTACAAATAGCCTACTTTTTCAATATACGGACTCTTTTCATCAATGCGGTTGTCCTTGACTAACCCAGACATTTTGGAAATGTGTTAAGAGACTCATTTATTGTAAGCTGTTTACTTGTTTACTCCTGTTGTGTACCAGCGGGCCCCATGGTGGCACATCCGTCTGTTGTTAGCTGCGGTGTGTGTGTGATATCTGGCTCTCTCTCCTCTCTCTGCATGAGCCTGCGCTCTCTCCAGAACTTCATTAGCTTGATTAACATTCATATCCCACCTTCCTTCACCTCGTGCTGTCAGCTACCGACTTCTTAACCAACTTGCACCCCCCAGACCTGAGCGCTGAGAGTTTTCATGACATTGGTACCGACTTTCAGCCCACTTCAAGCATTAGATTTCTTAATACAAACTCTCAATTTGATACATATAAAGTACCTTTCAAAAGTTCAGGGGTCTCATTTATATAACCGTGCGTAGGATCCTTACTAAAAGTGTACGTGTGCCCGAAAGCCAAAAATGGCTTATGCCAAAAAATATTCAGATTTATAAAACAGAATTCACTGTATAAATCCCCATGCGCACATGCGTGTCCTCCCCAAAATAACCATATATGGAGCTTACAATGCGTTTAAATATGCATATCCTTATCTGCATATCATTTGCATTTGATTATTCATCCACGCGATAACCTGTTAAGATACAAGACGTTAGGAAAATATGAAATACAGATGTGCCGTGTCACAATAAATTATTATTATTATTTTAGTAGCCATATCCTTGCCTTGTTTTTGAATGAATAAATCAAATGTGTAAAAAACATTTCAGATAAAGATTTTGTCAATCTTTTCCACTGGCCAAATAGTATTTTTAATTAATTTATATTTTTAATGGAAACAGATAGACATGGTTGTGCATTATTAGCATGCAACTATTTTTTCAGACAATCTGCTATTATCATGATTAGCAATTATCTCTAGTTAAAACATTAAAACACAGCATGCCAGAGGGAAAGTGTTCAAAAGCATCGCATCCGCACAAATATATATTTCTGGATGGATATTGGCTTCAAGTGATAGGCTTGGTGAGTGAAATTATATTTGTAGGCTATTATCTTTCTGTAGCCTATAGGCTATAATTTTCTTTAGATTTTCGGTCTAAAAGTGGCCAAAAAGACATTTAACTCCAACTCACCATTTCGCCAATTCCTTTTGTCTCCAGAATAAGTTTGCTTAAAGGTGCGCAAATTCTCCCGTCAAGTTTGTTTTTGATAGTTTACAACCTCTGCGTGGAAACTGGCGTACTTACAATGTTGAACTGTTTTCAACATTGATAATAAAAAAATGTTTCTTGAGCAGCAAATCAACATATTAGAATGATTTCTGAAGGATCATGTGACACTGAAGACTGGAGTATTTTTGATGCTTTGCCTCACAGTCATAAACTTAAAAATGTAAGGAATAACAATATCAATTTAACTAAATCAACTCTTTTTGAATAATTCATTCAAATTATGTTTAATCACACTGAATATTATTGCATAAATGTTTGGTCTGTTCCTCACACTAAGCTATCACATCTATCACATTCTTCAGAAGACTTGAAATACAGCACACAAGTCATATGCACCACTTCTATGATATGATCAGGTTGAGAGCATCATTGGAGCAGGGAAGTCAGATAAAAAAATAAATAAGACCAGATCCAAAACATTCTGGAAACCTCAAAAATATGACAAAAAAACCTGTTTTATGATTTAACTTATTGAGAAACACTGTTTCTTCCCCTTCAGCCCTTCTCATCATGACCTGACTTTTTGGCCTTTTGTTTCTTCCCATAGGTTGACTATGGTGAGAAACTCGCTCATGGAAATATTTTATTAACCAGGCTGTCCATTATTTACACTCAAATCTGTTTACAAACAGCTGTAGGGTTATAGACCATATCCTTCCACTTATCACTTCTCCTATAAAATAAATGCCCAATTTTTTATTTTGGTTACAATAATGAGACAAGATATAAAACTGCTTTTCTATTGTATACATTCTCTTGGCGACTTTCTTTTTTATTATCTGCATCCAGAACACATACAGCATGTATAATTCACAGTGGAGTCACACAAAGGAGGAGCCAGTCAGCACACTGAAACAGAACATTAATTCTGCTGGAGTCCAAACCTACAAGACATCCAGACCATGACCCTATGGAAGCTTGTTTCCGCCACAGAATGAAAAATCAAAAAGGTAATTGCGACTTTTTTTTCTCACAATTGCGAGATATAAAGTCAGAATTAATTGATATAAAGTCAAAATTGCGTGTTGTATTCAGAATTGTATACAGTATGTATATTGTATGAGTGTGAAAACATTTTTTCCCCCTTACAATTGGCATGATAACTTGCAATTGTGAGTTTATATTTCACAATTCTGAGAAAAGATTCTTATAAAGTCAGAATTGCGAGATAAAAAGTCTTTTTTTCTCACAATTGCGACTTTATTTCTCACAATTCTGACTTATCTCGCAAATAAAAAGTCGCAATTAGTTTTTTAGTTTTTTTTATTCAGTGGCGGAAACAAGCTTCCATATGACCCAGACCAAGATACATCTGCAAAACAAATTCACCCTTACAAAACAAAATAAGGAATACACCAAACAACACAAATGTAGAATTTAGGCTTCAGCAAAAAAAAAAAAATATATATATATTCAGTATAATATATTATAGTTTTATTAGTTTAATTGCGCTAACTATAAATTTAAAGTTTACTTACGTTTCTGTTGGGACCTTAAGTGGACTAAGTAAACTGAATTAACTATTAATTTGTTGGATTCATTTGTTTGTTTTTATTTTTGTTAAATTGAGCCAGCAGCAAAATATTTTTTTTGAATGGGATGAAGGATGATGATTTATTTAATGGTTCTCCCACATTATTTGATTCATCAAAGCAACTGAACAATGATTACTTTTTCATCTGCATCCTTTAAAATCCAATACACCTCCACATTTAAGCCCTAGATTTAGATTTTATGAGGCTTGAGAGCTACGATTGCTCCCAGAGGATGACATATCCACACCACCTTTTCTTTGCATGGATCAATTTTAATAAGTAATGAAAATGGATTATTCCATGATTGAAATCCACATTTCGCCACAAATAAGACGAGTCTGAAGACTACTCTTTCCCAGGGTGGAAGGATTGAACATTTCTAAGGCTCAGAAAGGGTCTTGTTTCCTCTGACCTTGAGGCGCTTTGTAAGGAAACAGTGAAATCTGGGCTGCTGCACAGCAAAGGTATTCTATTTTAAAGGCAAAAACCTTTGCCTTCCAACAAAAATGTCATACCAGTAAAATGAAATTTTAAGCAACTTCCCTCTCTCTCGCTCTCTTGTAATGATATTGCACAGGATATTGCTGCATGCAGAGACACAAGGATGATTGTGTCGCAGGTCTGCAGAGAATGTATGCTGTGAATCATGCTGAATATCAAGGGTTTAAAGTTCCTGGTTTCCCAAAACATAAGACCTAAATAATGCAGACATGAGGAATCTCCTGTCAAACACAGTTGTCTGAAAAACAAACAACAATATCTGTTACTTTTCTTTGAACACAACTTTTTTGGGAAACCTCCATGACTTCACAGGTTGTCTAAGCCTATGTCATTTTGGGCGGAAAATCCAAAGGATATGACGGTTACGCATGCTCCTGAGAGTCTCTTTTCCGTTCAACGACACATAAAACGAATGCTTACAATGTTCAGGATAATCTCGAAAGAGTCATCGTGTACTGTACTTTTTTATAACTTTCATAACAAATAACTTGGCTGTGAGTATATCGGGACCTTGAATCGTGTTTTTGGTACGTTACGGGTGTAAGAGTGCGTGCATGAGCAGAAAGTTGCTGGCTGCAGTTCACTTAATGGCCACCGGTGTCGCTAATAACACTGTTTTCTGAATTCTACATTTAGCCTTTAAATATTTAATTTGAGATAATTAAGAAAGAGTACAAATTAAAAATTATACATTGCAAAATGTCAAAAATATCTAAATTAAACAAACAATATATTTTGTTATATTTATGATTTTTACAATTTCTTTTTTAATGTAATGTCTGAAAATATCTCCATCTGGGGTCTTGGGGTCTTTATTCAGCAAATTTTAACATATGCTTTCAATTTTACTAACTAATCAGCATTTCATTTTTAATCAACTGACAGCCCTAATGTTATTCTTTTTACGTTTGCCTTTTTCCCCTTATTTATAGAGGCCTGAATCAGCATCACAACCTGGTTCAGTGTAAGGCCAGTCCAAATTGGGTGCTTATCGGGTGCTCTTTCATTTCCAGCTTTTACAGTTAATTAAAACCTTACCAGACTGATGCAAATGGGGTATTAGATTATGACACACACAAAAAGAATAGTCACTGGGAAGAAATGCAACAGAATGAAATCTTTATGCCATAAATTACGCCTTTATTTCAGCTGTAACAAACATATTCAGTGGGGCGTAATTCAATCTGTGCATTTAAGCAGAACTTTGCTGACTACACGGCCAGCAACTGCTGACCGCTCATATATCATTTGGTTTTAGCAAACAATTCATGTATCTTTATCATTTAGAAGCTCTCGTGATATGTTCTGTACTGAAAATATGTCTGCCTAAACATCAAAATGTGCAGCGGTATGGGCTGATCGAGGCCAAAAAAGCAAGCTGTACTTTGATAAAAACAATTGTATTTTGATTTCTGTGGCAAAACAGTCCAGTGATCTATCTATCTGATCATCACTGAGCCAATTCTGGGAACACAAAAATAAATCATGGAACTGTAATAATTTGGAATAAACTGCATCTTCGGATATATTAAAATATATGAAATATTTCAGACAGTAAGAGAGGCGCTGCATGGTTGTCAAACATCATGAGTGTTACAGAAAAATGAGAGAGATCAAGTCGTAATCTAACACTAATGATCTGCCTACTGTTGTCTTCACTGACACACTCTTCATAAATCAGACATCAGTCTCATAAAACACGCCCGCCCGCCCACACGCTGTTCTGATTGGCTGTGGGTTTTGATTGATTTTGACGCATCTTGTAGTCGCGTTGCGTCTTATGGACAGACAAATTATTGGAATCTTATCGCATCATGCTCGCTTAGGACACGGCGTCAGGGCCATCAATGATCCTAGTTATTTTACAACACATATATGCATAGTTTAATACAAGTTACACTAAATGTTGTGAACAGTAGGCATATAGGCCTAGGTTTCAAAATGATACAGTTATATCTGATTTTCTGTATTTTTGCCAATTTTTACACTGAATGTTGTCAGACCTTCAGACAAAAACTATAAATAAATTAAAGTGATGCGTCATGAACAAAAGCCACAACAATGACACTCCTTCATTCATTTTTTAAAGAAAGTTATAACACACTGGTGCAGTACCCTATTCACACCTCTTGCATAATTGAGACCATTTCAGAAATTCAGACGGGGCAGATACTTTTTCGGCAGTAGGCACACTATATAATACACAATGATCTTCACATTTATTCAGTAATTATTTAATGTTATCCAAGTTTTAAATTATTCAGTTGTTTAGCACCAACTCAAGAGATTTTCTTAAATTTAAAAAGTAAGACTTGTCATTCATTCAACCCCATTCAGCAGCCGATTATCTTTATAATGAAGTTATGTGATTATTATTTTCTGCATCATCAGAAGTGTGAATTGTGAATGGTTTTTAAAGTGGATGTTAACTTGTCACGTAATATCGGATGAAGTCATCTGAACCTGACTTTGGTGAACTGACACACTGGTCACTATGATTGGAAATGAAATGGGGAGGCCACAGATTTCAGAAATGGCTTGACCTCTGACTGTCGCTTCTGTTACCCAGAGGCCTTGAGCAGATCTGCTGAAATTCTGAGCACATGCTGCCCACACAAGGATTAGACATCCCAAGGGGAACAAGCGACAATGAATTCCCAGTAAAGGGATAGAGAGAAAAGAGGATGGAGGAAGGCTGAGCACATCCGCTGGACTCAAGGGGACCGAAAGGACGAATCATGCATATAATAGCAGCACAAGTAAAGAACACCATTGTTACATCACATTATTACATATTTAATGAAATCCCAAAGTAATTTTAGAAGGAACAA
The DNA here is from genome assembly GCF_988280905.1 of Pimephales promelas. Classification (NCBI taxonomy): domain Eukaryota; kingdom Metazoa; phylum Chordata; class Actinopteri; order Cypriniformes; family Leuciscidae; genus Pimephales; species Pimephales promelas. The sequence continues at coordinate 18,824,933 of NC_142793.1, forward strand.
AAAAAAAACTCATTTAAAAATAAAAGGTATATCATTTAGACTGACAGAACATTTACATCATATGGGCAGTTACATAAAAAGTGTAATTATGTGTTCTCGTCTAAATAAAGCAGCTGATATTCATCTATCCCAGCAATCTCAAGCTTCAATGTTGGCCAGCTGTTTTCCGAGCCATGGTTGAAACAGGGTCTACACTTGGATGGGTGAAAATAATTAGGTGCTTGTCATGAGAAAGTGTGTTGTGGCATACCACTCTAACACTGGGCCTACAGTAAATTAAATCTGGAAATGCCAAGTATCCAATTTCTTACTGTTGCCATTATGGTCACCCACCCATATCCATTTATCAATTTTACCAGGCGACGCCTCATTGCTGTACATCACACCACCGTCTGCTAGGAATCTGTAAACAGCTTCAGTGCACAAACTTCTCGAAGGGAGATGAACATTGGGGACAGAGTCAGACGTGCAGAGACACACACAAACACACGAATATACGCACCAATGCAGATGGACGAGCAGAGACAGATACAAAGTGATAACACATACACTGTATGAAACTCTACACCTGCAATACAGCAGCCTGTTTAATAAAGGTTTCCTTAGCTTTAACCTTATTTTTAAATTTATTTAAACAAAAATACAGAATATTTATATTTATTTATATAATATTTATATAATATTATAAATTATATTATTATATTTATTATACTATATTATATATATATATATATATATATTATTTAAATTATATATATATAAATTATATATAAATTATAATATATTATATATATATAAATTATAATATAAAATTAAATATAATATTTACAATAAAAAAACAAAAATATTTAAACAAAAAACAAAAAAGTAATATTGTGAAACATTAACACAATTTAAAAGAATTGCCTTCTATTATATTATATTTTAAAGAGTCATTTATTCCTGTGATGCAAAGCTGAATTTTCAGCATCAGTACTTCAGTGTCACATGATCCTTCAGAAATAATTCTAATATGCTGATTTGCTGCTCAAGAAACTAAATTATCAAAGTGGAAAACGGTTGAGCTGCTTAATATTTTTGTCGAAACAATGATACTTTCTCAGGATTCTTCTGTGAATACTGGGTTCAAATGAACAGCATTTATTTCAAATAAAAATCTTTTGTAGAATTATGTCTTTACTGTCACTTTTGGTCAATTTAATGTACAGTATTCTTCCTGAATAAAAGTATTAATATCTTTAAAAAACTTACTAACCCAAAACTTTGAAAACAAGCCTAGACAGGCAATATTACACAAAAGTACAAGTTTACAAGTATATGCTTTTGTTTTGAGGATAATTCGATATTTTTTACTGAACAACGTGATAATAAAGTACAGCACTCGGTACTTTTTACGGAGACAAGGGGACTCATCTTTTTGAGACTGCTTAATTAATTACTGCAATGCATATCTAACATAAAAATAAAATGACATGATTATCATCTATAAAATGACATAATTATAGATTAAAAGGTTGATGTATATCACATTAAGAGTCTTTCTACAGCATCTGAACTGAAATTCTAGTCTACAATAAAATTCTCCTAAGCCATTGCTTTATAGCTCTAATGAATCAGCATTAAAAATAAATAAATGATGACCTTTCAAAGCTACTTTAAGAGTTTTAAGAGTGGAAAAGACAGAGGCATCTTCAAAAAAAAAAACATGACAAAGTCCTTTGCTTTCTTCTCAGAATACTTTCCCTGCATTTAGCGAAGACAAGACAAGTGAAGCGAGGGGATGCTGCTTTCAACTAATCAGAGTAACTACCATTAGTCAGTGAGAAATGACACCAAATTGTCCTGAATATTTGAAAGCATAGCATCTTATTTGAAAGATCTCAAAGGAGTCCGAAAACATGATAATGATGTGGGGGGGGGGGGGGGGATATGTGATGGTCACGTGTTTGCCATCAAATGAGAGCATCCATGTCTTTTTTCCTTCTTCAATTTAATTAGTGAAATCATTGACTGCAACACTCTTCTGCTGGATCCATTTATCCACAGTAATTTAAAATATGACATTTAGCTGACATTTATTTCTGGCTGCTGAGTCTTAAGCGGGTCTGCATGCAACAAATTAATTAACGGTAGGGGACAATATGACAGGATTTCACACATTTAGAGTTGTCGGTGACAAAAAGCCAAAGATCGTACATTGACAGCACTTACAGGCGAATCTTTACCAATTTTGCTCATTATTGCATGTTGTCTGTGTTGTTTTAGCACAGATTCACTAAAGAAAGTAGAATTGTCTTTCTTTTCAGCAATAAGATACCTATTTACTATAAAAAAAAACAATTTATTGGTGTTATCACATTTACATATCATTTGAATGTTTTTGAACAAGATAAGAATAGACTTAGTGTTTATAATTAGAGTTTGGAGTTTGTTCTAATAATAATATATGGATGTGTTTGTGCTGAGAAGAATGAGACCTTGTCCACACTATACGTTTTCGTTTGAAAACTCATCTTTTTCTCTCCGTTTTGGCCTTTCTTCCACATTTAGACAGCGTTTTTGTCACTAAAGACAGCTTTTTGAAAACTCTCCCAAGTGGATAAATTTGTAAAATGTATGTCCTGCGGTAAAACATGATGACAATTGCGTTTTAGATGCGATTTTTACACAACACTTAGTAGTGGGATATTTTGATAAAAAAAAGATTGTGCCAGAAGAATAGAGAGAGAACTTTATTACATCTGCTCTCTCGGCATCATCCTGTGAACGTTTATTATGTTTTACGCATGCGCAGTATGGGGATTTAAGCATTTTCAGATGTTAAAAAAAACTTTTGCTGATAGTTTATTCACCCCCATGTCATCCAAGATGCCCATGTCTTTCTTTCTTCAGTCGAAAAGAAATTAAGTTTTTTGATGAAAACATTCCAAGATTTTCTCCATATAATGGACTTCATTGGGAACCAAATGGTTCAAGGTCCAAATGAGAGTTTCAGTGCAAACTGCAAACTGTTCAAAGGGCTTTAAATGATTCAAGATGATGAATAAGGGTCTTGTCTAGTGAAACGATCGCTCATTTAAAAAATAAATAAAAAAGTTTAAGTTTTATAAGGACAAATGCTCGCCTTGCTCTGTTCTGTGATGAGGGTTCATGACTCTCCTGTTCGAACTCGTTCATCAAAATGAACAAATCTTTTTGCGAGTCATGAATCGAAGGGTCCTTGATAAGACTCTTATTCATCGTCTGGTGTCGTTTAAAGCCCTTTGAAGCTGCACTGAAACTCTCATTTGGACCTTGAACCGTTTGGTTCCCATTGAAGTCCATTATATGGAGAAAATCCTGGAATGTATTCATTAAAAACCTTCATTTCTTTTCGACTGAAGAAAGAAAGACATGGACATCTTGGATGACATGGGGGTAAGTAAATTATCTGCAAAAGTTCTTTTAAAAAACTACTCCTTTGCTAGTGTGGACAGGTTTTCAAAAGTATCCGGATTAATGTAAACATAGCCTCCTGACAATGACTTCATTTAAAACTGTTTTAAGCACAAATAGCATCTGGTCGAACTGAGTTGCAAGTATTTAGTCAATAAGGCGCAGGTTTTTGCACTGAAATACCTCAAATTTGCACAACAGCGCCACAAATCTGTTCGTGTATATGACAGCATGTTCATAAAAATGTCCATAAAAGTATAAAAACCTTGAAACATATGTTCAACAAAATAAATACATGTTTGATCCTACTTGTGCTGCCTTCTGCTGAATTCAAAGATCAAAGAGCCAATTTCAGTTCACACCGAGGCCATCACTGGGAGAAAAACGCCCGTGCCCCTGAACTCTGCCTGAACTACTGTACGTGTTGAGCGATGCTTTCAGTTCTGATGATGCACAATCCTCAAGATAAAAGACTTACACCTGAGCTGGCTTCCTCCTGTCCATTATCATCTCGCTGACCCTGTTAACCCGCTCAACCGTACGAGTGAACTTTTACTAAAGGATTTCTTTACTCAGAAATAAAAATGATAGCTCCGTGTGAGAAAAAGTTACATTTCAGTGTGTTTCTCACACAAATCTCCTGTACGGACAGAGTCATTTCATGAAACTTTCACGGTGCGTTCTGTTTGAAGCTTGAAAGCTTTTGGTCCATGTTCATTGTAATTGAATAGGGGAAAAAAGGACTGGCAAATACATCCTTGTGTGTTCTACTGAAGAAAGAAAGTCATAACAGTTTGGAACGACATGAGAGTGAATACATTTAAATTTTTGTGATGAAAGATTCCTTTAAAATATGTAGCTCATTCATTCCGAATAATGTCTTTGTGTTCATTTTGGCATGACTTGAAATAACCTGTTGTTTTGATGGTGCATTTTAGATGAACACATAATCAGCTTATGCTAGACAACCCTATTGCTTCATGCCTGGAGGTTTGATTTAATCAAAGCCTCGGAGAGACTGTTATTTTGTCCGGTGAAGCTTGTGGGAAAGTTATAGCAAGAGGAGATACTGTCAACACAGGTGTTTTGTTCATTCCCTGACATTGATATTTACATGCGTTGCAGCTAGTCTCTAATATAGAAGCCTGAAGCTTCTCCTACTATGAATAAATGCTTCATCCAACATGCCCGAGGTGCACTTTTACAGCATCAGCAGATTTCAGGCCTGGGAGGATCGCCGCGAGTTAATTTAGGCAAAATCATAATGCAGAAGCTCTCAGCTCAAAATTACACTGCCAGATAGTCATTTCTGTCAAAAGCATGTCTTTAATGTGATAAATACCCACAAGCATTTATATTCTTATTTGATTAAAATCACAAAAACAGTCATTTTAATGGTAGTAATTAATTTAACACTTTTTCATTTCACACTAGTCTCTGGACTAATGGTGGGGATTTTCCACTAATTCTTTCTGCAGTTACTTACATCTCGTTCAAAAATGGTTATTCATTTAGAAAAGAAACAAGTGACTTATGAGTGAGTAAATTAAATATTAGCTCAATTGATTCATTCAAAAATGTTGATTCATCCAGGAACAAAACAAATGACTGTCTTTATGAGTGATATTAAATCGTTAATTTGAACGATTTGTTTATTTGAATATTTGATACACGTTTTGTGAGTGAGTCATTGAATAGTTTTCCCAATAACTTTGAAAAAATGCTGCTATGTTCAATAAGGACACATCACTAATGTGTTGCGATGCGGAACGACAGTGGTTTTGTTTGGAATTATTTTAGTTGACTAAGCAAAAACAGACAAATTAAAGGGTTAGTTCACCCAAAAATTTAAATTATGTCAGTATTTACTCACCCTCATGTTGTTCCAACCCCGTAAGACCTTCGTTCATCTTCGGAACACAAATTAAGATATTTTTGATGAAATCTGAAAGCTGGATCACTCCTCCATACTAGTCCATAGGCTTCTTGAGGGATTGAAACTTGCTGGCCTCGAAAAGTTATTAAAGACATCGTTAAAATACTCCAAGTGACTTCAGTGGCACAATCTTTACTTTATCAAGCGACGAAAACACTTTTTGTGCGCAAAAAAAAGAAAAAAATAATGACTTTATTTCAACTATTCACTTCCTTCTCTAGTGAGCTCACTATTGGCCGACGCTGGTCATGTGTGTGATGCGTGTGACGTACAACAACAGGAGGTCATACGCTGTTAATCTAGTAACCTGACTTGAGGCCCAGAGAGAAGGAAATGAATAGTTGAAAAGTGTTCATCATTTGATAAACTTAAGATTGAGCCACTGTTTTCACTTGGAGTATTTTAACGATATCTTTAATAACTTTTCGTGGCCGGCAAGTTTCAATCCCTCAAGAAGCCTATGGACTAGTATGCAGGAGTGATCCAGCTCTGAGATTTCATCAAAAATATCTTAATTTGTGTTCCGAAGATGAACGAAGGTCTTACGGGGTTGAACAACATGACGGTGAGTAAATACTGACAGAATTTTCATTTTTGGGTGAACTACCCCTTTAATTTGCAATATTAAGCCTAAAATATAAGACATAAATTAACAACTTCGTTTATTGATTTATTTATAGGAATGTGTGGGGATGTGCAGAAGTCTCCCACAAGGGCTACTTTTATTTGATTAAAAATATAGTAAAAGTAATATTATGAAATATTATTACAATTTATTTATTTTTTAATGTATTCCTGTGATGGCAAGCTGAATTTCCAACATTATTACTCCACTGTCATAAAGCCGGATAATGACATGCGTATGGTGTGTACTCCCTCATTTCTCATCTTAATTAAGGAAACACCTGCTGTATGGACAGCAGCCAGTGGCCTAATTGTGTCAAGACTCTGCTTTCAGAGAGCCCTGCACAGGGTGCGACTGCACAGCAGCAACTGTGTGTTTGAACAGAGATCAAATAATGGCAGAGAAAGTTTTGCCCCCTCTCAAAGGAATGCAATAGCCTTGAGTTCAGATACCACAAGTCATATCGCGCGAGAGTCTCTCTGTCGTCTTTCATCTATAAATACCAACCACAAACCGCTGCACCTACACAGCACGGCACTCTCACAGGGCCATTGGAGGGGGTCGAATATCAGGATTTCTATTAATAAACACATTGAAATTGCATTTTTTGCCGCATGAAGTAGTGTATTGAACCCATTTGATTTAACACTGCAATTTATGCATGAAGAATGGGGCTGGGTAAAAGCATATGGCCTTAATCAAAGCCTCCTGGTAATTCACCTCCATTAATTCAGTGCTATATGAATAGAACATCACCCCCCCGCTTACATTGTTATATATAGGCGTCACGTAAAAATGGCCAACATGCACAGTATGTACACTTTTACAAATTACCAACCGGCAAGAACCATAATTTCACAATAAATGTGATACTAATTGACCTTTGTGTCATATGCCTAAACAAACGTAACGAGCAGTATGATTGAATGTTAATGAGCTGCGTATCTTCTACACTGAAAACATCTTTCAAATGTGACGACCTCCATGCCCACTGTTTTGAGTGGGTTTGATAGAACGCTTCACACAACCATTAACAGTCTTTCTTTTTTCTCTTTTTTTCCTCATTGTCTTTACTCGAGGTTAGAAGGACATGCGAATGTAGGAGAGATGAATTGAGTTGTTTTTATGATGTCTTGAGATTGCAGGTATTTTGTTGAAAATAAATAAAAACAGCCCAACACATTTCAGATCTGCTTGTAAAATGGTGCTTCACCTTCTGAGCCACTGAAAGTATTGTTTGTCTGCAGTTTGTGAAATTAAACAAAATTATTTTGTTTGGAGACAAGGTAGTTTGGCTTTGGACTATTTGTCCCTTAAAATCCACATCTGTGGCAACTGTGAGGGAATTTAAAATGACCTGTTAAGCGATATACTGTATATTAGATTTATAACTGTAATATCACATAATTTCAAATAGTATATGAACCATTTCATATGGGTTCAATATGAAAATCTAATGTAATATTAAAAAATGATATGTAATATATTTTGTCCTTTTGACAACAGGATTTGTAGCTCTAGTATTTAATTATTTTTTAAATATAAATTATATATTATGACACTTAGACATAGCAATTTAAAAATAAAGAAATATAAAAAAATTCTAAAGAAATATTTATTTATTTAAAAAAAAAAATGACATCTTTCTTACATATTAGTGAAGAACAGCACAGGTTATTGCCTAAATCACAGAATTTCCCACTAATGAGAAAGTCTTACGATTCGAGAAAAAGTTATCTAATTTTTTCATTTATTTATTTATTTTTTACTCACATTTGGGAGCTTGGCAAGTGTTTATTTTGGACTGGTATCAATTTTTCCCATGATTATTTTATGAATGCACACATATAATTGGATTTCGAATCTCTTAATCAGGTTTATCTAGACATAATCTAATGTTTTGAGAATGTGAGCCATGGGGAGACCTGACAGACAGTTCAGAGCACCATAGGAGCCTAAAGCAAGTATGTATTCATATTCTCAGGCTGCGGGCTCCTCTAAATCTACACTGCGGAGTGGTCCACTCTGCGTGAACTTTAATTAAACTAAGACACTCCGGCAAGACTTCCCATGCAGAGACATGTTTGCGTGTTGATCCCGAATGCTGGAGATTTTCACACACCTCTCACCTCTCTGAGTTTTGAACCTCTGGGAAAAAAATGTAATCTACAGCCTCACACATCTGAAGTAGAAAATAGGAAAATGCTCTCATGTCACATGATATGTCTGACAGTTTCGTCTTGGCTGAAAGGAAAAGTTCACCCAAAAATTTGCTAACCCTCCTGTATGACGTTATACTTTGGCTTAGATATTTCCATGTTATGAATGGATGGAATGAATGTTATGAAAGGAATGTCACCACAATATAATTTTTCAGTAAAAAACTCTTCAATCCAGACCTTCTGAGACATATCAATTAAAGAATCAGAAACTATGTGAATTTAGCAAGTGTCAATAACTTAAATCCACATCCTGTCGTAATTTTTTCCAAATGTATAAGTAGGAGGACTTGAATACAGATTACGTCTCCTTTTGTGTTTCAAAGAGCAAACAAAGATAAAGGTAAAATTTAAGATAAAGGTTTGGAACTACATAAGGCAATCAAACAATGCATATATACAAGAACAAGTTAACAAGCAATAATGCTTGTTATTGCTAGTTATTTACTTGTTATATACATACTTACATATTTGTACAGTATATTTATATAAACTTTGGCACAATTCTTATTATTATCAATGTTGAAAAATGTTGTGCTGCTTAATATATTTGAGGAAATCATGATAACATTTTTTTCAGGATTATTTGATGAATAGGAAGTTCCAAAGAACAGCATTTATTTGAAATGTACATTATGGCATTAATGTTTACTCTCTCTTTTTATCCATCTAATGCACCCTTGTTTAATAAAAGTAATTACTTTTTATTCTTTTTTTGTATCAAGCATATAAACACAGGAACATCAAGAGATTTTAAACTGACATATGGTAAAATGTAATTATTTCTTAAAAAAAAAAAAAAAAACCTCAAACTTATACAACAAAATGGTATTCTTATCTATATGCAATCCACAGTACAACACACTTCTACTGCTAGACTGCTGTGAATTGTTTTTAAAAATATTCGCTTATGATTCACTTCAGGCAGTCGCTGATGGGTCAGAGGGGTTAAGCACTCATCAAATTATTGACAATAATGATATCCTAAATGGAAAGTGTCGAGTTTGTTAATGTTCTGCAGAGGTGGGGTTAAAATTGACTTGAATAATTGCTCCAAATTGTCTTGTAAATCTAGCAGGGCTGTAAACGACTATTGATCTTGTTTAAGTGGTGTGCAAAGTGAGCTCAATGGCAATCAAATTAGACAGGGGGATGGTAGGAAATGCATGTGCTATGATGTAGTTCTTTATAATCCCATTGACTGCAATAGACCGTCTGAAAGCAATACAATTGACTGACCTGTGACTGATCACATCCTTTTTTTGGCAGCTGAGAACTCTTACTTAGGCTCTTTCCATCAGTATCACTGTACTAATTACATCCTAATGGAATGTCCAACACTGAGATAATTGTAAAAAGGGCTAAAAGGTCTAGACTTTACTTTTTTTAAACACAGCATTAAATGTCTGGGTTTGGGAAATCTCAGTTTACTTCCACCATGTTCCTGTCAATGTAAGAAAACACTTTTGTATTTTAATTTCTCTTCGCCTTGTTAAACATATCAGCAAAGTTATTGCAATAATTGCACATTTTTAGGAAAACATCAAATTAGACAATTGTGGAAACATCCACAGCTGCAATTGGATAGTTAAGGCTGAATTCTTATGTGATTCATTCTCTTTCATGCACAAGGAATCAGTCTTAATGAACATAGCCTCTCTAGGGCTCGTCATATTTCTTTTGATTGCTGTTGGCCCACATTCATACAAAAATCCCCACAAGTTTATCACCAAGACTCATTGCGGAAAGTACTGTGGAACGTATCATTGCTGATGTATTAAAGCAAAAATGATAAATAACCATTGACTGTAACTTCTGAAATATTAGTATACAGAACTGGAGAGTCATACAGTTATTATAGTCACAGACTAGAGCCCTCTCAGTCCTCTTTTGAATGGTCGTCAATGACGAAATATGCTCATCTAAATGGCATCTAAAGGTCCAGAAAGGACTAATGGGGTCAAAAGTCTAGTTTTGACTAAAGTTAAATTTAAATTAAAGGGTTAGTTCACCCAAAACTCTGTGCAAAAAATAAATAAATAAATAAATAAAAGACTTTATTTAACAATTTCTTCCCTTTTGTGTCAGTCTCTGATGCTGTTTACGTGAGCACAAAGGAGCCGGCCAATACTGAGACAGCGTTGAAGTCGTTATTTTTGTTGTTTTTTTTGCCACGAAACGTATTCTTCTCACTTCATAACATTAAAGACATGACTACACCACTGTAGTAGTCTGGACTATTTCAGCGATGTCTTTTCTAGCTTTCTGGCCCTTGAAAGAGGTAATAACGTTGCGGTCTAAGAGGGGTCAGAAAGCTCTCAGATTTCATCAAAAATATCTTGATCTGAAGATGAATGAAGGTATTACAGGTTTGGGACGACATGAAGGGGAGTAGTTCATAATAGAAATGTCATTTTTTGGTGAGAACTGACCCTTTAAACTGAAGACAGATTGCATGAACTAGGAATTTTCAAACTGTAGTCCAGGAAGTCTACTGACTATTTGAGAAATACAATAATTACAAAATGTATTTTAACTGTAAGAAATAAAAAGACACTTTTGAATGGTTTTCTGGGGCGGGAAAGATGTACATAAATACTTTTGAACTAAATTCAAAATGTTTCTCTTATAATCTCACATAAAAAAAGATAATACTAACTTAATATTTAAATATGTATTTGGCTTTGGTGAATAATTTAATTTAGGAAATTTTAGATTTTTTATTTTTTTGCCAAGTATCCTCTAAACCCTTAAATATTTAATATTAACCCTTTAATATTTATTTAATGAATGCAGCAAAGTTTAGTAGCAATATTTAAAAACAAAACTATTTTCTTATTTTCTGAAACTGAAATACCCCACAAGCCCTCAACAGTTTGAAATACCTCTGAGCCAAAACTTAGTTTGAACCGCAGCTTCCCTGCCAATGATTCAGGGTCCACAGAGACATCTGTCATTGACTGGGCGGGTTGGATCAGAGGGTATGGAGAGACAGATCAATCAGCACAGGAGAGATGAAACTGAATAGACTCCCTTTTCAGGGCACTATTGAACTGTTATTTAGCTTCCCCCATCAATGACTGCTTACACAATCCCTCAGTCAATAGTAACGCAAGATTCAATCATCTCAGGTTAGTCATTCCCTAATTAGATTCTAATGCGCCAAAGAGCCCTACTTTTTTTTTTTTTTTTTAAACATCGGTCTCAAATGTAATGCATTTAGAGAAGCACATATCTATTGTTTGTGTCTTGTCAAGCATTTAAGCTCTAGGCTCATGTAAATGTTCAATTACTGAGGAAGCCACTAAATTATGTCTCTGTGATCTGACAGGAATGACAACTTGCATGAAAAGGTTACTGTAAAAGTGTGTATTATTTGTATTAAAATGATTTCTATTAAAACTGAACTCGACAATGTCTCTGAGGGAGTTACCACAGTAAACAAAAATGCATGGCTAGCCATAAATGTGTGTAAAAACATTTCTCAGTAAAACAAATTGATTTAACATGACATGTTAAATACTGCATCAACAAACAGCAGTGAGGGCGACAGGCAAATTTCCTTTAAGACTTTCTGTAGAGTTTTTTCATTGACCCACATTTCTGAGAGATAACAAAGCAATATCTCCCCTGCGTATCTCACAATCAGTACAATATCGTCCTCATGAGCTTATGTGTTCAGCTAACAATTTCCCGTGTCGCGAGATGGAAACAGACAATATTAGCTGCTTTGATGGCTCTGCAGGGAAGACACAGTGAGTTTTAAAGCCCACTTCACCGCATGCTAGCACTTCAAATAAACCGAAAAATGCCAGTAATCAAACACAGCGTTAGCTCTAGGAGAGGGCAACTGTACTGTATGCTGGGACATCACCTTGCCAGAAGAGTCCTCTGGTTGTTTTACAGGAGCTGCAAAATTCAATAAATATTTACTGGTACTGTAAAAAAAAAAATGTATGCAGGTTTGTTCTGATGTAGATCTATCTCTCTATCCATCCATCCATCCATCCATCCATCCATCCATCCATCTATCTATACACATTCTTTTAGTACGGTGCACTAGAGCCGAACGCACATCCCTAGACACAAATGACATAATTTATAATATTTTTTTGTCCGATTTAAATTCTAAGGATGTTAATCTTGATAATAGTGTATCATTACTTTCGGAGTAAATTTCATATTCACAAAGCCAGTGTAAGACTGGACAAACTGGTTGAAGGGATAGACCCGAGTCCTGACCACTGGTCAACGAGATGAAGGACTGTGCTGCAAATTAACATTTGAACATCTCACACACACACACTTCTTCCCCACACCCCCCACTCATGAAGAGATCACCCATAAGAATATATATGGTTTTAATTTGAACAACTATCATACAGTTTTATACATGTGTTCAGTATTTTTTTAAATGTCTCACTGCGAATGATACAAGCGTCTTATTTCCAAATAAGTAAAACAAAAGGTAATACGATTTTTAAGAGTTTAGGCATAACTGGCACACAAAGGAATGTGGTCTCTAGGCATGGTCCAACTCCCAAAAAAGCAAATCCCCCCACTGTTCACAAATGGTCAACATCTACCCCCAGTAAGTCTGGGGGGTGAACACAGTAAATTTCCATTGTAAACCCATGTTTACATATGAAATGAGGTCTGGCTATATAATGAAATGCAACAAGATCACGTCCTTTTCTGTATCAGATCCGCCTGTGAATGCTAAGTCGCCGAGACTCAGCATTCATGTATTTGATAATGTCGAGTAAAGGATTTTCCCTTTTGTTCTAGAACATTTGATGGTTTGCATTAATTATCTTTCAATTGATTATGAAATTGTAACAATACATTTACCTGACATAATAAATTGTTATATTTGATTATTCTAACACTTTGACTTTATTTTCATTAGAGTTAAAAGGAATAGTCAAACATTCACGTAGATTTAATGATGCGTAGATATCACTGAAAAACCTTTAGAATAACGACTTAATACATAAGATAAAATGTAATTTAATTAAAAATCCCATTGCCTTGAGAAAAGATGGAACACTCGTGAGACATTTACCTCTAATCGAATAGCGCTATTGGATTTAATTAGTCGGCCTTTCACCAGAAACAATCACTGTAATCCCAATATTAGAATAATGGTCTCTTCTAAACCTTTGAACACAAAGGCTTAGAAAAAAAATTTTTTTTGTAGTTTACACAGAAATGATAAAGGGTGTTTTCGAAAACTTACACTTTAAAACCCGTTTCTGGCCACCAAAACGCCATTGTCGTCTAAATGAAAGGATATTAGTTTTATGAATAAATGAAATGTTGATGAAACTCCTCTGTCTGTTCCTTTGTCTGTTGTTGTAGATACAAATGTTGGCTGTGTGTTATGATTCTGTGTGTTCTGCTTCTCGCATGTTAATTAGGTTAATTATCAGAACATGCTTCTCCCAAACTTTGTTAATCAAACATTAAATGTGTTATTTATTATGCATTTTGATGTGCTGAATTAAAAGATGCATCAATTAAAACAATTGATTGGCTACTGTTTCCAAGATATTTAGGTCTATGAATATTGTGTAGATAGTACCTGTCACATTTCCTGTTTATGTAACACTTAAAAAATAAGCAAAGTGGCTATATAAATCAAATTTATTATGAAACAAAAGGCAAAAAACGATTTTGTACATCCTAATCAGTGTCTACTCGGCGCTTGTCTCTTGTATTCATGGGCTCAACTTACTCCATTTGAAGTTATCTGCAGTTTACACAACTACGAGGCATCTCTGCTCTCTTTGGCAAACACAAATCTGTCCTTTTGCAAAATGACTTTACCACTGACTAATAAGAGAGAGCACGACGGTGTATGATGGGTGCAAAACTCTGTTCCTGGAGGGCAACAGCTTTAACCCTAATTAAACACACCTGATCCAGCTCATCATGTCCTTCAGGCTAATTTAAAAACTACAGGTACAGTCAGTGTGTATTTGAGCAGGGCTGGAAGTAAACTCTGCAGGGTGGTGGCCCTCCAGGAATTGAGTTTTGCACCCCTGCTGTATGATTTCCAGAGCTGATAGAGGGCAATTTGTTCAGCAGAGTGATGTAAGCTTTGTTACGGTTGGATCATCCATGACTTCTAGGAACAACATGATACAATTCATATCCTGTACTGTATGACGCAATACCAGCTTCAGATTGCATTGCATTATTCATAGTTTTGCCTTAAAAGCAAGTACTTTCCAAACTCAGTTATAGATTTATTCATACATCCAGTCAAAGATGCATTTTAGTAATTTCTGGTTTGAATTCAGATCCCCTCCCTTTATAACTCTTTTATTCTCCACCTTTCCCAAATCATGGGTCATAATACTGACTCGATAGCAGATATCAGCAATTTTAAGCATAATTTTTGTTCTCAGTGAACCAGAATTAGTAAAGTTTGACTACATTTATTAAAGAAGCGTTTTGGCTGTAGACCAGTGTATTTAAATGCTTAGCTTTATGATCAAAGCTCTGTAGTTTTCATTGTCGTGGCGAAATATATAATGCAAGGAAATAAAAAAATGATGAACAAATAAATGTTCCTCAAAAGCCTATCATAGTAGATTTTTCTAAAAAGTGGATATGGATAAGTCAGTCTAGTAAGTGTTTGTCGCAATTATTCTTAGTTTCACCCTTATGGACTCTAAGTTTGTTTTTCATTCAGTCTCGTCTCCTTTGTTCATAGTTTCCCGCCACGCCACTTGTTTCTTGTCTCCAAGGTTTCTCATTGCATTCTTGTTTGTTTCAATGGTTATTCATCAGTTACCTCATATCACCTGTGTTAATCCAATCATCTTTGTTTTCACTTAGTATATATTTATGCCTGTTTGGTGTTGTTATCAGTCAGTCAATTAGCTCTGTTCACTTTTATCTTCGTCTTCGCGTCCTGCAAACACCACGCATCTAAAACATTACTAACAATAAAAGTTGTTCTTGTTTTTAAAATCTGTAAAGAATTCATAGACAAACACTTTCTTTGAAAAATAAAACTGAGACACATGTTTTGTCACAGACCTTGGTTTTGTTGCTGGAGTGTCTCTGTGAGGTCCTGTAGATGTAGCAGAAGAAGACCTCCAGCGCCTAACAGCAGCAGAAACCAGAAGGAGCCGGGGATTCTCATGACCATCGAGAGTAGGGACCTCCTTCTGCCTCCACAGACGGCCTCCAGCACCCTACACTCTACCCACATCACGGCCTGTGACGCACGGCCCTGCCGGTGGGACCTACACACACACAAGAGAAGAAAAAAAAACACTTCAACAGTGACTTAGCAACCAAGGCCGTCGTGACTGCTTTACTTCTGCAAGACAAGCCAGTGGTTTTAGAGTTTGGAATTAGAATTGTTTAGAGTTCTTTAGAAGCAAGCGCCTAGCGACAAGCTAGGACACCCTAGCAACCACCCAGAACATTATTGGCAATTTTTTCATTCGCAAGCAGCAATCTTCTTTTTTTTTATATAATGGCAAAAAGAATCAAGTTAAATCTGCTGTTGGGAAATGTTGAAAACTTTGATTAGTTTTAGTAAGTTACAAATTGAAAAGGACAATGGGGCGTTTGCATTTGTGAATGTTTATTTCTGTATCTCACAATGTGCATGCATTTATATTTAGCACGTTGTGTTTTCGCGGATTTATCTGATGAATATTCTGCTGACTGCAAGGTCCCATTTCCCACAAGAGAAGATGCAAGACAGAGAATAAGAAAGAGAGAAAGGGAGGCACAGTTGTTTGTGGAGTGTGTGCGAGGTTTGCTGTTCTCAGCAGGTGAGAGCAGCGCAAGGAATCATGTGCTGAGCCCATAGGGACCTGAAGCCTACACAAAACATCTTGCCCTGCCTGTTCCATGTGTATCTTCTACACACTGTGAGATTAGACAAACCTGACTCACACATACATAAATTCTTATTGCAAACATTCATCATACACTGTGCTTTGTGGAGCTTAACACCAAACAAATCTGGAGCACTGAGGAGGAAGGTATAAACTGATTACTGAATTAATCGACTGAATTAATTTGCTTTTAATATTATTAATAGGACTGTGTATTATAATATGAATTCCACATCAAATGGCACTTTTCCACAAACAGGCTAGGCTAAAAAGGCCAGGCTATAAAATAGCACCTGGAACTCTTTTTCAACAAATAGTCAATGGAAGGAAGTGCTTAACCTTCAGAAAATATCTGAAGTCAACTTCAGGTCTTCTTACTAAATTTTAAATGTTTCATTCACTTCATATGAGGTTTGCAAACCAATTTGGGACATGTCTATGTCTATATATATCAGTTTTAACACAAAATTAAATAATTAAAATCCCTTGGTAATAGAGTGGACCTCAAAATCTCATTTTGAATCAATCATTAAAATTAGCCAACAATTATAATTTTATTTATTGGATAAAGTTCAGAAAGCCCAAAACTCTCTGAAGATGAAGAAGAAAGAAAGAAAGAAAAAAAAAACTCGCAATTTTAACTGGTCAGGTGTCATCAAAATAAATCAAAGCCCAGCAATTACAGAAATTATATGTAGCACTGTGAATGTGGCTTCATTTGCTTTGCAAAGTCATTTTCATTTGCTTGAAAGCATTTTCCATTCAGCACTTAAATGTAAGTGCTGCATTTTTTACTGTAAAACCGAACATCAAACCTTTGCCTGATGGAAACCGGCCTTATCATCTTCCCACATCAAAACACCAAAATTGCAGCTTGATGTGTACAGTCGCATCTTTGCAGGCAATCACAGCTGAGGTGATGGGGTTAGATTTCTTTAACAACAGCTTTGAGTAAAAAAAACACCCCATGCACCTGCTCCTTCATCGACGCCCCATTTCCTTTTATCTGGGCTTGATTGCTTTTCCCTGAATTGGACCACTTCCCCCATTACCCCAGTCCCAGGATATTGCTGATCCCTGACCTGTATGATAGTGGGATTTAAAAAAGGTCTTGAGAAGCACAAGGAAACCTGTGGATGTAATCTAGAGCTGTTCTCCTCAGTAGAGCCAGAGGATCTTCTTCTAATGAAAGGCGCTCTCTCACCAGATGCTACCCTGTCATTTAAGATCTTACTTTTGACATTCACTTGTGATTATACTTAGAATTCAAACCCGGGCCAAAATGACTGTGTTTTCTTCACTTTTTAAGAATTATTACTTCTATTAATTAAGCAAACTCGTATGCAACTGTTGTACTTGCCAAATAGTCAAACTTTAATATTCATGTGAAATATGGAAAGGTGGTGGATCATTATAAACGTATTCTCTAAATAACTTTAAGAAGTCACTTTATAGAAGTTTTATTCTTATAACCACGCAGCCAAGGTCAAAAATTAAATAAATAAATTGAAATGGGAAAAAAAGAGATTGTTTCATTCTGCTTTGTTATGATCATGAGTTTAATACAATTATTTTAATCTTCTTTTAAGGTTTATACATCTTAAAGTAGTGATGATGGGTATAAATACATTGTGAGTAGAAACTAAATATTCTTCTGAATTATATTTCATAAATATTTATAATATATATTTTTTTTCGCAGAATAAATTTTGTTTTTATACATGAATATACATAGCTAATTTGATCATTTGATTAGACTGAATTGATAATTTTGGCATGTCCATAGCATTAAAAAAATGAAAAACTCTGGCCTTAGTGAAAATAAGTCTTTTCAGGGGCAGAGGTTATGATTATGATTTGTTTTTTACGGTTGTGGTAACGTACACAGATAAATTATGTACAGACTAGGAACATGATAGTTTATTTTGATTGTTCAGTCAGGTATGTAGAGGCTTTTTTCAATCATGTGTGATTCCAATATTTGCAAATTTGTAAGATCAAAAAGACCAGATGTGCTCAATTAGCCAAGATAAATTAAATCTCTGTATTTACATAAACCGACTAAATCAATTTTGTCTTGTTTGTTTAGACAGCTGTTAATTACAAAAGACGTGAAGTTACGTAGATGGACTATTTACAGATTTAAAATGAGCTCTGCAAAAGTTTAGTTGCAGTGAAGCTAAGTTAAAACCAGCCTTGAGTCTTAAACTACTGGTTCATGTGATCTGTTGAGCTGCTGTATTTTGTGTAGTGTAATATTAACATTCATTATGGTGACAGATGGAGGACATATTCGCAAATCAATAAGCTTCCCCATCCCCACTGTCTCTCCCTCACTTCGCTCTGTCCTTCCTTGCTGAACACATTCATCACTGCTCTGAATATTATACCTCACTTTTGCAATTACCCTGTTGAATCAGTACTCTGAAATTAGAAATGATTAAAACCATTGATCCAGTTTACCACATTCAAACATAGCAAACCATTGCATTGATTTGTCAACATAATCTCAGTGTAATCTTATTAAAAAAAACAGCATTTATAGCCATTTGCTTTTTTGAGGTCATTAATTCCCTTTCCCAGGTAAAATCATTTTAGTACATGCCATGGCATGCTGACGATTCTCTGTGCATGGGTAGTTTTATTTTGAGAACTGGCTCTGCATTTTAACTGGATTGGGACGTGTCCTGTAACCTAAAAATTGACGACACAGGAAATTGTATATGATCATATTTTTTATTTTTTAATTCTGTAAATTTTCAAATAACTTTTCTCTGTATGCAATTAAAATCAATCCTAACCTACAATATAATAACCTTATTGATCGCCAAAAAGATTCTCTAAAGCCGTCTGGAAGCTGTGGAGGACCCAATGATGTCAAATCCTTTGGGTTAAAGGGATAGTTCACTTTGAAATTAATTTTTGATATGTTTTAGCTTACCTCAAGGGCATCCAAGATGTAGGTGTCTTTGTTACCACAGTATTTTCAATTTTGATATTTTTAGGTCAAACCGTTCATGTACAGTCTGAATCATAGCAATAGCAGACCAGATAAAAAATAGAGGGTGAATCAGAGACTTTTACAATGATTGGCCCTCAAAAAACCCCCTTTTCAAATAAAATGTAATGTGAATGTAAATGAAAAATGAAAAAGCACAAATGACTTGATTTTACGATAACTTTTCCTCCCTAATCATACTGAAATGGTGAAATATCTCTCTCTCGCTGCACAGACAGAAATCAATTGATCTTTATGTCTTTGCATTATTAACTTGTATATCAAAAATCTGCTTTTATGCCCACTTGCACATTTATCTTCCATACATTACATCAAAGGGGAAGATAGCTTATCCTTGAAATATTCTCCAGCCCACTTCCTTAGGTATTACTGGAGAGAATGAAGGATGTCTCATTACAGAGATTCTCTAAGACTGAATAAAAATGATACTGCGGCATGCCTGACTCACGGCTCATGCTTTGCAATCATACAGGGCTTTGGGACAGTGATTCCCATTCCCAACCAGCGGTGTACGTACACCAGGGGGTATTAAAAAAGAAATTAGGACCCTAATACAATACTTAGGTGAACAACTTAGATATATAATTAATAAATACATACAAATTAATAATAATAATTGTTATCATGATTGTTATTAATTCTATATATACTCTCTCTCTCTCTCTCTCTCTCTCTATATATATATATATATATATATATACAGTATATATACATGTGTGTGTGTGTGTGTATGTTGATATTTAATTAAATATTTTAATATTATAAGGACCATAAAAGTTTTATCCAAGTCACAAATTATTTTTTAGAATTATTATTATTATTAATACTTCTACTACTGCTAATAATGTATTATTATTATTTAAAAAATAATACAATGAATAAAAAATAACAAAAAACCAATAAAAATTATAATTAACCACAATTAATCTCGTGACTTTTTTTTGTAATTAATTGCTTAACACTTTCAGTCACTTTTTAAGTTAAAAAAACTGTTAGTTTGTGTGGATGATGGAACATAAAAAGGTGGCCTTGCTAATGGCACGTAGGGTTAGTAAGACAAGAAGGTTGGGAACCTGTATATTTTTCAACATTGATAATTCAGTAAAAAAAAAAAATCCTGAATAAAAACTTTTTGTCCAATCTTTCTCTGTGGAAAGAACCATATTGATTCTTGGGCATGTGTGATATTAACCTACGTGGATTAATGGTTAGAGACCCGCCAAAGCCTTTTCATTTACAGATCACAGCATTTTTTCATTAAGTAAAGCGCTCCTAGAATATGATGGAGGAAGGGCTGTGATTACTTGGGGATCAAAGGAAGGATGGAGAAGAAGGTTAAACCTGGTCCTATGTGTACACAAACCCCTCATCCATCAGCGGCTTTCTGCATGGATATACTGAATAATCTGTAAAAAGGGCATGAATCTGGAAAATCTTCTGAATTTCTTTCTCATCTCGTCTCGAAAATCTATTCCCCCCCCATTTTGGTTTCATTTATCATATATATACTGGCAGTGTATTTTCAGACAGTTCATTATAGGCTATATCTCATAATCCATAGCTGTCACCCGTCAGTAATTACTTGCAGCACGTGATTGTTAAACTGGGATTTAGAGTGATCTGTTTATTTCAAAATCACTTGTGATGAGGTCCAGATGATCTTCATCAGTCATTAGGTTGCTGTGTGGTGTGAATAACACATACAGATTATACATTATGTGGGAACTTTGAGCATTCAATATTACGTGTGGTCATGTACTCAAATCTAAATCATTTTTTTTACATTTTAAGTTTGTTTTTATATCATTTTGGGAAATAAATTGCAATTAATATATAAATATGATTTCACTTAATCATTCATGTCATTTTCAGACTCCATCTGATGTTTTAACGAAACTTGAATCAAATTAAGTGTGGCGTCTAATTGGACTAAGATGCAACCTGCTGAGTAGTATTTCCCTGACGTCCTAAGAGACTCACTTCCATAGTAACCGGCCCCATGCAAGTCTCCAGATGCTGCTGTCTTGCACTGCTCTCCCTCAGGTCCTCTTATCCTTCTACTAACCATGATGCGTACTGTGATTATTCCAAGCAGGACATTTTCACATTCTTGTTGGTCCTAAAAACAATATGATGATATTTAGGGGTAGATATTTGGTTTGATACACAATACTGATCTCACGATACAATACGCTCAGATTTTTTAATTACAACTTATCATGACATATGACATATCAGGGAGAATGTATGATTGATTGAAATAAATTTCTTGCATACAGGTACTTTAAGGGTATTTAATAGTCCCAATGTATTTTTGATGTTGATCCAGTTCTATGTCCTGCTTGGCCAAATCACGGTCGATTCACATGACCGTCCTCTTCTAACGCTACAGGTGCTCGTCTCTTACTGAACTGCCTGCATGACACAAAAACTGATCAGTGCTGACAGGTCAGTCATCACTGTGCCTTGCTCTCCCTCTCTCCCCTGTCATCCCGCGACCAGGCCTTATGTTGTGACAGTGTAAATTACATCAGTCACTTCACTGGGGCGGACACACGCCTGGCCACTCATCCGATACACAACGAAATACACTCTCTGCTTTCTCACAACGTAATACCGACTCTGTTTAAACAGCTTGCGTTCTTTGCCTATCATACGCAGATACACACACAGCTCAGCACCATATGTTGACCTCCCTCACACATGAGGTGTACTGGCCCCAGAGGGAAATAAATTACACAATATTAATGTGCACGCATTGGCACGATTCTCCGAAAGACAGATGTTTACTCAGGATGATCTTTAAACAACAGTTCCAGAAAGACTTTCCACATCTTTCTTTCTCTTTAATGATGGCCAAAGCTCACTGGCCCCTGACCATGATGTGTTTCTAAGAATATTGCCATACATGCTGGTCTAAGATCGGTTACACCCCTAACCCGAGAAAGGAAAAGCTCGAAATTACTAAGGAAAGACCGTTTTTTTTCTGTATTTAGCCTACTCTTTATCTTGGTTGCCATGCCAATAATAAAAAAAATTACATTGATTATGCATGATCTTCAGTCAATTAATTAGCCATGCGATGTGAGTTCTGAATTTACAATAAGGTTTCATTACTTACTTGACTGAACTAGTTAGCATAAACTAAGAATGAACAATACGTCTACAGCATGATAATCTTAGTTAATCTCAGTGTTTACTAATATATTATTTAAATCAATAGTTTAAACACACACACCACTCCCTCCCGATATCATCGTCCATCGCAATGTTTCATTGTAGACATCGTCTGATGCCAAATTGGTAGACATCGCCCAACCCTAAATGAATACTGTAACTCATTTTTAGTTCTTGTTAGTTAAAGGTGCTATATGTATTTTTTTAGCGGCGTCTATCTGTGATGTTTTAGATTGCAACCCATTTTTACAAGAGCGCTCATGCTCTTGCACATGCCTCAAACACAAGAGCAGGGACTCATGGTACACGGCCACACTGAGACTTTCAATGCACCACTGGACCAAGCATCACACAACATGCTGAAAAAAATGTCTGCTTTGCCATACATTGGTATAGTAAATGTACATTTTTTTTTTTTTTTTTGTAAATTTGGAGTGCTGTCAGTACAGAGAACAACGACAAACATCGGTGTTTCCTTCATGGTGTTATCCTCTTTTTAAAATTTGCACCCTGTTGACTTAAATGAGGCAAGTTTTAAACCTGCTTTTAACCTCTTAACATCCTTGATATGTCCATTACAAGTGCACAGCCACGTGAGTGATTTTATTCAGAGAGAACACAGTGAATCTGACTGCAGTAGATGTGAAAGTTATGAATAAAAATGCTAGTATTTTAACAGCTAGTCTTGAGGTTGGATCATGACAGACCCATGTTTTGTGTGCAAGCACATGGCCTTTTGTTTGGGCCATGTGCTTGTGTTGTCTTAGTTTCTCCCTATTTTATCCCCTTGTGTTTGCTGTCCTGTGTCAGTTCATTGTGATTCCTAGCTGAGTGTTATCTTACCTTGTGTATCCTGTCAAGTGTATTTGTCTAGAGAGAGTACTGATTCTTTCTTTGCCGTTTGTTTGTCGTCTAGTTATTTGTGAGGTCATAATCTAGTTCAGTCACTCCTTACTCTGTCCATGTTTTGCCCCCTTATGAGTTGTTTTTCCTGTTTTTGTCCATTAATAAATTGTCAAGCATCCTGTCTGCGTTTGGGTTCATTTTCAAGATCATAACAAAAAGTAGTTTTAAAACTTGCCCAATTTAAACAAGGTGCACATTTTAAAAAGAGTTGTAGGAAACACAGATTTTTGTCATTGTTCTCTGTACTGACAGCACTCCAAATTTACAAAAAAAAAAATTCCTTTTCCTTTAAGTTTTCCTTTAAGAGGAGGTGATTATGAGAAAAAAAATTGTTGCAAAGGGAATGTTTTTGGATTTATACTTTAAATACTTTGTCACCATTAGGACTGAATGGGGATTTTTATATTAAGCATATAGTGATTTTTATATTTTTATATATTAAAGATGTAGTTTTAAAAAAAAATAAAGGTAGCTATTGCTATTTTTATACTGCTTTATAAAATATTACAAATTATGGGAGAGTGGAATTTTAATATCACATTACTGTTGTCTCTACCATTATTGTTTTGTATGCTGATTTAAAGTTTTTATTTTTTTGTCACATAATATGAATTCTCATGTTTTTCAGAGTGAGTCTAATTAAAGGGGATGTATTATTCCTTTTACAAGATGTAATATAAGTCTCAGAATGTGTCTGTAAAGTTTCAGCTCAATACCATGTATACCGCGTTGTCAACTTTTGAGTGGAGGAAAAAACATGCTGTTTTTGTACAAAAGTCATTTGGAGCGGTATTTTCAGTGTGGACACGTTTCCTTTTTCTATTATCATTATTTTGTTGTCCTCCGCCTAAGCCCAATTAGGGTGCGTGGGATGTGCACAGCACACCTTCGTTGTATTTTGGATTCATCAGTGATTTTGGTCGGTCTCAACTCTCAACTATCTTACCTGTAGGCCTATCTAACAATTTAAATGTCATAATTTTGACAATTATGGCATCCATTAGAATCCATTATCCAATATATTATTCCCTAAATGTGACCTGAGAAGTAACAATTTTTACCATTTTAAAGTATGACAATAAGACAAGTAAAAAATCTACAAACTGTTTCGAACACATTACACAACATATTGCAAATAACAAACAAACATGTATTTTAAATTATATAAATACATATTTTTTAAATAGCTAGCAACAGCTTGCTTTTTGTGTCACATTTTCTGGCCTATTACCTGAAAATTCAGTAACTTGCAAATGGCAATGCATTTTGCAATACAATTGTTTTAAATTGCATAAAAATTGCATTACAATATTCACATAAAATGAATAAAAAATATAATAAGCTCATAAAATAAATAGTTTGACCTGGTCAACAATCAAAATTTTCTGAAGGACCTAAGCACCTGTAGTCTGACAATTTGTTGAAAACCTTCTTTTCAGTGAATGTCTTGAGAATACCCCGAAGACATTCACTGACATGCCAGTCTTCATAGCTTTACCCATGCAGTTGGTTCACCCATCTGCCTATATTCCAGTCAGACAGTTTGATGAGTGGATCTTTTGAATGTCAAACCCTCATCCTCTCAGGGCCTGACTAATCATAAAGAGTGAGAACTTGTCTTTTACCTTCTCTTGAAGCTTTCTGATTCTGTCCTTGACATTCAGACAGCAGGCGCTGTCATAAGGCTCACAGAGGAATACTGTGTGGGTGTGAGGTGTGTGAGGTTGAAGAGCTCAAGACTTAAGTTTGTGTGTTTGTGTTTAAATTATTTAATTATTTAACAATAAAAAGCATTTAAAAGAGGTTGTGACTAAACCATTGGCTCCTCAAACTGTATTACTGTCAAACCCCATAACGCTATCACTTTTTTGGAAATCCCTTTTGAAAGCACTAATGCACACTAAAGACCTGCAACATAAGCCGCAAAAGAGAATGCTAATTCAAAAAGTGTGCATCACAAACATATTTACAATGTATGATGAAAAACGACAATAGGATCTTAAAAGTACCGTGCATAGGCTACAGCCAAACCAGATTTCTGTCCTTAAGTGGTCGTTTTAAAATGTTA
Source organism: Pimephales promelas (assembly GCF_988280905.1). NCBI lineage: Eukaryota > Metazoa > Chordata > Actinopteri > Cypriniformes > Leuciscidae > Pimephales > Pimephales promelas. The sequence continues at coordinate 18,850,183 of NC_142793.1, forward strand.
CGGCTCTCTGTGGCCCCCACAAACAGCAAACATCCATTAGTATAATGCTAAAAAATGCATGAGTTGTCCCACAAGTATTATTTCCACAGAATTAAGGAGGCCATTATAGGCCAATTCTATGCCAGCAAATGTAAAAATAACCGTACGTAAAGAACAGGGTGAAACGCAGGCAGAATTGTTACGAGACAAAATTATTTGATGATGAGCGATGACCAAATGTTAGGCACTGGGCAGCCAATCAAATCGATTCCCTTGGGAGGGAAAAGAAGAGCTCTTACATTCATATTTCACTCACTGGGTGAATAGAAAATAGAACAGATTAAAGATTAAACTTAAAATTGTTAAGAGACATGGATTCAGTAGATGTGCCATGTAAAAAGTGAATATTCTTGGTTAAGCTCAATGGACCGCAATGAATGTGAATGGTGCCAATGTGTAAACGATACCCGTTCAACAGAACAGCCACTAGACCTAAAGAATAATGTGTTAACATTATTTTTAAAATGCTCAAATAATAAATTATAAAATGTACAGCTCAAATAATACATGGTTTAACATAAGAATAAAGTGGTTCTATACATTTTTATGTTCAAATTATTTTTAAAGACTTTCAGGATTATCTGTGACACTGCAGATGTAAACTGACTGGCCAAATAATTGTTGCGATATCAACCACTCCTTCATTTATTATTGTCATTTAAGTAGAACGCATGCTAGAAAGTCCTCTGAGCACATCCATTTCTTAACTAGAAGCTGGTAGGGGCATGTCACCCTACTATTTATAGCCTGCCGAGAAATAATTCAAAGGAATCAGAGTGAAGATCTCTTAAATCTTCCCTTTCAGAGTCCTACACAGAATGAAAAAGGAGAATGTCTCTTTCTCCCCCAAAAGCCATCTGTATGAGACAGTGCAGCACACCTCTGAAAAGGTGTGAGTTATATCCTGAACATCACAGTGATGGATGTGACATCTGTTGGAGAGACAGAACAGCACACATGGCACTGTGACGGGCAATAAAAAATTGAAGCTCTATTTCCAAAAGTACTTCGAGTGAATTAAAATGCATGTTGTAATAAGAACTAAATGACCTTAAAGGGACAGTTCACCCAAAAATGAAAACTCCATCATACTATGACTTTTTTCTATTGTGGAGCACATAAGGTAGAGATGTTAAGGAGAATGACAGCCTCTGTCACCATTCACTTTCATTTTATGAGAACACATATCAGAAGATGAATGACTGGTCCCTTTTTTAAGTCATTAAGTCTCCACTTTGAAACCATTTAGACAAACTATCAATAAATAAAAATAATTTTTGCTGACAATTAATCTTTCAAAGTTCAGCTCTGAAAACCGACGTGTTCAACTCATTAAAGTGACATTCATCCTTTCCACTTGAAAACGTTAGAATGAGGCAACTTTAACGTTACTGTCCTTACGACAGGTAATTTCTACCCAAACTGACGATACTGACTGCGTTTCCACTTCTTTACAAACAATTCTGTCTCCTCACTTCTCCTCCGAGGTCCAGACTCGGACACACACTTTATTCCCTCTTTAAGCTCAAATGTCTCGCCTGGGGGGACCTAATTCTACTATTTCCTCTAGGGCTAAACACGAAACAAACCGTTAGCACATGCAACACTTACCTCAACAATCTTCATATGTCTCAAATGTGCCGCTGTAGGCACTCCGTTTGTGCTGGCTGAATTCAACGGTTTAAATTTCAGTGCCGAGTTAGTAACTGAACCATGGCACGTAAATGAAACGTAGCCCGCGATGAAATGACTATCTGGTGTCGGAGTGTAACTTTAAAGCGATTGGCAGCGGTGTTTGGTGAGATGAGAACGGTCGCGACTCACGCGGCGCTCGTGTGTGTGTGTGTTGGGCGTGCGTGCGTGCGCATCCTGTGCTTCTATTCTCGCGCGCTCTCTAGGGACACCGATGCTGCTGCTGATATTGCCAAGCAACAGCTTCTGTAATAACCCGTCAAAGTCTGACGAAGTTCAAGTTTGGTATGCTTCATAACAGACGCTCACGGTTGAACTGTCAGTTAGAATGGAGGATGGAGAGATCTCTATAATATGGTGAGGACATCATATTCCTTATTTGGATATAACTTTCATTAATGCTCGGATTTCGCTACTATGTTTTCATGTTCCCATTATGTATGTTTTACAATACTGGATTTTTTTATAGATAGAAACCATATTAGTTAGTTTCCCCAACCATTTATTTATTTATTTATTTATTTATTTATACATTTATGAGAATTTTAAAATCATTTTTCTATTTGGTTTGACTATGTTGCCATTTTTGGCTACCCTCTAAAATGAAAAAAGTTGGGAATATCAAAATGTTTCAAAATAAAATTTCTTTAGAATATTGTTTTAATTGCTATAACTGTGTCACGTTCCATCTTGTTAATTTTCTTGCCATTGTGTAAGATAATCTAATCAATCATTAACCAGTTCATTATTGACAGTTAATTAATATATTTATAAATGAATATTATAATTTAATATTATGAATAATATAGTATAAAATCCTGCACTTGACTAGAGTATGTCATTGTTATACATAAAATGTATAATTTTTACAGGCTATTTTATGTTTAGTTCAATACAGTAGGCCTATATAATGTATGACCCATATTGTAAAGTTAAGGCAGAGATGAAGCAGAGAGAGAGTCTCCACATGCGAGCACCACTTTAATAACATTACAAGCGCAGGGAATCCAGGGCAAACAAAGAAACTCAGGAACGCAAACAACGACTGACAAACCACAAGAGAAACACAAGGGCAATTTATACACAGACTAACAAGGTAACAATGGGGTGTGGTTGATTTTCATGCAGGAACACACAAGAGTATAAACAAGGGAACTAACGAGTCATACCTGGGGAGACTACATGAAAAAGACACACATTGTGATTAAAATAAAAATGATTTAAAATTTTGGACATTGTATGGCTCTAGTCTATGGGTTTCTTATATTGAGTACCATGTAAATACTACGGTATTGCCTGATGGCATCATGTACCATCCTACAACATTCCTCAGGCACCAGACCAGTCACCGCAGCACACAACATTTCCCATAATCCCATAAACTCATAATCATCACACCTGTTCATATTAATTTCATCATCTCCGTGTATTTTGTTCCTCTGTTTTCAGTCTTTAGTTGTCGGTTGTTGTTTGTGTATAATGTTATGAACATTGTTAAGCCTTTCTGCCTTTTTGTTTTATTAAATCTAATTTATATTTTAAACTTTGTCCTCATCCTGTGACACCTCAGCACGTCTCGTAAGGGTTGTGCTAATAAAGTTTTAATGAACGTAAAATCTAAAATATTGTGTTCTTATGCAGGGGTTCGTAAACTGAAACCATAAATCGTTACAAAAAAAACGTAAACATTGTATAACAGCTAGTTGCCAGCAACATTTTATATAAAAATAAAATCCAATTTAATGATGATATGATATATGATACTAAAATAACACTGTTCTTATCAACTATATTCAATAGTTCTTGCACTACTCTACACTTTTTTTTTTTGGCTGTCTATAAATAAACATACAGTCCATAAATAAATTCAGACTCTGGGGACTGACAGAGATTAAAGGAACATTGTGAACTGACAATGATATCATTGTGTAGCGCTGCTATATTTTACAAAGGGGTGAAAATATGCAGGGGGGGATGAAATATGAAATGTTACTTAAATTTCATTCAAGTATAACACAATGCTGATTAACCTTTCTCTTGTCGATCAAATTTTATTTATGACATTATTTTGTCTATTGACTTCAAAACAATAGACTTCCACCGCCAAATGGATTAAATGATGTACCGAAGGCGGTTGTGCTACTTTATCCTGAAGGCACATATTGATTACTTTATAAATTACTGTCAGTTTCCATCATTTCATTTCTTCACAGTCCCCATAAGATACTGCCTACTTTTCCATACAGCAATACATTTCACCTCGCTGCCCACAAGATAACCAATTGTTTTTTTATTCACTGCAGAAATAGACAAAAGAATATTGATCTGATGATTCAGGTCTCCTTGTTGCTCTATCCCCACAGCCCTGAAATGTCTTCGCCAGTCCAAAATGAAAGGCAATATGGGACATTCTGTTCAAGGTCCTTTACTTAAGCATAACCATTGACATCCAAGATGGTTTGGCTAGTTGTTTTATTTATTTGGAGTTACTGAAACTCCTTAATAAAAGTAAACTTTCACATCACAAAAGTTTTGCGAGTCAATGCAAAGTTTCTCATGGGAATTTAAAGGGGCCACAACATAAAAAATGTAATTTCCCTTGATCTTTTGACATATAAGAGGTCTTTGCACTATTAATATCCTGCAAGTTTTGTAGTTTAAATTGTCCTCCTTATTATAAAAAAGCATTTATTTAAATAAGCTCCAAAAATTTGAAAAAAATACAATAGACAGTTCACACAGTAACTTTTGTTGGAAGATGAATAAGCTAACTCTATTGGATCTGACAACAGCTACGCTACCCGCAAGTAAACAATTAAATAATGGTTTGTCTTTAAATTATATGGATAGTCTTCAAAACACTTACTCGTCGACTCTTTTTGCAATGACGTTGGCCAATCATAACAGATTTAGACCCCTTAAAGGAGCCGCCCCTTAAAAACTGATCATTTGAGACCGAGGGTCAGAATGAAAGTTGAAAATAATTATTTTACAAACATACATTTACATTTTTGTGAGCTCAGTATCAACATTAAATGAACCTTTTAAAAATCCATATCATGACCCCTTTAAATATAATCTTTCCCTCCAGTCATATTATATTAAAGGAAGTAAAATTTGTTACAAATAGTTTCATATGGACTTTAACCCAATCAATAAGGAATCATAGACTTTATTAAAGTTTCAGATTATCTGCTTTGATTTATGATGTTGTTATTCAGTTTTCTGTCTAGTTTCAGGGTGGCAAATTTATCAATGACTAAGTTACACCTGGACTGAATCATTTGCTGCATGCGCTTCTTCCTTGTATGGATTGCCAACCAATACATAATTAGTTCATCTGCAGGGCTAGAAGCTTCTTTTAGCTCACTAATGGAGCTCTTACCAGGAGATCAAATAGCAGTTCAGTCAATGATGAGGTTTGTGGATAAAAGAGATGATGATGTCACCCATAGCCCCGTCTGTGTGATTTCATAAAATTTCAAGCCTGAAGTGCAGAGCACAAACAAACATCAAACCCCCCCTCCAAAATTGTTTTGCAGACCATATTGCATCATATTAACCGAACCCAATAAAACCCAGTACAGTGGCCCATTTGTGGCAAAAGACGCTTTGTTATTGCATGTCTCATGACCTGCTGATCTCTGAAAGCGAAAAACGTTATGTTTCCCAAGACACAAATCCGACCTTCACAGAAGACAGGTGGGAAAGCGAAACTTCTAAAACAAGATAAAACTTTTACCAGGTGCTTCAGACAGACTTATTTATAACACCATGGCAAAATGAATAGATCTTTCTCAAAGGATGGCATTTTCTGTCCTCTAACTAGATTTAGATGGGTTCCTCTGTCTTCTAAATTTAGATGAAGAAAGTGAGTCAGCCCACAGAAAGTCAATATTAATGGTGATTTATTGAAGAGTGAAAAAGAAAATGTATCCTCCCAGGACTCCAGTCGGTGTGAGAGCACCTGGAACACAGGCTCACTGTGGTGGAGGCAGTACAATGAAGCCCGCACACTACTGCCCTCTGCTGGCTGGCTGGACCACTGACTCACCTAGTGCATGGGATTCACCATGTAGGAAATGTTCCAATGCGTGAGCTGGTGGCTAATGAGGACGCGAGACCAGCCATTTTTATCCATACTTTCCTGTCTACACATTATACTTTCTTATAAACGTAAAGGCAAAATAATCATTCTGAAGGGAAATTATATAATGCAAGACTAGCTTGTCTGCAGACGGAGAGCAGGACGTGAAAAGTAGAATGGACGAGATGGGGGAAAGTCCGTAGCCTACTGTGCTGGTTTAGACAGCAGGTATAAACAAAAACATCACAACAAATATTGGACATGAAATGATTATTATGTTGCGAAGAGGAGCGATTTTTCCACTTAAAGGAGTAGTTTGCTTTTTTTGATGAAAACATTCCAGGATTTTCTCCATATAATGGACTTCAATGGGAACCAAACGGTTCAAGGTCCAAATGAGAGTTTCAGTGCAGCTTCAAAGGGCTTTAAACGACACCAGGCGATGAATAAGGGTCTTGTCTAACGAAACGATTGGTCATTTCAAAAATAAATAAAAAAGTTTAAGTTTTATAAGCACAAATGCTCGCCTTGCTCTGTTCTGTGATGAGCGTTCGTGACTCTCCTGTTCAAACTCGTTCATCAAAATGGACATATCCTTTGTTGAGTCATGACTCCTAGATAAGACCCTTATTCATCGTCTGGTGTCGTTTAAAGCCATTGAAGCTGCACTGAAACTCTCATTTGGATGAACCAAATTGAAACTGAAATACTTTAGGGTGGGTGACCATATTTTGATTACCAAAAACCAGGACACTCAGATGCTCAACAGATACAGATACTCAAATGATACTCGAAGTTTACTCAAAGATTGTTAAAGACACAATTCAGATAGGCTTCTCGAAAGTTACTCAACATGTTTTATTTTGCCAGGTTTCAAAAATAATGAAATAATGATAGAAGTATTGTCTCTTCTGTATTAGAAAAATAAATATATAAACTAAAAGAAATTTCTCCAAATTGAACAAAAAATAGCTCTCACCAACTTAAAAAAAACAAACTAAGAAAATATATTTATATCTTTAGTGTTCTTCCTCTTCATCCTCACCCTCCTCGTTTGCCCATCTATATTTTGCTAATAGAGCTGATCTTTCCCAGCAGTTTTTTGAAAACCAGGACATTTTCATCACTTTATGAAAAAACAGCCAGGACAAGACGTGAAAAAAGCACATGTCCTGGGAAAACAGGACTGTTGGTCACCCTAAAATACTTGCCTGTCAACGTGGTGTTAGATATAGAGAATGTTTTGAAAGTACATTAGCAAACGCATCCTGTTTCATTTAAAAGGTTTAGAGGGTAATCAATGTGCAATAAACCTTTAAGGAGACCAGGGAGAGCAACAAAATGCTAAAACATTCAATGTATCAGTAAAAAGGTCTGGTGTCTGTCCTCCCTGATGTCACCGTTCGGTGAATTCCTCCATTTGACTGTTGCAGGAGCTGCTGTTACACAGGCACTCTGACTCTCAACCCACAAAGACAAACTGCCCACTGGCTTCCCACAGCACAGCGACAGTCATTAGACATTATCAGCAGTGTATTTGGCAATTACCCTGAAATGTAATCTATTTCTTGGTACTACGGAGTCCCTTGCCACATTAGCGACTCAAGGTTTGTGTGTGTGTGCAATATTTTTCAATACCTTCCTGCTCCACAACTGTGCCAATATCACAGTTCTCCACATCACTGGGCCGTAAACCCATACTGCATTCCTCATCAGGCACTATTTCACCTGTATTACAACCTCTTGTGACCTTTGACTTGTCCCAGATGGAGTTGAACACTGCGGGAATATAACCAACACCATTAGACTGACCATTGTGCTGATACAACATTTTCATATTTTCCAATATATGCTAGCCTACACACTGGCCCTGATGGCTGGAGTCTAGATCAAGGTCATACATTGTTTGGAACATTATGTAATGAATTTATTAGAGACCAAGGGCCAGATTTACTAAAAATCTACTGTCAGGATTTACTGAAGACACACAGTGAAATAACAGCACTGAAAAGGCATGTAGATAATTATTTCTTTTGGTGACCTTATTGCATATGCATTTGCTGTAGTTTCCCTTTCAGATGCAAAATTTATGGGAGGAGAGTATTTAAATGAATCCTTGCAAGGTGATTTACTACTGGTATTTGTGCCGTTATTTACCGTCACCAAAAATGTCTTAAAGCTACATTGTGTAACTCTTTTAGTTTATTCTTAGCTAAAAACACTTAGTTCTTTCAAAAATATGTGCTCATTAGTGTATATTTACTTCGTTCAATTAATAAAGTATTCTCATGAGTGTATAATATGCCATTGAAAGTACATACGGGTAAGGGGTTCTAATGTCGATCGCCATGTTGCCCCTCCATCTTGAAAGTACATTAGCCAAAGAGGGACATACCCGTTAATTCAAGCTTCGCCTTTCGCGTTTACGTTTAACACTCATGGACGAGGTCGAACTGGAAAGCCATGTTAATCTTGGACTACATTGGCCACCGTAGGAGTTAAAACGAAATTGGAATTGAGAGGAACAGAAACTAATATTCACTGGATGGTCATATACATTTTCACCGATAGTTGGGGGTAAAAATCACACAGTAATTTGAGCTGCTCTTAATAGATTGCGTTGGTCTTTATGGAAATGATCCGGCTGCGTCTCGGTTCTTTAATATTTGCATTGTCAGTATATCACATGCATAACTTTCCACACCCACACTTTTTTGGAATTAGAGTCTCTCGCTAATTAGCCGTTTGGTAAATCTTGCTCTACATATTGGCCAACAGTCATTCACAGCACAATCTGCAGATATAGCCATGTATTGTGTGGTGTGAAACCATGTACACTGTAAAAACCAATGAGTTCAGTTTGCATAATAAAATTACCTTATTACGTTGCCTTAATTTCATTAAGTTACTATAACTTAATTGCATAAAGTTATCCCTTACTTAATCCATTTAAGTTTAGTCAACTTAATTCTATCTGTGATCCGAGGAAGTGTACTCCCAGAGTGCATTGCGGCATGAATAAATTAATTGCTTTGTTTTACTATTTTTGGCTTTATTTTGCCATTACAATTTTATTTGCTATCATTATTTGTTTTGGGGGAAAATGGTACTCAATGTTTTTCTGCGTAACGAAAGCATAGCATGCAAACAGTACAGATTACTAAGAAATTTTAAGTAAGTTCAACAAATTATTGGACATTAAGTAAAGTTAACAAAAAAATTCTTAGTAAGAACAATGTTAGATTTTACAGTGGTGGATTTAACTAAACTATAGTGAGCATGAAGCATTGAGTAGATATTGGAAAGTGTATTTACCTGCTGAAACAACCCCTACCTCCTTTAAAAAAAAAGTTAGGCTACTGTAAGAATATGAATAAAAAAAGTACTGTCACCACTCTATGTCCGACAAGTCTATATCTGTCACCTCAGGCAGTAAATAGGTCCATGGTAAATCCTGTATAATTGACAGACGTCATCAGCTTGTGTCCAGTCACTGGGAATCTGCCACTTGCTTCATATCTTGAGCTGACAGGTGGCAGCAGTTTAAGGGACTGGGAGACGTCGGCAGAACTTTGGAGACACTGTCATTGTTTTTCAGCTGGCATTTGCTGAGACCATAAACCATACTACTTTCAGATGGCTCATCAACAGCCTTTTTAAAGATAGTAGAGAGACAGAGTGAGCGAGAGAGAGAGATAGAGATGGATGGAACAGATAGATAGATAGATAGATAGATAGATAGATAGATAGATAGATAGATAGATAGATAGATAGATAGATAGATAGATAGATAGATAGATAGATAGATAGAAGAACGTTAAACAGACAGATGGACGGAACAATGGACAGACGGACAGATGGATGGATCGATATATAGATTGCTCAAACGATCTACACCTGAGATTTTTTCCTAGCAACAAGTATTTTCCACTGTTCATACCACTGGGTCAATTTCCAGGGTGAAAACTGGATTGTTATTGAACACAAAATTGCACAGCCTTTATTAAGAGGCATCTATTACTGTTGAAAACCCAGTTTGCACCAATACATTCTATCATCCAATTCTCTTTCGCTGGCACTCCTGCCACAATTACATGCTACAGCGACTTTAAGGAGCCTGAAAGGGCAGCCAAGGCGTTCTCAAGACACCTCTGCATGGTGCTCATTTCGCAAGGTTGTTTCAAAACAAATCATCACCCTGGGCAACTCAGGAGTGACGGAAAAGCGTGGGTAGAGTTGCAACTTGTAATTGTAAAATAATAATCTTCCAATCCAGCAGGAAAACAGCACAATGAATGCAGTATCTGTGATCTATGATTACACAGTATGCTGTCCAGCAAAACTGCCATTCATTTTCTTTAGTCTTCTTTAACATCTGTTGTGAAATGAAAACAAACAACCAATCACAAACTTATCAGCACTTACCTCCTTAAATAGAGGAGGGTAACAGATTTCGGTAACCTGTTAACCTTGTCGGATTTGGTGACTCTGCTTTATATGTTTGCATCAGAGAAAAATGCCAACTAGTTTTCAAAGTATGAGATTAGACATCAGCAGTGACTTTTGGGAAGCCATTTTGTGAGACGTAGAACCAATTTCAGAAAACTGAAATCAGAAGATCTCAAGATCTCAAAAAAAGGTCTGCTTTTACAGACAAGCTCTTGCTAACAAAACAAATGCATCTGGGTATTGTTGAGGTAATATCAGCAAGACAAGCTTTGCAGTTTGTCTGTCTGGCATCATCACCCGCTTGTCAAATATGCTTTCCAAACACAAGCAACATTACAGAGGCCTTGTGAAGAAGACACATCTCTGTGGAATATCTCACTGGACAGCTGCCAGCGTCATGTGGCTGTTTTAGCCAAGCAAAGGAAATTATCACATCTAAAAACCTCTCACAGGTTTCCCAATGAGTATTAAACCAATAAAGTAGACAAAACCCATGATAAAGTCATTATAAAACAACATAAATGAGCAACACAGCAAGCAATGATTGAAGAGGAAGGAAATTGCTGGAGGTCACCATCCATAAACACATTAGGTCATTAACATTTTATCTGTCTTATAATATGAATCAACAAAGATGCATTGATAAAAAGCTACTAAACATTTGTCTCGAGCTGAACTTAATACTTAATACAAGTGTTGTTCCTACAACAGATGCATAATTATGTGCTAAACGTGGAGGAGTCATCATCGAAGATGAAGTTTTGTTGGGTGGTATAGAGACATTGACGGTATTGACTGGATTGTTTGACCTCCGCCCTTTACATTTACTGGGCACAGAGGCCCTAAAGCTACGACTGAATAAATTACAAATGTGACTTGTTAAAAGAGACAATAGGAGGCCCACTCTTTAAACAAAAAGATACAATCGCAAAAACCGCAACCAAAAAGGTCATTTGCAAACTGGCTGTGGGTAAGACAATGGATGTTCGGGGTCAGTAGGCTACAGTTTTTTTAAATGTTAATGAAAGATGTCTCTTATGTTCATCATAAGTATTATTACAATTTAAATAGTACTTTATTCCTTTGATGGTAAAGCTACATTTTCATCATCATAACTCCAGTCTTCAGTGTCACATGATGCTTCAGAAATCATTCTAATATGCTGATTTCTTATTATCATGAGTTTTTTTTTGTGGATTCTTTGATGAACAGAAAATTCAAACGAACAGCGTTTACTTGAAATATAATTATTTTATAACCATGTAAATGTCTTCACTGTCACTTTTGGTCAATTTAATTCATCCTTGCGTAATAATCTCTTTACAAAAAATAAAAAAAACTTACAGACCCCAAACTTTTGAATAGTTGCAGACTGAAAAGTGTGACAAGTAGCCCCGGTCTCTCTTGTAATTTGGCACCACCTATGGAGCTGAAAACGTATTTTGGAATTGATTTTACCCAGTATGAAACACAAAAAAGGCCTACTATTTAGGAATTTAATTAAATGCTTTTCCAAAAAATGAGAAAGAAAATACAAGGTATTAAAACTGTATGAACTTGTCTGAATTAGGTAACATATGCTTCCATTTCAGTTTCCACAAATCCCTTCACTCAATTGGGATGTTCTCTTGTGTTCTGGGCAGCAAGTGCAGTAACTGTACCATCGGGCATATTTTGTTAGCCTGGCTAACACCAGACCCAATTCTTGTTGAGACTTGGGTCTGGGAACCACATGTTCATTTTCCAGTATTTCCAGTAGCACCTCAATGCAGAACATGAGATCCACGGGGAGGAGTCGGATCAAGATCCAAGGGGTGGAGATGGGTAGGATTAGGGTTGGGTTTAGGGTTCAGGGGGTGGGGTAGGGTAGATTAGGTGTATGTAAGGTGGGAGGAGTTGGATCTGGATCCGACTCCTCCCCGTGGATTTCATGTTCCGCAGTGAGAACCATCTCCGTATTTGAGGCGTGGTTTACGAATGCCCAGCGCCGTTTATTGGGTGCTAAGAATGTCTATCAAATGCGCCTGTACAGCATAGCCAATCGTTTCATTTAGAAAAACACAAGTATTAAGTACAGTTTAACATAGATGTTGAAGTTGTTATTTGCATTGGAAATTCTTTGTGCTTGTACCTCACAAGTTTAAAAAAATTAAAAAATAAACTTAATGATTAAAGTGTCAACAACTTTAATCGGGTACGTGTGCACAGCTGAAAGTTATGCTACTAAAGCGGTAGCTGTATATTAAGCAACACAACTTAGTGGCACTGTGACAACCACAGTAGGTAGTCTACAGGCATAATGACAATATGATATTAATAAATAGCACTCACCATTTATAAGTTAAATGGACTTCGTCGACGACGACGATGTCTAGCAGGTTGGTACTTCCAAGTGTTAGGCGAACCCTGTAAACGCTCGGTCACAGTACTATACAACTCCGTGGCTAACATGTCTTGCCCCACTTTGCGCTCATCCAGGCCTCGGGAGTCGGGACTGCCGAACAGAAGTTGGTATCGACAATTCTTTATCGCATTTTCTTTCTCGGGAAACAGCTGAGCGGCAGATATTCCAAAGTTGCCCGCCTCCTGTACCTGGTCCTCCATTAGGGTGATTAATGGCGAGACAACAATAACGACTAGGGTCTCGCGAAGTTTAACGCCAAAAGCTGCTCCTTTTTTCAAAATAAACTTGCATTCTAAACTACTTAGAACAATATCTAAGGCTGCATCAAAAGGTAGCTTCGCGTCTGCTGTCGGCCATATTGAATCCATAGATATAAACAAACTGCTTCGGTGTGTCGCATAGATGTCGTCATCGTCTTGCTGCTCCCTCCCCGTTCTGTGATTGGTTCCCTAAATGAGGGTAGCCATGGTGGTATCCAGACTGACTTGCGCTGAAGGCAGCAGGGGGCAACCCAGACTAATATTTTGTGGTATTAAACACATTGGCTATTTATAGCGACTTCATCAGGCTCAGACAATTCTTCACAAAGAATGGCCTTCTCACCTGCCATAGTTGCAACTCTTGCGTCATCAGAACAGTGTGTTCAACTTTGGTTCAATGGTTTTAAACACGTGCAACGTTTTGTGCTGAACGCAGCCCAGGGTTAGTGGGTTAAAAAAATGTAGGGTCGGACTTGATTTCGTCCATGGGGAATTGATTGGATGACTAGACGGTTGAGGTTTGTTTTTAGTCGATGTGAGTGACTGTGACAGATTGTGCCGCCCTTCCTCACGCCAATAATCATGTCATCAAAAAAGATGATGCTGCAAGAGGGAGTGGGAGTTATTTTGATTAAAGATTATGAGAGCACATGACTAAAATAAAATAGAGGCATGCAAGGAGAAATCATTTATAATTAATAGGCTAAGGCAATATTCCTTTAAAAAAATGAAACAAGATTTGAACATTTTTATTTTACAGTGACTTTAACTGTATGCTATCAGAAGCACTTTTTATTTTAGTTCTGGCACTAGAGGGGACAGAAGATATTTGAGGAGATAACCAAACCGAGATCTGAGTTGTGTGCCGTGATTCATCAGAGAACCCAGAATCACTTTGCAGTTTGTGACATTTATAATGAATTGCTGCCCTCTAATGGTAAAAACTTTTGTTGTTTTATAATGAATTGCTGCCCTCTAATGGTATAAACCTTTTGGTTGTTTACAGTACACAGCTGTGCAACTACTGTGTTTTTTTTTGTTTATTATTTAATTTCATGCAAAAATGCAACATCAACTGTTTTATCCTCTAAGAATGTAAAAATAAATCACATTGTATGAGTTTCTTTCTTCTGCTGAACACAAAAGAAGATATTTAGAATAATGTTGATAACCAGGCAGTTGACAGCTATTGACTTCCATAGGGAAAAAAACTATGGAAGTCAATGGGGCTCATTTGGGTTACCAACATTTGGGTGAACTAACCCTTTAACTGGAGCAAAAACACACCAAAACGTTGCATGAGCCCATGAGCAAGAGAATTAAACAAATTTTCTAGTTCTGTTTTTATCCAACCAGATACTGACTGCGCAACATATGCAAATGAGAATGATTTATTAAGAAACAACATTGTATTGAAAAATGTTAAATAAAATAGACCACTTTCATAGAAGCTGTGTAATTAATAAACATTTATTATTTTTGTATTAATATCCAATATTAAAAATAACAATATTTATATAGTCTCTGATAAATATTAAAATCAATTTCAAATCATTTTCACACAACATAGGTATTTTTGATATTAGTTCAGATATTAATGCAGCATGTGCTTTGAAATTGAGGAAAGCGACATTAGCTGCAACAATGTGCAGCTTCGTTTTATGAAAAGCCGCCGTTTCGGCTGTCTGAGGTAGGACTGTTGGAGTGGTGAAGTTTACAGCAGTCATTCCTCATTTGAGAATCTGCTGTTTGAGCTCCGCCCATTTCTTCTCCAGCCTATGTTTGATTGGCTCAGGGGCGAAGGTGTATCCAATGGCCTGCTGGGAGAGATTCCACACGGCCTCCTGAGTCAAACCAAAGGTGGAGGCAGCCAGCTGGTACTCCTGAGAGAGATCCGTGCAGAACACACCCTTATCATCCGTCTGATGGGACAGGAGGAGCAACAGGCGTTATTAGCAATAGCGTTATTTTCTAATACAATTTATAATCACCTTTAAAAAAAAGTTCCTTTGCATTAATTTAAAAAGTGTCTGAACTGCATAATAGCGTGTACAGTATGTGTGTGTGTGTTGGGGGGAACTCACGCAGAGAACACATGGGTGTCCTCGCTTATACCAGTACTGGAAGTGATGCTTCTCATATGAAGGCACTGTTTGACCTTTGACATTAGAGGTCAAACACAGCTCTGTAAAACAAGAACGTGAATTATAATAGAACACTATATATATATATATATATATATATATATATATATATATATATATGTGTGTGTGTGTATTATAAAGCAAGTAATTGTGGAATTATAATGGAAAATCTAATTAAATAAAAAATTGTAAAATAAAAGTTTAAAAAATATTTATTTAAAGTTTATAATAGATTTAAAATATTTATAGATTTATATACAATTTATGACATTAGTGTTCAATTTACAACAATACACTTAAAATACACTTTAATGACATAGTTAATAACATAAAATAATAAATAATTTAAGTAAATAATTTAAAAATGTCATCTGAAGTTCAGAAATAAAAATAAAATATTAAACTATTTCAAAATATTCTTTAAAGTTTCTTTCAAGTATTTTGTTTTGGAATTTCGATGGAAAACTTGTCCAAAAAGTTTTTTTTTTTTAAATTCTTTAAAGTTTAAGTATACAATTTCGAAAATACTATAGAACACTATATAAAAATCCTAAAAAAAATAAAATAAAATAGTAAAAGAGTTTTTAAAAGAATTCTTTAAAGTTTGAGTATGCAATTTTGGAATTAAGATGGAAAACTCGTACCAATAGGAATATTTTGTTTGCAAACTTTCTCCACAAGAGTGTCCGATCCACCGACCTCAGGATGTAGAAAGGTTCCGTGGCCGATTCTATCAGGAGGCAAGTTCAACAACAGCTCGGACTCATCTCTCTGAGAAGGAATCTGTAATACACACAAACTCTGGCGTTAACCACCAAAACATTTGTTTCATACCAAAACAAACTTACGATATGGAGATGTTTCCATGTGCTCTGACCTCTGAGAGGTGTAGAGCCAACTTCAGGCCGCAGTTCTTGGCTTTCTGAAGTGCAGAGAGCAAGTCTTTTCCATGACCGACCTGTATGATCAAAGATATGGAGACAGCAGCCCAGAAACAAGTGGAGTATGATGTTATTGAAATCTAAACTCACGTTCGGATCTCCACTGAGGTCAAGTCCGACTACTATTCCATCACTGGAGAGCATGAAGTCTTCTGCCAGCTTCACGGTCTCCATTGCAACGTCAGGCCCGTGTCTGCGGTCCACAGCCACGAGAAACCTGTTTCAAACATTCAAGCATGCAGTAGGTGACCACGAAAACATCTATAAAATATAGAATTAATATTGAAACATTACCTGACTTCAATGTCAACTTCCTCTTGTTTACACTGCCGGATGGCTTCCAGCACAGTTTCAATGTATCTTTGTTTAGTGAGACCTTTTGGTGACAAAAATAAATGTCAACAATAAGCAGAAATGAGCTGCTAATAATTGTTTAGACATATGAACTGCTTCCAGTACCTGTTTCAGTCACTTCCCGTGGCGTGCTACGCAACTCCAAGTATCTTACGCCATCTGCCGCAAACTCTTGAATGACTGCTTTAGCAACCTATTTAATAAGAATAATTTCACTTTTTTAATTTATTCTTATACATGTAAAAGAATGAAACTTTGAGCAAATGTTGCTTTACCATTAGGATGTCCTCTTCTGAATCAACCAGCTGATGAATCACTTTAAACACTTGAAAACACCTAATGGAGAGATACACTCATTTAAAAGCTCCCTTAGGATTTAGACTAGTACACTATGCCCCGGTTTCACATTCAATTAGAATGTTTACGTAGCTTTTATAAATGTGCCTTAGAAAAAACATCACTGGTGTGTTTCTTGAGACAGAACAAGGGCACTGGCATATTTAAAGTTAAAACAGCTCAAACATGCAGTTTTAGTCTGGGACTAAGCTTAAGCCGTGTCTGTGAAACCGGGGATTGTGTCTACACACAACCAATGTCTTCATCCAAATATGTATACATTTCTACTCTTTATTAGTTAGGAAAAAACAGTGATTCAAGAAGTAGGCCTATGTACTTTTCACAGTATTCATTAAACGGTAGTCAAAAAATTACCCAAATGAACTACTTCTGGCAAATGGACAATTTACTATCCCATGAGACATCAGGGAGGAGTTGTGAATGTCAGTGAAGCGATACAACTGAAGGTCACAAATGCCCGACCTTTAATGGTAACTCCTTCTTTGATAAATAATTCTCCACGTAAATCAAAATGGCTTTAACCGTACCATATCATAGCACAGCATCTGGACATTACCTTATAAAAATGTATTTCTAAAATAAATAAAATACAAAATTATTAATCAATATTATACTGTAAATGCACTGCAGCACTCCGTGAGTGTGTGTGTGTGTGTGTGTGTGTGTGTACCTATAACCTTACTATTTTACTGAAAACAAAATCACCTCATTAATACTTGAATTATTTTAGCAAAAATGTTACATTCCCAAGTCAAGAATGACTAACCAACTAAAAAAAAAAAGCTTACATAACATTTTAAAGACCTTTTGGAACACGAGAACCAAAATAAGAAACTTAATATGATATTAATTAATGTATTATGTATCTGTATTATTGTTGTTGTTGTTTTGTACTTTATCTCACATTCTCTGGACGATTAAGTATTGTACTTTTTTTGTTCTGTATTTGACTGTTATTACAGAACTAAATAATAAATAAATGACGTTGACAACTTGACGGATGTAGTAACGTTAAGTATGGAATAAATGAATTCTAAGTTACACACATTGATACTATACTATAGGACTTCTTTGACTGTCGAGAACTAGATTTTTATGTTTTTCAAAAGTGCCTACTCAGAGAGTATACTATTTCAAACGTACTTCAGATTTATTTTCAGCACTACATGTTTGTAATTGTCAAAACATTATAAACCCGAGTCTGTTCATCTGAAGTGTGCAGGTGTTTGATACGGACTCGTCCAGTGTTCGGCGCTGTCCGCGGCGGATGGCGGTCATGCTGTGCTCAATGTTCAGATGCGGCTTGCGCTGAATCAGCGTCTCCATAATCTCAAAACTGACTGATCCGTTGAGATGCGCGTGCAGCTCCTGAATGAAAAATAAACACCGTATTTGACTTCATGATCTATTTTATTAATGTAACTCTGTTTTATTAACAATCTATTTTTGTGTTTCCTACCACTTTGGGCAGCTGACGATAAAAGAGATCCGCTTCGGTGTCCATCGACGTTTCCGTCACGCGTGTGTGTAAATTCCAAACATCGATTGAATCAGGATTGAATGACAGATAGAGGGGGAATGTTTTTCCTGGTGCACCACAGTTCAGTTGCGTTACACAAACGAGTCTAAGAAAACATCGACTTTTTACAGTGGTTCCCTTATTAGTTCAAATTAGACGATTTGAATTGTAAACGTTTTTACTTGTAGACTATTTTTATTTTATAAAAAATATCTAACGTTACATAGTTTTTATTTAAGTTTTATTTATTTTAGTGCTTTAATTTATTTTAGAACAGCTAAATAACAAATGTAGCAAATGAGCAACAAGTAAGCTGAAATAAAATAAGTTTTTTTATTTCTAATATTTTATTTCAGTTGACATTTATTATAGTTAACAAATGTAAGTCAACCCTGACTGACATTAAATAAATAAATAAAATGTATACATAAAGAAATGTAAAAATACTGTTTATAAGTTTATATTTAGGTTCTGTTTCACCTAAAAAAAATAACAATTCATGTTTTACCTACACACTTCACGTAAATACATCAATACACACCTTTTATACATATGTTCAAATACATAAATACTATAGTTTAATAGTATAATTTAAGTAATTGCAAATTTTCAAATTTTTATTAATATGACAGTAATACTGTACTCTAATATTTTATGGCTAATTTAAAGTAGATATAGAATAGCCAATCACATAAACAAATCTAACATTTTAAGCACTAAAGAACAACAAGTAGAAAGATGTTAACTGATAATTATTACCTTAAGACAATGTCTACAGTGTGGCAAACATTATTATATATGATTGCTTGGCTTCGGGTAGGGGCTTGTCTTTCACAAAGCATCTCATTTTAGGCATGCTGTTTATGGATCTGATTTATTCCCTTTATTCTCCCTAAAGTCATCGGAGCCGACGAAACACCTGATCCTCAATTAGCAGTCCAACTCCGGGGTGCTCGAGTGCCTGGCTGGATTACATGACATCACACTTTTCAGCCGACTGTCTAATGTCTTCGAGGGTGGACTGGGCCTTCTCTTTTAACTGATCAATATCTACGTTCTGAATGTTGGTCAGCTGACCCAGGACAGACTGCTTGTTCTCCTCCTCCTGGTTGTCTTCAGCGATCATCTTGGCCAGTTCTGTGGGCAACTCCACGTCATCTGCCGCAGCCTGAATTTGTGTGTCGTCCAGTTCACTCTGTAAATAAAAAGTGCAAGTTAATAATGAAATAACAATGGTTCATACAGTGCGTTTTATTAAAGCGATGTTTACTTTTGGAAGACGATATTTTTCCCTGAAGTGGCTCCTGACTGTGGCCCGTTCAGCCTTCTTCTGGGCAAAGCTGGTATCCCGCTCCAACCTGCATGATAGAAGCTAGATAATAGACCTGAATAGAAGCTAGTTTGAAACCTAAAACTTTTTTTTTTATTTTTATAAAAAGATATTAGCTTAAACATGATTCCCTGAAATGTGTAATTGATCTGAAATTGTGTTCAGTGTACATTTGAACGTTTTTATGTCTAGGACAATGTAATACGATGCCATTCAAAAATGCACACAATAGACAAAAAACAGCTGCATGTGCATTTCTGTAGAGGAGTCACTGTCCTCAAGGCCAAACTAGAGAAACACGGATCTGGAGAGCAAGGTGACAGGCACTATTGATTAAACCACAGATATACAGGAAGCTGGAGATAAACATTGACCTTCTTGGCATCTCCTTGTATTACATTTGAACAAGTGACTGTGCAGCTTGTGTATTAAATTCAAACAGGAGGGAAAGGGTCTATATATATGTATATATAATGTCTGAAAATGTATCTAAAGATAAAATTAAAACCAATTATTTATAATAAATATTTATACAATTATTAAAAAAATGCATTAAATTACTGTTTATATATTTTTTTTAATTAACATCATATTCATTTGCTATTACCAAACTAAATAAAAATGGAGGGGTAAATTATGAATATATTATAGAGATCAAATAAAATACATTTTATTGATCATGTTAAAAAATATCAAAGTTTTAAAATCACATTCTTTGATCATGATGATATTAAGTGCAGAGTCTTACTTCTCCTCCGCCAACTGTTCTTGATATTGTTCAAACTCTTCGTGTGTCATTCCTTTTGCTGCTGCCTCGGTCTTTTCTCCTTCTGGCTTTTCTTCTCCAAGACCCCCGGTAAGATCCTTCAGCTGCCCACCTATCATGTGTTTAAACATAAAAGCCATTGTTTTTCTACTGAATACAGATATAAAACGTTCCTGTTTCTTTGGATAATGTGTCAGTCGCTTGAGAAAGTCTAGTTAACTCGTCACTCGTGTGAGAGGAAAACAAAAACGCGACAACAAAAGTAGCCGTGATGTCTTCCTTTCTTCCGCTCAATTCAAGTTCTAACACCAAATATTCATAACCTGTAAGCTACAACGCGGATGAATTCTCTCTCTCTCTCTCTCTCTCTCTCTCTCTCTCTCTCTCTCTCTCTCTCTCTCTCTCTGTGTGTGTGTGTGTATAAAGTAACGCGCGACTTCTTCTGCATACATGATTAAAGGTGATGCTCAGAAACATTGCAAAAGTCACCAAAGGCTAAAAAAAATCGTTTGTTCATGATGTAGCAGGCACATTTCTTCTTTCATAAAATTAAGAGCACACATGGCCTAGTGCACATATTAGCTAATGTGTAGTTGTGGACACTAGTGCATATTAGCTTTCTAATATGTGTTTTTTGTAAAATGGGACACATTCAGAATGGAAATACTATATTTATTAATTCTCACTCTAAAAAGTTGTTGCCTTACATTTTTAAGTACAATCAACTTTGATGTTTAAGTCATTTAAACTTAAAACCAGTGGAGACATGAAAATGTATTGGAAGTGGGTCATATATGTAGTAGAATAGTATCATAAATTTCTAATTTGGGTCCTTCTTGGCCGATAAAAGGCAGAAAATGACTTTTTAGTGGTTGTGGATTGTAGACAACAATCCCCATAGTGCATTGCAATGCACAGCTCCACAGGCCACTCCCACTACTCCAGCCATTAATGTAGACTAGAGTTGAGCTCCACTCTACGCTACCACCTGGAAATCATTTTGCACAATGAAATCAGATAATGCGCGCTAATATAATATGACGATGTAAGAGCGTCAAGGCGGCGCCTGTGCCATCAGCCAATGGATTGGCGTGATTCAATATGGGCTTCAGGCAATCGGCACACTTACTCTGACACGTAATTTTACACATGAAATGCAGTCAAACCTTGGAGCATTTTGTTTTCGGCATCTTTATAAATCCGCTTGCTATCATACGCTCCGTAAGTCTCTCGCATATTGATAATGGCTCCCTGATGTCCCCAAATTAGTTTAAATCCGGAATCTATAGCGAGCGAGCAAGAGCGCGCATGCGAGACAGAACAGACTGTGCTCCAAACCGTAAAGTGCGCGCACGAGCGACTTTGCGTATGTGCGCTTCGTGACACAAAGACTCACGCACCGAAATTTTCGTCAGAATTTTCGTCATTTACGTCAGAAGCGGTTCCCTATTGGCACTGCGTTTCGGTATACCCAACCCTATCCATAATGCATCCATCTGCGGATTCAGTACCTTCGTCCATATTTTCAAAAAGTTTCTGCCGGTGAAATCAAATGCACTGGCACCGATCTGTGATTGGTCTGTTAGCGCATTAGGCCCAACCCCCTATGGGCAGGTTTGAAAGGGTGGGATCTAGTGCTTGTAGTCTTTACAGAAATCCCCCCCCCCCTTACACTTCCTCCTACACAGACGTAAAATGACGATTTTTGCGTCATTGTAGGAGGAAGTGAAAAAGGTAAATAGGCCGATTTTTCTCGTCTCAGGGGAAAACGAGAGAGTGTCGCACGACCATTAAATAGTTTAACTGGGTTTCTAACAATGGAAAGCTTAATGCAAATGGGTGGAGTGTCCCTTAAAATGACATAACCTGACTTTAAAAAAACGAAGTATAACATGAAAAAATTGAAAATTGCTGAAGTTATTTTGATGAGTTAAAGCAATGTAAATGTTGTCATAACTTGTTGAGCATATATTTTTAACAGTGTACTGTATATCAGGTGTGTTTTGAGGAAATAAATACCTTTTATAAATAAAGACACTACACCAAAACTGCTTACTCACAATCAAATACTTTAAATTTGATTTGTTAAGAGACAGGAAATACTTTCATTGGTTTAATGAAGTTTTTTTTTGCGCTCCGTTAATGACAGCCTGTGGGCTTGTTGTTGAGTCAGAATGAGTAATGATGAGCTGCCACTGTCACTTCTGTCCTGTGTTGAGCAAATCACAAGTGAAACACCTCATCTGTGCCCACTATTGAAACACATTACAGCGTAAGGGACCGTGATTTACACTTTTATGCTAAAAGGGTTGTCTACAGTCTTACAGCTGTGGGAAAATGTATAATAAATACTTCTATATTTGCATATATTGATGCTTTAGGCTAAAGTTTAGCTTTAAGCTTGCCTGCCTGTTTTAAAATGAATTAAATATGTATTTAATTTAAGTTGTTAGAGTTTAATATATGACATTTTAAGGTATAATATTAATATAAACAACATATATTGGTCAAAATTATATTCATTTTGATTTTGACCTCTAATCTACACACACACAGGCCAAAAAGTCACTGTTTGGATTTAAATATGCAAATTCTTAAGAGTCAATCATTGTATAATTAAAGCTTTGTTAGTCAAAGCTTTGTACCATTTGGGGGAATTTTAACAATTACATTTGCTTTGAACATTCATTTTGCTGAATCCAACTGCTTTCAGATGTAGATCTCATATAATATGAGAGTTTATTCAGGGACGGTACACTGAATTCATTATCATACATGCATTAAACATGACCAGCTGCAGTCTGATTTGTCCTCATTTGTCCAGTGAAGAACAAGAGGCTATAGTGAATTACATTTATTCTCCAAACAAGCAGACTAGACTCTTTGCCAAACCTTTTCCAGCAGCACTTGTTGTCTATAAGGGTCAATGATTCCTCAGGTAAATGCCAGGGCATTGAGAAGGTTTTTCACTCTTGCCTGAAGCAGTGCCCTAGCGAGTCTCTCGAACCCTTCATGAGCACATTTCTGGCCCAAATGCAAATAGCAGAGGGATGCGTTTTGCATGAGAGAAGACTGTCATGAATGTAAGCATCGTGAGGACTCCACTTCTAGCGTTGATTGGGATGTACACTGGCATGCGAGCTCCCTTAGGCTGGGCGTGGGTGAAGGCCGGTTCCGGGCCTGAGCCCTAATGTCATTGGAGAGATATAAATGGGGGCTGACGAGCACTGCGGAGCATATCTAAACCCACAGCTGGAGGAACTTTGGTATTTTACAGAATCAAACAAAGCGTGTCACTTAATGTTGCTCTCTTCAGGCGAACGCATGAACTCTGCATCTCACGGAGATAAAAACTGAAGAACGTATAAACCACTGCTATTTATTGCTAAGGCAGGGATGGTTTCGACATTTCTGTTCATCCCTCATAACATGAGATCATAAACGATACGGTTGAATTAAACTCTTCTTACTGTCCCTTGGCAATGTCTTCCAAATAGGCCACAAAACAGAGCAAATCGTGACACATGCACGGTGACATCCACAGTCAAGCGTTCTGGCGTGAAGCACACAGGACGCCCGAGGGGGAAGCTGAAGTCCTGTCTCCCAAACTTACCTCATCCTTTCTTGTAAGGCAGGGAAGCTCGCTTGCTTGAAGTTTTTTACGCTTTTTCGGATCTCACTTTTAAGGGGAAGTACTACAGGTTGTTTCCTTCCCATTTCTTTTAAAATAAAAATGAAACCATTAAATCAACATAAATTAGCATAATATTCAATTATGCATTATTTTATATGCAGTGAGTTGCGCATCGTCTATCACCTAATGCATTTAATATACACACACACACACTTATATATATATATATATATACACACACACATTTAATATATATATATATAAATATTAAATACACATATATATACACATATATACGCAAATATATGGATATATACACATAAATATACATATATATATATATGTATATTTATGTGTATATATACATATATGTGTGCGTGTATGTATATATAATAAATAATTGTTTTAATTCATTGAACTTTTTAGTGGCATGCAAATATGCATGTATGTGTGTGAATATATATATATGTGTATATATTTATATATATATATATATATTCACACACATACATGCACATTTGCATGCCACTATAAAGTTCAATGAATAAAAACAATAAAACAATTATATATATATATATATATATATATACACACTAAAAAAAGACAAGACCAAAAAAATATGTATTCTCTCTCACCTCCGTCCCACGACAGCATCCCTCCACCACTCCAACTCCTCGCTCTCGACGGGTTCCTATCCCAGTCAGGGTTATCAGGGGAAGGTAGGCTACTCTGGATTTGGGCTTAATTCCAAGCCCTGAGCAGCCCTCCAAAATATCTAATTCTATGTGTGATCTCGTGAAAAGAGTTTCAAAATATTGTGAAAAAAATAGCATTTTTCCAAAATCATAATTTACACATAATTTAAAAATGAATTCAAATATTTTTATCTATAAAAGAGAGAAATGCAAAACATTTCCCTGTGTTGTTGTTTTCGTTCAAAGATTTTGTTGTACATCAGAGGTGGATTCACCTTCACTGAAAACCACAAACAGCATTTCAGTGGTTTAGGTTTCATTCTAGCTCTGCGCTCATGAATCTTCCTCTAGCAGAAATACAGCGTCCTATAGATAGACCAGAGAACAAACCGTTCACATTCTGGTGGAGGCATGATGTGATTTTAAAGGCGTGACATACGTCAAACAGATCTGGCATCGGTACGTCTGTCAAAATTTTATGGTGAAAATCTGTCACGAGTCTGTATGGGTCGCTGCTAAACATGCAGAAGTTTGTATAAATGACATGTTTCCTCTCTGGGTGCGTTTAGAGTTTCTTTGCATAAACTTTAAAACGTTTGGTCACATTTAAGGGCACATAAACACACATTCAAAGCTTTTAGGCAGCCTTTTTATTTTTTGTCATTTCTCTTTTGTTTTTATCAAACTGTTAAGGTGGAATGATTTTATCTGAAATATGGCAGCAAAAAAAGAAAAGAGAAAAGCACTGCAAAGTCAAGTCCTTTGCAATAAACAGCATATAATATATAACAAATATTTAACAAATCTGTATTTGTGGCTTTTTTTTGTATAATTTCTCTTATATTTTTTAATATATCTTTTTTTTTATTTTTAACGAAAGGTATAGTTCGCCCAAAAACGAAAATTCTGCCATTTACTCACCTTCAAGTTGTTCCAAACCTGTATGAGTTTCTTTCTTCTGCTGAACACAAAAGATATTTTGAAGAATGTTGGTAACCAAACAGTTTCTGATTCCCATTGACTTTCATAGTATTTTTTTTTTCATACTATGCAAGTAAATGGGGACTAGAAACATTCTTCAAAATATTGAGGGTGAGTAAATGATGACAATGTTCATTTTTGGGTGAACTATCCCTTTAAAGCATTTCAGCTTCCACCCAAGCCACACTTTTGAAAGGCCTACAATGTGTATATTCATCCTTTCTGGTTAAGAGGCTCAGACTGACATGTTTGGAAAGATGAGAACGACAACAGGAAATCAAAGCGCTTTTACACACCATATTTAAAATAAAATAAAAAACAAGCTCTGTGGTGAGACAGACTTCTGCCGTTAAAGGCACTGTGAAATGGAAGAAAGATTCTCTTGTGTATTCCATTGGCTACTGGAACTGAGAACAGTTTGGGATGGACATACAGCTTCCCTAAGTGCCAATTATTGTTTTTGGGTACACGATTTAGCAAAAAAACCTGCCTTATTGGTGCCAAATGTCATTTCTCATGAAAATTTTATTTTGCTTTGTTTTATGGACAGATTTAGTAATAAAATTCTTTTTTTGGCAGAAAGCACTATATGCTAATCAAACGTCCGCAATGAGGGAGTGTATGAGGATGAATCAGAGGAGGCTGAAGATCTTATGATTCAAAAAAAGATGAGTTGGTGTAGAGAAGGCCAGCCTCCCCAAAATTAAGAAAATCAAGCTATGAAAACAATGCAAAGAAAAAACAAGTATGCGCTCGCAAAAGAAATTTCTGCTGAAGTTTTTAAAGTCCACTGCTTTAGGAGTAGATTTTGGTCAGATTGTATGAGAATGGTCCCATGGAGGTCTTCCTCCTGTGTTTTTCCTTTAGTTTTTGTCTTTTATCGGTACAGCTCATTGGTTATGATATCTTGAAGTTTCTCTTTCAGTTCTCTGAAGCTGGGCCGCACCACAGGGTCCAGAGTCCAGCACTGCTTCATGAGGTCATACACCACGACCGGGCAGACGTCGGGGGCGTCCATCTTATAACCCTTCTCTACACGCGGGACAACTTCCTTCAGAGGCTGTGAGAAGACAGGACGAAGGACACCATGACATAGGGAGATTGTGCTTAAGTAGAAAACAGTGTCCTCTACTGGTAGAATTTACCTGGACACTAAAATAATCAGATAAACATTTTGTAAAGTATTAAAATATATAAATAGATTACTAAATTATGATAGCATTGATAATATCTAAAATATAAAAAATATGAACATTTAGATCTTTTTTTTATTAAAACTACATTTAAAAAATAAAATAATATATAATTAAATAATATTATGAAAATTGTATTTTTATTGGTCATGTTTCTGATTATTATAATGTATATTGATATAATACTAATAGTATTATATTAATAATATCATCTGTTTGTTTTTTTAATGGTCATGTTTCTGTTTTGAAGTGACCAATTATAGCTGTAGATTAAACAAGTATTGATTTTTATATCCCAAGTTATTTTATTTTAAATTATTATTATTATTATTATATATTAATATAATACTAATAGGATTCGAATTCTAGTATAGTAATAGTATTTAAAAAAAATTGTATTTTCATTGGTCATGTTTCTGCTATGAAGTGACTTGAAATAAATAGGGTATTATAATTAATATTTAACTTAAATTAGATAATTAAAACTATAATAATGATAAAAAAACAGAAATAAATACTAAAATAAAAATGTGAAAATGTATTGATAATAATAAATCCTATTTATTTCAGTAGTTTTAATGCAAATTAGATCAATAATAATAACAATAATACATTGATTTATCAATAAAATAAATAAAAACTACAAATATATTCTTTATTTTTTCGTGTTTCTGGTTTGAAGTGACTTACAATTCTTGGATATGGTACCCTGCCAAAGGAATAGATCTCCCACAGTAAGATGCCATAGCTCCATACATCTGACTTAGTGGAAAACTTCTGTTTCCGACAGAAAGGTAGAAAATAAACAGATTAGAGAACGTGACCTCTTGCATGTCTCCATTTAAACATCCTTAAACCAAAAGCAGACAACACACCTTCTCTCGTAAGGCCTCAGGTGAAGTCCACTTAACCGGGAGTTTGGCTGTATCTTGAGATGAGGACGCTTCCTTGGTGAGGCCGAAGTCGCTGACTTTTGCTATGTTGTCTTCTGACACTAGAACATTACGAGCCGCCAGATCCCTGTGCACAAAGTTACTGGCCTCGAGATATTCCATCGCCTTGCAGACATCCCTAAAATATTAAATCAACAAGAAAAATTTGTAAAAAAATGAAGATATACTCAATTCATTTCATAAAGTTGGATGAGTACAG
This sequence comes from Pimephales promelas, assembly GCF_988280905.1. Taxonomy (NCBI): domain Eukaryota; kingdom Metazoa; phylum Chordata; class Actinopteri; order Cypriniformes; family Leuciscidae; genus Pimephales; species Pimephales promelas. Next base: position 18,878,180 of record NC_142793.1, read on the forward strand.
AAGTGATAAAAAGAAACTTGCATTGAGAAGTTGATCAATCGATCTCCACCAATAACAGTACGTCCTCGGGAACGCAGATAGTCCACTAGACTACCCTGAAGAAAGAAATGAAGACATCAATAATAACACTTTAAGAACGTTATTTCTCAAAATATACTTTTCTATGGCTAAACGACAAGATTAAATGCATCAGTCCAGTTGTTCTCAGTGATAACAGGTTGGAGTCACTGACCTTGGCCATGTACTCAGTGACGATGAAGAGGCTGCCCTTCTCTTCCACAATCACTCCCAGCAGCTGTACCAAGTTATTATGCCGTAACTGCCTGTAACAGTCAACATCAATATGGATATTTAAATAGATATATTGATATACAAAGCCGTATTATTTTTATTGTCTGGAACATTTGATTCCGATTGGTCAATCGGGGGGGACATACGTCATGACTGAAGCCTCGGCAACAAAGGCCTGCGCTGTTGCGTCATTTTTGATACATTTCACAGCTACTTTCTTGCCTCGGTAGTCTCCAACCATCACATCTAAAAATCAAAGAGCATATTTTTGTAGTATTATTGACGTTCATCATGGTACTGTTATTATATTTATGTTTATTTTCATAAGCAGTGTTGTGGGTAACGCATTACAAGTAACGTGACTTATGTAATCAGATTACTTTTAATCAGTAAACTCATCACTTTTTAAATTTTCAACAAAATATCTGAGTTACTTTTTTAAGTAATGCGGATTACGTTGTTTTCACATTTATTGACTGAGCTCTCCTGTTCCCTGAAGGTCCAGATTTGTTGTGTGCGCTGTGTGAACATGATGGTTATTGTGGTTCTAGACTAAACCTGAGCATGCATTTACTCATCACACTTGGGAAAAAAAAAAAAAAAACTACAACAACAACAGTGAAATGCAAACTCAGAATGCAAACCTGCAATAAATGTTAAATAATGCAAAAATACTTTATGCATTTAATCTCACTTTATTAACCAAATTAATTTAGATCCACTGAACTAGATGTGGTTTCTAATCACAAAAAAGCATCCCATTAGCACATTCGTACCTCCAAACTCTCCCTTTCCAATGGTCTGATTAAGCTTCAGTTCTTTTCTATTCAGAGCCCAGCCACCTGTGGGGAAGGAAGATTAATTAACTTAAAAATACCTTTCATACAACAAACTTTGAAGCCATGCAGCAATTTAAACCTGTACAAATGTGGCAAATGCAGGTGTGAAAATGAATAGTCAAGAAATCGCTTACTCCTAGAAAACTCATCCTGGGCCGCCACAGTCCCCTCCATGAGTTTAGGTTTGATAAGTCTGGTACAGAGTCCATCTGCATCTTTAGTGTAGTGCTGTCACACACATACACACACATCTCATTTACAACAAAGTAACAAGGCAGTATAATGATAAAATATGCATATTAGCATAATATGCATAATACCATGCTACATTACATTTAAACAAATGAACACTTTACTGAATTATGCAAAACTATATGCAAACAAATGGACATTATATACAACTGAAAAAGTAAAATGAGCCTCGAATGTGCTGTTTAAATGGACAATGACTCCTGAAATACGTAACGTTTTACAAATGTTTTCTTTCTTCCAATAAGCACATGCAACGCAGTAAATTTGGATGGCCAGCAGAGCGCGCTGTTGTACATGTATGCGCTATTGAGTGGGACTCGTTTCCTTTTCCTCTCCTCAGAGAAACAAGTCCACACAGGCGAGAACATTCTTATCATTTTAGTGCTGAAATGCGTGTTTGTGATTCCATAAGTCTGGACGCTATAATTGTGTGGCCAGACGACGAGATAATCTTGTTACATGAATGAAACTGCATCGATTGAGCGGTTGAAATGATCTGGAACCCGCGCTCGTTTCCTCTTTGTCACTTCCTCGTTATCAACTGTTCCAGGAACTGGAGCGAGCGGGCGGGCGTGCGCGCGCCGTTCTTATGCACCCATGCACGCGCTCAAAATAACAACACATTTGAATGACTAGACTGTTAACGAACACTTCAGTGATTCTCGGAATAACCGTTTACCATTTTAGAAAATCCTTCAGAAATCATTACAATAAGCTGATGAATAAGCTCAAGAAACATTTCCTATCATCAATGTTGAAAAAATGTTAATATTTATGTGGAAACCAGGATGGATTTCTTTTTTCAGGATACGTTTAAGTTCAAAAGAACAGTATTTATGTGAAATGGATATCTTTTGCAACATTATAAATCTATGTAATGTCACTTTTGATTAATTTAAGGCATCCTTTTTGAATAGAAGTATAAACATAATAAAGTTAACTGGTCAGAACCAGAGCAGTAATGTGATGTAATGTGACTCTAATGGACAAACAACAGTGGACACAGTATCATCAGTTTGAGGCTTTTATTAGCTATATCTCCACTGGTTTATGAGGAATGTTATCGAGTGGATTGTGGGAGGAACCTTCTCTAGTAGTCTAATCACTATGGATATAAAGCCTTTTTGTATACTCTGTTTAAGCAAAACTGTTCAGCTGAGGCTATAAGGGTGGGAGAAAGAGAGAGTGACTGTAGCCAAAATTACACTAAAGAATGCGTGGAATTCCGTAATAGAAAGGGCGAGGAAAGACTTGAGGAACCATAGAGCGTCTGCTCTGACCACTAAAGCCACCCAGACCCCAATCTAGCTAACCAGAGCAGAACCATTATCAACACTTAACTGAGAACGGATGAATGGTAACTCACACAGACAGACTCTAATAAAGCCAATGACCAGTGGAATTAAAAAAAGATATGTAAAATTATACAAATTACATTATGTAAATCAGCCCTTTTTAAGGCTTTCTTTTCATTAGTGGTGCTTGCTAACTAAGGCTTTTTGCTACAGATTTGCATGTTACATCAAATGATGAAGCTAGTTTGAGAAGACGTGTGCAATTGCTATTTAAAGCAAACAGATAATGGCCACAAAATTCCTACAACTTTTTTCTTTCGACTAGTGGCAATAAGCATCTCAAACAATCTATGATATACAAAAAAACACTAAAACCACTCCGAACATCTTAGCAAGCACACAGCAACCACCAGTAACAAGCTGGCATCCAAATATCCCTAGTAGTAATTGATTAAGAAAGTACTATGGTTTGATTAATTTATCAAAGTAACATTGTATTACATCTGATGATACCATCACTATGCTATAGCACTGCTTCTGCTTTGTTAAACTTTAACATACAACTAGAATAAACCCCTTTCCATTAAGACACTCGTTAAGCGGTGTCACTTTCTTCAATACAACCTAGACTGAACCTTTGACCTCAAAGCACAAGGTGTGCGTGTAAAAAAATTGTTTCCTGGAGTCTATCGTAAATGCTTGCTTCATCTCTGTGCCCAGTGCGTCTGATGTGGACTGACTTCCTGTTAGGGCTATTTTTGGCTTTGTGTGTGTGGCGATCAATTTGAAAATGTTGACAGAGGCGATGAAAGGACTCACAGGAAGAAGCTTGATAGTTTCACAACCCACTGGGATGACAGTGGAATGTGTTTTGCTCTTTAATTTATACATACATTATATATATATATATATATATATATATATATATATATATACATTATATATATATATATATATATATATATATATATATATATATAGGGAAAGATTTATGAGACCGTTATATATATATTATTATATAATAATTATATATATATATATATATATATATATATATCTGTTACTGTTATTACTGTTACTGTTACTGACCGTTATTATATATATATATATATATATATATATATATATATATAAGCACAAAACACATTCCAGAGTCATCCCAGTGGGTTGTGAAACTATCAGGACAGCACATTTATATATGAATATACACTCACCATACTAATACTGTGTTTGACCCCCTTTCACCTTCAGAACTGCCTTAATTTTACGTGGCATTGATTCAACAAGGTGCTGAAAGCATTCTTTAGAAATGTTGGCCCATATTGATAGGATAGCATCTTGCAGTTGATGGAGATTTGTGGGATGTAAATATACACACAAATGCATCACATTTTGCCAAATATCCATAAGACCCTAAATTAGTTATGTCAGTTATCTGTAAATATACAACCAGAGACTCTTTAAGGGAAGTCATTTCACTCAGCGGCCATCTTTGAAATGCCTCACTGGCAGCCGTTTCAGTCATGCAAGTACAACTCATAAGTCTTCAAATTCTCCAAACCTGTTCACCAACCTTGCGATTACATTTCACATTTGAAACAACTAATGAAATCTGACAACGGTCTCATAAATTGTGTTTCTAAACGTTTCAAACTCATCATGACAGAAAAAAAACAAACAAACAGCATTTTTCAGGCAGGGCTAGCCAATGCACATGCAGTCCTAAGCGTATGTCTCAGAACAGAGTGTGTTTTTATTGCAAACGGAGCTGTAGTGACACAATGACTTGCCAATTAGCCATTGATTATTTATTTAGAAGGCATGACTTATGCCTCCACCATGTTCCCATTGCGCTTTCTCCTATCCAAAGTAATATGAGTGGACTAGGTTTGTATATCTAAATGGTTTTTGATAAAACTTTCTTTAGGCTGATCTGAAGCTTAAATCAAGCCAGCAACCCTCACCTCCATGAGCTGCATGAGGTTTTCAAAGTACTCCTCCTCGTCGATGGACAGTTTGCCGTTGTGGTAGATGATGCGGTAATGCTCCACCTTGCCGTCGCAGCTGACACACAGGGTGTAGTCGCCGGGGTAGTTGGTGCTCTCGCGCACCAGGAAGAGGCCTGTCTCTGGGGGGTAGAGAAGCCCCTCGGCCTGCTCACGCGTGATCTTTCCATGGAACCATCTGAGTGACCACAGATAAAGGACATGTGTTTGTTATCAATATATATTTTGTGTTGTCTGACAAAGAATTGCTTTTCTTTTTAGTCAGTTAATAAAGTTTATAAAGTCTAAAGCGCAGAAATCGCAGCACTACTAAATTCCATATTTGCAAATGAATGACTCCAGTCTGATCTTTTAATGGATCATTCAAAAAGGTTCATGAACCCAAACGTCGTTTTGAATCGGTCTTGCACTTTGTTAATCTGTTTAAAAAAAGAGCTTTGTTGTATTAAATAGTATTTTACTGTATTTAAAAAAATAGGTTTAGAAGTCATTTTTTTAAAGAAGTGGTATAATGCCCCTTTTTACAATATGTAAAATATCTCTGTTGTCCCCAGAAGTGAAGTTTTAGCTCAAAATATCCCACCGATAATTTTGTACAGCATGTTGAAATTGTCCCTTTTGGAGGGTCAGTAAAAACACGTTGCTTCGTTTGTGTCCCTTTAAATGCAAATTAACTACTGCTCCCAGCACAGAGGGCGGAGCTTCAACAGCTTGTGTGTGAGTGAGTACTGAATATGATAAAAAATAAAAATAATAATAAATTGAAATTATGACCGATTGGTTGTGATATTCCTAATTTGAAAGTCACTTTAAATAAAAACATTTGCTAAATGAATTAAGGAAGTCCAATTCACAAAATAATGACTCTTAGGAGTTGGTTCTTTAATGAATTGGTCAAGAATAACTCAAACATGCGAGTTAACACTTGTATGTGATGTACTGGTTTTTTACTTTAAAAAAAAAACACTAAAATGTGTCACAAAAATAGTATTGTTTTGCATGTACTTAGGACCAACTATGGAGAGAATTCAGTAAGAAACACTGATTCAGATACACAATATTGTGCAGAGGACTGAGAAAAGGAAGCTAAATTACAGGCTTCCAAAAGCAGCGCTGGCCTTGCCTGGCCCTTCTGTGGCTTTCCTGGCATGACAAACATCCAATCTGTATCTCACAATTACCCACACATACATACACACCATCAAAAATAAACCAAAGCTGTGCACTTACCAAAGACTAGACAACCCAAAAAAAAAATCTGCCACCATCACAATCAGCTAAAGCTAAACTCATCCAAATCTAAACCTCCCATTACACATGGTTAAAAGCAGACATCCAGCTCCTATACATCAGGTTAAGATTCAATTGATGCTGCAAGCAGTTTTGTCTTGCTATCGTAAATAAAATTGAGACATCTACATCATTATATCCATTGTTCTCTCTCTCAAAGCAGTCAGTAATTGAAGAATATCACATGCTCTCTTACAACCGAACTCTTATCATGATGCATGTCTCTGGCTTTTGCATATCAGATGCCAAGAGATGGACTTTTTCCATTGGCCTGAGTGGCGCCATTTGTATAACTTTCTGATTTCTCCTTCTATTTTAAACAGCTGGCCGATTCAAATGAGTCTTTGGGTTATTGTGGCGGACCGGAAAGCAGGAAGAAATTTGTGTATAATTACAGATATAGTAGGTGATCTGTGATGATATCAGTGATACATGCTAAATATAGCGTGCTAGTGTTTGTATGCATGAAACTCACACAAACACTCTTTCTAATTTGTATACATCAATGAGAATCAGTGCTGACAAAACAATCTCATAAAATAAAAAAAAAACACGCGAATGAACCGCGTACTTACGGCATTAGGCTCAGTTTACCGCCAGACTTCACTCCTTCTCTCTTCTGAACATAGTTTGCTGGTATGGTACCCTCTCGTCCCGCCGAGTTTTTTGCTTTGTACCAGTTTGGATCCTGGAATGAAGCAACAACAAAGTCATTTCTGTAAATCCAGTGATCAAATGCTGTGGGTCTGTTTTTAGTGACAGGCTCCACAAACCTGGAAGACTTTCTAAACTTATAGAAGCAATAGATTTTTATAGAAAGGAAATATTTAAATATAACAAGGAAGATTAAAAATGACCATATATAGGCCAATACCACTATGGTGGCAGAAATATCGTGCATCCCAACTGAGACATTTTTTTTTCTTGCTCTCTAAAGAAGACATAAAGTCATACAGTTCTGAAACAACATGACGCGAGTAAATGATGAACTCTTTAAATACATTTTATTCTAACATTCCTTTTGAGAACTTTACCTTAGTTACTCCAATTATAGTAAGGACATCTCCTTTGCTCATAGGCAAGTCCTGGTCTGCCGTTCCAGGGAAGTTGTACCTGGCCACACACTCGGTGCCCGGAGGCCAGATTGTCTAATAAAAAAAAAAAGAAAATTACAAGTAAATGAAAAATATCAGGACAAGCCCTTGATGTCCAAACTACAACAAAATAAACCCCAGCCCTAATTCACATTAGATCCTAAGGTTTGTGTTACCTCAAAGGTAGACATATCCGAGGGAAATCGTCCTCTCACAGTCAACCCGTTTCAGCCGGTAACATCAGAGCTGAGCCTGAGGCGTACAGCTGTAGCCAGAACTGGCCAAAAACCTGGTGAGAAAGCACATTGATTCATTATTGGAAATAAGAAAAACACATCGCTATTTCCAAACAATGAAACAATCACTGAACAAACAGATCACCTCAATGCTAAATCCTGAAGAGCTGTTTTTAGGAAGATACACGTAGAGAAAATTAACTCAAATTTAAACAATGCCTCAAAATTAAATTAGACCTACCGAGCATGTCAGCAAACACAGTTTAGCAGCAAATACAGTTCAAGCACACACACTTTCAAAGGGGAAGTGGCGGCTGAAGATTTTCCGATGCCTCAGACAGGAAGAAGAGCTGAGCAGCAAGCAGGCTTGCAAAAAGCCTGTCCAAGCGTTACTTTTACGTTTTCTGCTATTTTCCTGGGTTATTCATTACATACACTTTTGGACACCTTTGCTGTTATTTACATTTATAAAATATGAAATCAAAATTTAAAACTAAATTACAGTATTTTTGTGGTACATCCCATTTCAAATAAAGCTGCTCCTAAAAATAAATCATGTCAGTCAGATTCTTCTAGGCCACAATGTGGATCAGACCGTTTACTCAAAGATCTGTGTATCTTGACGTTAACATCAGGTTAAATAAAGCAGTGCTGTTCCACAAATAAAAAGTTAATAACTCACGCCCCACAGCTTGAGAATTGAGAGCACCAGAAAACAGAAATGAGAAGTAAAAAAAAAAAAAAAAAAAAAACTTTTCACTTTCGTAGTGATGATGAGCAACACGTATCTCAAAGTTGTTGCTGCTCTTTTTCCACTATAACAAGTGTAGGGAGAAGAAACTTCTGAACTGAACTCGATGACACATGCAAGTCTGGATTCGTCATTTAAAACTCTCATGGGAACAAATTAGCAGGCAGTTAGGGAAATAAACTGCATCTGGAAACAGAAACCAAATGTACCTGATGTATTTCTGCTCTACATTAAAAGTGAACAACTGAACAGTTGGTTGGAGGCAGAAATCTAACCAGTTTAGGCCTACTCTAAAACAGAAAAGCAGACAGAGATTTAAAAGTCGAGACGAAACAGCATTCACAACACGTTTTACTTATGTAATGTATTGTATTTCTGAGCGAAACAGCGTATTCAAATAAAAAAAAAAAGGGAGGGCCTTCATTTCATTCATCGGTCCATTGGAATGATTAAGAAAGTCAAATAAGAAAGTAACCCCATTAGTGGGTCACAAGTTCGTTATTGCGAGTCACACAGTGTGTAGTCAAAAAAACGACAACCATAACAAAAACATTTCACATGCGAGTGTGCGTACAACAACACGTGCGAGTGACTTGAGTGCTTGAAAACGAAGTCCACTAGACAGTGCGCACGCGTTGAGCGCGTCTTTCCACGCTCGCGGCCTAAAGAGTATACTTGCACTCAACTTGTTCATGAGATGGAGGGAAATGTGGAAAATAAACTATAACAGAGCATAAAGCAATTTGGTAAAATTTTTCTAACATTATTTTCAATACTAAATAATAAGTATCTCACCCCAGAAAAATAAACTTTCCAGTACAGTCAGATGTTAAAGACTACTGTGTTCGTAGCGTGCCGTTCGAACATATTCTTGCGGGGGCCGCATTTTTTCAAATACGCCGCATAAATTGACGATTTCCGTGCAAAACATGCGGGGTTTGCATGATTTCATAATCCTCGCATTTGTTGCAAAAAAAGTCACATATATCTTAGCAGAAAGTTGAAAAATGTTGCGTTTGCTTCACACAAGAGCAGCCATTTCCCTCTGTTTCCATGGGAACGTTATGAAGTGAATAAATATCCCGCATATTCCATCGCATTTTTAAAAAAAACGGGCCGCATAATCAAGGATTTTTGCCCGAAAAAAAATCACAAAACAACAGCGTTTGTTTTTCTGTAAGGACTGCTTTGTGCTATTTTTGATGACAGGGGCTCATATCAATTTACTAATTTTAATGTATTTTAAAAAAAAAAATAGTTTAGCACTAGGCTACTTTTTAATAGCCTAACCTTATATTCTTTACACCATGTTAGTGATATTCTTACAATGTACTGTAAGCGTGTGTTACATAAAGTGAGTGTGTGATTGTAACCATTTTTGAGACTGCTTTAAATACATTTAAGGTAGTGCATGTTTTGTTTTGATGCTGTTGGCAGTTACTCATGACAGTTTCCTATAATTCTTTGTGTGTAACAGTAAATTCACACTGGTTCAATCCTCCCACCTTATTTTCACAAGAAAAGAAGTGCAGTGCATGCGGCACATTTGTGAACCAGATATGATTATGACACTGAGCGCCCTGACCTCATTAATACATCAACCAACACTGAATGCCACTCTGTTCAATGCAAAGTAGCTCTGGCATGAAAGCTGCAGCAAGCCCCATGCACAACATGAAGTCACTTCCTGTCTGAGCTGCAGAGACTGAAACGGTCTTCCTGTATTGGCACACAGGCATTGGTGTGTGATGAGCACTGTGGGTTGAAGAGAGCTGGCTAGAGCAGGAGACGGCAAAAGGGGCGCCAACAGCAGCGCAATCCACAGAAGCCCTTACAGTGAGGATATAACACACTTCCCTCTAAAAACACTGTCTTCCCCTGCTGCTCTGACTACCTAATTTTATACTCTCCGCTAACAGGAATAACATGAATTATGTAAAGACAGGAAACTGATTGTCGTTGTCGTGGCTCGACATTTCAAACATGTCCAATTTTGTCTTTATGGTTATTTTTCAAATACAACAATGCACTGGACTGTGCAATAAAAAAATACCACTAATAAAATGCCACAAGTGGTCTGCAATATACACAGCAGGAAGACGTTTTGTTTCAATTTTACAAACCACCGCTCTTTACCACACCACACTTGTCGAGTAAAGCAACGAGCTATTAATATCACACTCTCACAATGCCACTTGTTTGTTTGGCACTTGAAGCAAACTGTAAGAACCTGTACTTGAGACACTTTTTTATTAGTGTGGTTTGCCAAGGCATGCATCACTATTACTATCAGATTTACTTGTTAAACATTTGAACAACCCCCTTAACCTCAAGTAACTGGTGCATAAATCAACCTTAAATCATACTTAAATCAATCATGCCTGATGGATGATCCCAAAACACACAAGCAGTACTAGCAACCCTATAGAAATATAAATGATATAGGCTACTAACCCGGCCTGTGAACAGGCTCTGAGAAAGAATGTGATTGTGAAGTGATGAATATCTCCGGCTTGCAATTTAAAATTTGACTACTGCACTGACACCAAGTAAGTTCACATTCACCCAAAACAACCTTAAGCCTAGTTCACACTACATGATTTTAAAACGTCGGGCTGAACTGTGAGGTTCACGCTACATGACGTGCTCTCTGTGAAATCAGGAGTGTTCGAGTTGTTGAACTGTTCACACCACACAACACAACGTGATTGATCCGCAACAGGAGGTAACGCACTACACGAGCTGACAACAACTCCGTCACCCAACGATTCAATCTTGTCTACGAACCACAGTATGTCACGAAAAATCACGCGATAAAACAAACCGGAAATGGCGCGAAAAAGCACGCGCACCAATACCCAGCGAAGAAGACGACGCGTGAATGTGGACGTCAGACAGAAACTAATGCTGCAAACTGTTTACGCGATGATTTGCCCTGAGAAAAACGAAGGAAAAATAAGATTTATAGGGCCCTATGAAATCCATTTTATTTTTTCCCAAATTCAGTTTAAATTTTTGGGAATTAGGTTTTTTTACCCTCGACTGTTATTTTAGTCGTAAAAAGAGTGTGCTTTTAAAGTTAATGATTAAAATGTTTTAAACTCAGATGCCTTTTCAGGACAAATACTGCACGATGCAACATAACACTGCACTCTTCAAGTAACAACAAAATATGGTTATGAGCTTTAAACTGTCCAGTAATATAAATTATATTAGTTAGGCCTAAAGTCACAATCAGTCACAATCTCTCTCGCTGTGCCGCTCACGGAATTCGCTTCACTTTTGTCCTGTCGGGTGAGAGAGACGCGCGAGTGAGACGGGGAAATACAACTGAAATAATATGCTGCGCGTTTTAAATAGTGTTAAAAAATGCAGTATGTGGCGGCGAATTAGTCCATGTGTGGGAAACACTGCATAAGTCACGTGCGAACTTCTCGGCTCGGCACTGACGGCTTATAGCGTCGAGTTTCGTAACTTTTTGCCGACGAAAGGAGAGCCATGGAGAGCCGCGTCGTCATGCTTTCATTGTTTCGATTTTATCATTGTAGCTGAAATGACGGGTTGGGGGGTTTGTGTCGCCCAGATTTGCTTCCCCCGGTCTTTTTCACCAGACATCTGTTCTTCTTCCACACAAAAAACAGAATTTCAAACCAAATATGTAAAATTCCACGAAATTTCGCGTTAACACTAGATTCCGCGTTTGGCCAATTCCGTCCGCGATTCCGTGATCGCGGAAATCATAGGGCCCTAGATTTACCCGGTGACCTCAACCCATGCATTGCTCTGATTTGCTGTAGCTCATGACATCACGTGAGGCTGAGTATGCTAGATATTTTTCTGGGCTCGGCGTTGTTGACTCTTTCATACCAACAGATTGGCGAGCGTTCATCGCCCGCTAATCCCCCACGATTGACCTGTCGGCAAGCTCAACGATTTACAAATCGGACTTAAAATTCTTGTAGTGTGAACTAGGCTTTAATGGCAGGAACAAAAAGCACCAAAAGATGATGCAGAAAGACAGATAGAATATGCAACATCAGAAAGCAGGATACTGCCAATTCTAAACTATCCAACCACAAAAATGGCTCATCTAGAAAACAAGAAGCTGACATTCAAAGAGGAATGCATTCACCAATCAAAATCAATGAGGCTTTTCTGTGATCAGCAAAAATTTCGGGGTGTGCTTTGGCAAATCCCGTGTTACAAATGATATCATTGTTTGGGGATTGCATCAGCAGGGCTACGCCTTGCACAAGAGAACTTTTCATTCCTCGAGTATCTAAAAACTTGCAGCAGACATTTGGAGGCCAGCAGACAGCTTGAGTTGCTACCATTGAATACAGTCAACTCTGGTGGCACAAATAGGACAGGGACTGCAGAAGTTTCCAGAGGGTAAGATGGACAACCAAAGCCTTTCCTTTTATTCACAGACTTCAACAAAAGCATCTTTGTATGCCAGAAGTGGATACTTCACCCTGGTTCCATCCAGACTTGGTCTAATGGACATTGACTTTTTAAGGGCAACACAAGTATCCTTAAGAATCTTACACAAGTATCTGATGAAGATGATGAGTGACTTGAAATAGACTCTGACAAACCAAGAAATTCGACACCAAGTATTTTCATTGGTTTTCAGGACTCACTTTTTTAACGATCAAGCCAAACTCTTTTGAACATGACAGCATAAATCAAATTCAAAGTAAAGCACGTGCGAGACTAGTAGTGAGACTCAGTAGGGGAGGTATGACAGTTGCCTCCAGGCGACACGAGGAACCAGGAAACCAGCTTCAATGAGAGAGAACAGAGACGTGATGTGCCCTGAGATAGAGTGGATTCCAGCGTCGCAGCCTTTCATCCCTTAAATCCATCTACTTCACATCATCTAACAAAACATCTGATCACTTACAACCATGCACAAATAACACTACGGTTCAGCGAATTACCTTACTGGAACGTTTGGATGCTCTTCGATTCTCCCCTTTTAACCTCAAATAGGGCATCTTTCAACATGTTAATTTAATGAGTACAGTCAGTGTGTTTCAGAAGGGCCACTGAGATATGCGCTCTATTTTTAGATCCGTTATGAAGTGCTAATGTGTCAGTGTGTGTGTTACCATGAACATTTCAGTGGGAAATGCTCAATATCAAGCATTCATTTGCATTTCGTCTTCATGTACGCTTGCTCTTCAAGGTTCTTCAGAAAGTCTTTGCTCAAAGGCTTTAGTCTGTACTGTAGTTATATGGATAAGGGGCAGTTAAATACAGTGCTAGCACAAACAAACAAAAAAAGCAGTATTTGAACTCTTGTTTCTTTTATTGAACACAAAGGAAGATATTTTGAAGAATGTTGGAAACCAAACAGTTGATGGTAGCCATTGTGTTCCATAGTATGGGGGGTAACACTCTTACTTTGTACACTCTTTACACAAAGTAACACTCTTACTTTGTGTTCAGCAGAAGAAACAAAGGACATCATTTTCAGTTTTGGGTGAACTATCCCTTTAATCCTAACTAAAGTTACAAAAGCTATTAAATCAAGAGTAGGGAGCCATTTTTGTCTTTTGTTGTTTGGTTAACATTAAAACACAGACAGCAGCAGGAATAATAGGCTGTCATTTTATTAGCTGCATGAATATTGTTACACTAGCGTATTATGTCAACGTTATACGTTCATTTAAGATATAACAGACTATGTAACAAGGATAACCTCCAAGACTGGGTATTTTTGATAGTGTATGAATAAGTCGTCTCTAAAAATCAGTATTTGTGTTCGTTCTACAATGCAGCTTTTGGTGTGTGCGCACATGAAACTTCTCACACAGCAAGTTCTCAATTGAGACTTCTTGCACTTGAATATTTAAAAACAAGTGCAAAGGATAAACTTTCATGAAGATGCAGCACTGGCCTGTTTGGGACAGTGAAAGTTCCGCCAATTGTCCCGAGCGTCGTTCACACTGGGTCTGGGCAGTATTGTCGAAACCCTGTTGTATGTTGTACAGATTTCATTTTATTTTAGCAAGTATTTAATCATTTTACCCAGAGAAAAACATTGGATTATGCAACAGACTAGGAATGCACAATATATCGGCCACCATATTGTTTTTGATTATTTTGAAATTATTTCCTTCAGCTGAGACACATCGGATACGCACTATTCGCCATGATGGTTTTGAATTGCTTGAAGTATTAATGGAATCATTTCAAAAAAAGGGAAATACATTTAAGTACAACATGTACAGTGCAAGTCAAAGGATGCATAAAATCATGATGAGAACATTATAATTGTGTGCTTGGGTCATGACTTTAATGGTGAGACATATTTTTGTAACCAGGCTCTCAAATTATCCACAAATTTTGATTTCGGTTATCGGTTTTCAAATATAAGGAATTGTCGGTTATTGGCCAAAATTGTCATATCGGAGCATACCTACAAAAGACATTTCCTTCACACAGTTAATTAATAAACCAACATTTTGTTATATCTACCTTTTTCAGATTATAACAACCAATATCAATATGCAGATGGTTTTAAATTGAAAATAAATAAAATAAATAAATAAATAAATAAATTCAGCCAATAAACATCAGCTGCTGATACATTGGTGCATATCCAAGGCTCCACCATCTTGGTACTTATTTGTCAAGGCATTTATTGTTATTGTACTGCTGAATGTATGTGGGAAGATGAAGAAAAGCAGCATTATGGAATGTGAATTTCTTAACTTTTACTATCAGTGCACTGGGGCAAGATTCAACAGGTTGAGAGATTCTGAACTCAGGTATTCTGCTCACCACACCCCCCACGAATATATTAAGCACATAACCTAACAATACATATGTTGTAATATTCTTTTAGAAGCTGATAAGAGTACACACACACACACACACACACACACACACACTTTTGTCTCATCTAAATTTAAAAAAGATTGAACTTTAGTTGTATAGATACCTTCATATTAGAGCCCACGTCACATTTAAATAATTTATGCTTAGTTGAAATAACCAGGGACATGCACAGGGGTGCCCTCATTATTACTTATTCTAGTACATGCTATTTTAGTTATAATCATCACTTCCACATCCGATTACACAGTAACAACAACACTAAGATGTTATGGGAGGTTCTTCATACTTCATCACCAAAAAATGCATATCATTAATATGCATGTGCAAAATTCCTCTGCAATGGAAGATAAAGCCTTCCTATGAAAGTCTCAGGGAAACACAGTGTAGGGGCTGATGCAGAGAGAATAATCCTTTTCCTTCTGAAATATGAAACATGATAGAACATGAATTTTGCTTTAGGTTAAAAAAACTAAAATTATTTCCTAAAATATATAAATATTATTTTTTATTCCTTAAACCTTAAAATTATATAACTTAGAAAAGTGAGAGCACACTCAAATGGAAAGTTTTGGTGAATTGGTGGCTAATTTTGTACGATCCAATTTGTATCTTTTCGTATGATCTGCTGACGCCCCATTGACAGGTTTAGAGGTGGACCTTCATGCCTAATTTTTTTTAAAAATCTTCAGTGCAGTAAAATGAGCGTCACACTGGGTGTATATCATTAGCCTTCATCATAATCATTCCCAGTTATTTCCTTCTGTTCTTTTAACCACAAGGCCTTTTAAGTTCCACACCAGCCAGCGTCATGGCAGGGAGCGTCTCACACCAGCTTGACCCTGCTAACTATCTCCCCTCTGGGCAGAGCTGCTCAACAGCTCCCTTTGATGCTTAATTACATCTACCGACAAGCCACTGTGACAGTATAAGCTCTACTACCAAACACATCTATAATGACTTCAATTTAGGTTGGATAGTCAAACAGAAGACTTGGAAGTTATATGGACTACATTTATAGTCAGTTGCAGCTGGACAGTGTTTGGCCCCAGCAAAGAAATTTGACAGATCAGGACAGTAATGAGCGATATCAGTATCACGTTTCCAACTCTGTAAGGAAGTGCTGAGATGTATATTAGAATGATTAAATAGCATATGTCTGTAAAAACGAATGCTGTTGGCAAAATGTGCAGAAAAGCAATGTTCTCGCACACAAGTCAAGCTGTTACACAGGCAAGTGAAAAGCACTGCAGTTTTGCAGCAGGGAAAACCCCATTGTAAATGACAGAGCCGTTGTTCAGAAATACAGAAAAGACCTTAAGTCTGACTACAAGATGCAGTGAAGCCTGACTTAGGAGCTATAGCAGATGTGAATTAAAGGAACTAAACAGGAAGTGCAGTTGAAGCTCTTCAAAGAGGGGTTCTGCATTTAACATCCTTGATGTGATTTTAAACACTGAAGAATTATCCAATGAGGGCAGAAACAGTGTACAATATACACACAGACTGACATATGATGATGGTAAGAGCGACATGCTACGACTGCACAGTTAAAAGAACAGTTCTGTCAAAAAAACAAACAACAAAAAAAAAAACTGTTATTTATTAAAACATGTAAATGTAATGTAAAATGGTCACTGGGGCTGTCAAGACACAAAAAGGATACAAAAGCACCATAGAATAGTCTATATTCAGTACTATATTCGCAGTCTTATGCACTGAAATCTGAGTCATCAATTACTTAAAATATTCCCATCCGATCCGCTGTCATGCATATATGCATAATTTGCATATATGTAGGATTTCATATATATTTATTTATAGTTAAAAACAAACAAACTATTAGACATACTGTTAGTAAAAAAAGTTGTTATTTTAGTATAAAAATTGAGATTCTATTTTAGTTTCATTAATATTTTGTTTTGCAGTAGTTTTTATGTTTTCTATTTTCATTTCAGTTAAAGTTTTAGTAATTTCATTGTGTGTTCTTGTATATATATATATATCTCGTTTTTTAATTATTTTAGTACATCCAAGTAAACCAAACTGAAAATGAGACATTTTGCCTTGGCAACTACCTGAAGATAAAATAAAAAATTTCAAGTTTTGAAAATGTTTTTACTGGGTTTCTTTCAACCCATGTTTAAGTCAAATATGGACAAACCAAAAAAAAAAATTAAACCAATGGTTAGGGTTGCCCATATTTGGCAAAAACATGGGTTGAACACCCCAGCATTTCTTAGAGTGTAGTTTTAGTTTCAGACAGTTAGCTAACCCTGGTAAATAAGGCACACACAACTACCAATATAAACACACCTTTTTTTTTAAGTATGAATCATTTTTCAAGCCCATTTCAGAGCTTCATCGGTGACCACTGGATATTGTGCAGAGCATGTATGAACTGTTCATATGACACTCTTACTTGTCATAACTTCGACATAGCCAGTCCTCATTCACTTTCACTATGGGAGAAATTAAATATTTTTATTTTTTATTTAATTAACAAAGAGAAATGAAAGTTTAAGAAAAAAAAAACACATGAGAGATCATTTCATTATTTGGGGAACTGTTCCTTTAAAATCTGCACTTTAGAGGGAGGAAGTGACCTTTGGATTTCGCCCTTTATAAATCCAACTCATTAATATTAATGAAGGCAAAACACACTGAAGCCTTTCTGCTATGATTTGAATAACTGCCCTTTTACCATGGGAATTTTTTTTTGTCTCGTTTAAATATCATGTAAACATTCTAGGTTTTGGTTCCAAACAGCTCAAAAATGATGAGCGTCCGCAACCAAAACCCCAGTTCAATTATTTACAGACCAGACCCACATTCAGATGTTGCTATTAAACATTCAAAGAACCATGACAACATCACAATCCCAGAATGATGCTGATGGGGAACAGCACTGCTGGTCCAATCAGGACTGGAAAGGAGACAATGCATCTCAAACTGGGATTAGTCCATTATGCCATCCTGCACCCAATGCATTCAGGCGACCAAACTAGGCTGTATATTGCCTCTTCCACACATGATTTAAGATGATTAAATAAACACGATGTACCATCAAAGACACGTTGTCTCATGCAGCAGCCTCAAGTGGCTCTTATTTAGACAGCTGTGAAACAGACCCATCGCATTCAGATTCAATAACACAATGCGCCCATTCTTAGACATGCAGAGGGCTGCAAGAAAAACGGCAAGCAGAAAGGTGTCAAGATCAAGCCATTACACGGGCGTGATAAAACACATAACTGAAACGTTAACTTACCTATGCGTTCCCTAGATGATGATCCGCCCTTGGTGTCCAAATGCCTTAAAGTTAGAGATGTTTTAGGCTTGTCCACTTAGTCCATGTGTGGGTCAACTTCTGATCAACAGAAGATACAGACGTGGTCATTCACACATTCGGCGAAGCAGATCTTCCAGAGAGCTTTCCTCAACATCAATGCAGGGCAGACAAAAGATGATCGGCTCGTCTGTGCATACAAATACACCCCCAAAAACCGTTAAGAGACAGCGGCGGTTGTGTGCGCTTCAAACAGCGCGTGTAAGTAAACAAACGGTTAAGCCAAAAAGGCACAAATGAGGCGGCGTACTACTGACCAGAGTAGTCGATAAACGGAAAGCCGCCTGAAGCGAGCAGTTTTTAAGCGTTACGGAAGCGCAGCACACCCAAGGGCTACAGCTGTCTTCAACACACAGGCCCTAGAAAAGGAAACGCACTTCTTCAGACAGCCCCGGGAACAGTGCGCATGCGCCGCACCGCTGCGCGAATTCTACTACGGTGAAGACTTGCCTCGTGAATATTAATCACGTGACAAGACGTGATTGGCTGAAAGGTAGACGTTGGTAGCCCGCTAGCGAATTAACGAGCGGCACTAAGATAATCGTTAATATTAATGAGGTTGCATAACTAGAAGGTTGCCAAGACCGTCAGCATGACCTAATTAATATTCATAATGTAGGCCCTTTCCGTGGTAGGATTCGTATTTTCGCATTCGGAGACAGGAGCGACAGCACGCGCTTTTAAAGAGAATTGCAGCCATAAAACATTCACTTGTGATAATTATTTTACCCAAGTAAGTAGGTCGTATTGTAATTTTCATGGTGTTCTGTAAGGTGGAAAATGCAAATAATACAACGAGAGCCATACAGCGTTTTTTCTCCATTCTCTTTATTTATTCAGTCCTTAAACTTCAAAGTTGACAGTATTAAGCATGTAAGGTTTCCAGTGATATCAGAATTATGCCCAACAGTCACTAATTCACAATTATTGGTAATGATGTTGTTGTCTAAACCAGTTTACTGAATTGTTGCCTTATACAACAGGTGCAGATATAAATGATAAAATTATGCAATGCTAACAACCTTGATATCATGCTTTTGTAAAGAAAAAGGCATAAGAATGGAAAAAAGGAATGGAAAGTTGCTTTCAACTTTTGATACTGAACAAAACCTCTCGGAACCTTCAGAAACGTATTCAATTATGTCATTGTGACAAATGTGGGGGAGCCAGCCACAAAAATGAGCATCACAAAACGTTTTCAAAATCGCTCAACAGAATTTGGTCACAGTTTTTAGAAGCAAACTCCTACAGAGGAATGATTTATATCAAACTGCATTTTAACATACATCTAAGGCATCAAATATTCAATTGAATAAAAAAAAACCTGTACAGCAGTAATACTTTTTAAGCTCAAGTAACCAGCAAGTGATTTTTGCCACAAATTTAAGCTTGTCGTGCTGGATTTGATCAGTAACTGCTGTATAATTAAACATATGTTCTCTCATCTGCATTCATCCACTATAAGATTTACCTTTCCTTTCCTGTGTTCTCAAAACATGGACAGTGCAATCTTTTTAACATCATTAACGTGTTAATGCTTTCAACAATTGCCTTTTTTCATCCAGTTTTTGCTTTTAAGCTCAAAAGCTACTTTCAGTGAGCCCAGTGGCTCTCCATCAGAGGCCACACCAATAACCTTACAGACACAAACATCAACAGAAAATCTAATAGGAAAGCCAAAATTCACATTTTTCAATTTTCTCAAGAATGAGAATAGCTGATGAGTAAGGTTTCTTGTTTACCTAAACACTTATGACAAGAAAATTAGACATCTGGAGTGTTCAACTTTAAAGATTTCACCCCTAGATTGTACATAGCTTCAATAACAGAAAACAAAAATAAAGTCATGCAGCAGAGAAAAAAAAAATCCTCTAAATTAAACGTGGGAGAAGGAAGAAACAAAAATATTCAAATCCAATAAAGCTTAAACAGATGAAAAAAAGAAATAAGTCTTATGAAAGCAGTACGTTATTACTGGCGTCAATTGTGAAACAATTTTAAGTTCATTATTGTTACATATGGATCCTGAATAGTAAGTGCCTCTTATTTTAACTTTGAAGGCATACGGTAATCTGCAGGTACACACAAAAATCTCTTTGTCTTTATCAGTGCTTTCATAATTCATTTACCCATTTACCTTTCTGCTCTGTATGGGTTTGTGCACACAATAATATAACCTATTATAGAATCACAAATCGATTTCAGCAAGCAGGTTTATTGCGACACATTGAGCCTCTCTCTTAATAAAAGACCCTGGTTTGATATAACCAAACAAGCAATACCGACTCCATCTGAAACCCATTTAAAACAGGATCTAAAGAGCTGCCAGCAATGAATATAAGCATAAGAAAATTGGTGACATTGGCCAATGACTGCTTAAAATGGTCAGCAATGGTCCAAAGTCAACCAATTTGACAAACAGTTTTTTAGTACACTTACCTTACCATTCAAGTGTGCAACATTTTATCACTGATAAGAACCCAGTCAATCTGACATATTTACAGCACACTGGGCTTGGTCAACAAAGCAAATAACGCTTTGAAACGAGATTTTTGCAAGCAAATAAACTGCCTCAATCTCAGTGCCTTAACACTGACTTTAATCAATCTGGCACAAAAAGAAAAAAAGGGAGGGAAAAAAAAAAGCAAAACCCTCATCTAATGCACATTTTTCGCTGAAAATATGAAAGCGGTCGAAATCAGCACATCCGACTGTAAACTAAAAAGCAAATTCTTCTATTTGAGATGCTGAAAGTAACAAAATAAGATTCAAACATGCCATAAGACCAATTAAGTTGTATTAAGTTTGAGCCAGTTTTGATGTTTTTTTTTGTGTGTGAAAAATCTGCATAATTTATTAATGGTTTATGAAAGTGTTTTCATCTAAAAAGATCAGCCTTGCATATTAAAGCGGCTGTGTGGAAGATTACTGTAAGAATATGAAGCAGACGGTGGTGAGTATACTGATATTGGTTCCACTTTTATCATATCAGGTTTGTCATAAGAGCTGGTATCGTTTTCCATCACTTCCCTTTGATGGGAATCATCACAGAAATTGAGAAAAAAGAGAGACTGAGAAGTTCCAGTTCTGCTGCAACATTCAAACCGACATCTGTTCATTCTTTAAATCTTTAAGGCAGGTTCAGTGAGCCTTAACCGTGAAGGTCAATGGCTTATTCGGAGTGCAGCGGGATGACGAATTTACATCCAAAGGGGGAGTGGTATTTGATCCCCACCTCTTGGAATACCTGTCGGGGAATGCCGATGTCACATAAGTAGACTCGGCCGGCGCCCTCGGATAGAGGAAGTGGGAGACCCAAAGAAAGTGACCATTTGGCTTCTACGGCGTGCGCCTGTCCACTTACTGGAGGGTCGATGCTCAGGACGGGGGCTCTGTTCTGGTTGGCCCAGTCGGCGGCGGCCTTGTACCAGGGCTGGTCCCTCAAGAATCCGTTTTCGTGCGAGTCCAGGCAGTTTATGACCAGGTCAACTGGCGTCTCAGGCAAGTCTGAGGGCGAAATGACATTTGTTTTAAATGAGTGGATGATTAGACCAAAGTAGTTTAACTCTAAATCTAAATAACATCTTCATTGACTTTCATAGGTGTTCTGGTATATTATGTAAGGAGGGTGGGTGGATGCAAAGTAAATGTGTTTTTGCAATTCAGTATGGAAGTTTCCAAGACCTCCAAGCCCATCTAAACAAAGCATTCATGTGGGTGTGTTAGGAACGTATGTGAGATACAGAAACCATGCTAAAGGTTTCATGCACCAAATGGGTGTTGATGGAAACAGATCTTTGAGTAAAAAAAAAAAACTGGTGATCCAATCACAAATGCTCAGATCTGGTATAAATGAGGGGAGGGTTTTGGGTCTCTGATTTAGTTGATAAAGCCCAATGCTGCTCTTTAATGTGATTACGGATGCCTAAAATTAAAAGTCTGGATACAATACATTAAGCTAAATATTATTTCCATTGTACAGCTGACAACCATTAAATAGACTACTTCGATTCTATACTATTTTGAATGGATGCAACGATACCACTTTTTCCAGAACAATACTTCCATTTTTAGTACTCACCAATACCTGCATTTTCATTGCAGTCATATTTTTTAAAAATATAATTTGAATATAATATTTAAAATAAATAATTATTATATTTAAATAATATATATATATATATATATCTAATTCCAATATGAATCATATTAGCTGGCTTAATTTGTGGAGTTATTTTTATGCTTAATTATGCCTGTTAAAATATAACATTATAAGCTAATAGAGCCCCCTGCCTCGGATTTAAGAGGTTAAGATTAACCGATTAATTGTTCATTAATTTAAACAACGCTCGATTAGGGGAATGTATGTAAAATGACATCCCTAATATACACCTACATGTTATACCATGCATGATTATTAAATGTAGATGCAACAGTGCAACACCTTTCACATTAGAAACCACTTTGCCTCCCGTCTTCCCAAAAAGTGCAAGCTCACTGGTGATGGCCTCCAACATCTTGACAAAATTTGGCAGGAAAAGGATGACCTCCACTTCATGGTTGGCCAAGTGACGGCCACAGCTGATGCCCTGAGCGCCCTGGACATGTGGTCCACACAGCAGGGCCACTGTGGGCCGTTGATGCACATTTTTTGGAGTAAGTCTACGAGAAGAACCAGACCAATGATAAACACTCTCTGGAGATATTTCTGACAATGCAATTCCTGTTTAAGCCCCACAAACCTGTTCGGGCCTCCAAGTAACGTGAGGGCCATCTGACTCGCACATACGCCCGTCATCTCAAGCCTGCGCTCCAGTGAGAGACCGTGACTTTCTGCTGCAGCTAACAAACGCTTGTGCAACTCGAAAGAGATGCTGGGTACCACCAGCCCTGAGTCTGAGAGAAATAGCATGAATTAGGATAAAGGACCAGTAAGCTAAATTATTTAATAGTTCATGAGGTTAGATTCGTACCAGTGCTATACTCTTTCGTTCCATTCTGTGGAACTGTGATCTGTCTGTAGACGACAGGTTTGGCCTCCAGGATGTTCTCGTCATGCCGGTATCGTGATGGTGTTTGCTCTCCAGGTGTCCCTCGAGATCTCGCACCATTGCCTCGCCGTTCTGACGAATCGATCTGCGAGAACACCGCAGCCTTGTCGAACAGCGCTAGGTTCCCCTCAAAATCAAAGTCCTCATCGAGAACATCGTCTATACCGTCTCCAAAACATTCATCGTCTTTGTTTTTCATATGCCCTCCGTTCTTCAGGCCGTTCTTTTTTGGTGTGACCTGATTTGGACCTTTGCCACTAGATGACCCTAGAAACAAAGAAGTTAAAGTGGGAATTAGTCATTTTCATTCATACATACATGCATGTATACATATATTTATATATATATATATATATATATATATATATATATATATATATATATATAAAATTAGTATTGTAATTTTAAATTTGAAAATGTAAAAATTGTATTATAAAGGAAATATATTTTGCTTAATATTTTAACTAAATACTTTACAATAAAATATTACAATAGTAAAATCCCTGTTTTGTTATTGTTTTATTTAATTACCAATCTTTATTTTGTAATAACAAAAATATCAATATGTTAAAAATGTTACTATTATACATCAATACGGTTATTTAATACAATAGTTTTGCTTTTCAGGGTCCAGGTACCCTGAAAAGTCCAGGTACACTTGCAGATAGTTTTTTAAGTGTCTTTGCAAGAAGGTTTCTCCAAGCATCTTAGAGACTTTGTCACAGTTCTTCTGGATTTAGTCTTTTTTTCTGTTTCTTCATGTAATCACAGACAGACTCGATGATGGTGAGATCAGATCTCCGTGTGGAGTATATAAAAATCTTACTTTATTATAATTAACAGCAAAAAGGAAATGTAAACTGATATTTTCTACTGACACACTACAGTAAAAGATATAACTGGCTTAAACCTTTTTAAGATCTGAAGTATTTGTTTCAAAACCCAATGACAGATGAGACTCACAGGAATTGTGTCTTCGTCTAAAGCCTTTACTTTGGCCAGCCACGTCCATGTGACGTTCACCGTAACTCTTGGAGTAGTGTGGCACTGGGGACAGCCCTCCTTCCTGCAATTTGGGTTCAGTTTTATTAGGTACCGTCACAGGAGCGCTGTTGACTAGGGCGCCACCACCCTTGTCCTTGCGTCCGCTATGCGGCGTCAATGTGGAATTGGAGTCTGGACCATTCTGCTTCGGGACTTCAGCAAAGCTCTTACGGATCTCAAGGATTTTGAGATCTTTAATGTCCATGGCACTACAGATTAGAAAGGTGTGCTCGTTTAATACAGTTATAAATTGTGTCCACTGAGAAAAGGCTGCCTGCCCTAGAAACAGCTTTGAACTTCATAAAGGATCAAAAACAGAAAAATACAATGTCAGGCAAAGCATAGGATTTATTATTTACCTGAAAGTGACCTCAGGAACAGTGCACTTGACTCCATTGTGGAAGGGATGTCTGAGAGAGATGGTCTGGCTGGTCTGATCTACTGAAGATACTTCTCCTTGATACACTCCTAGTGTTGCTCCACAGTGGACTGAAACAAGACAACCAATCCAGTCTGATGCCATTCCGACCAGCTGAAATTAGATTAAAAAGACGTTTGTTATTCTTTATGATTTTTTATTTTATTTAAACATAATCCTTAAAATTGGGAATGTGTGAATACATTAAAATGGGTGGATAAATTAAGTATCGAATGTTAGATGAGAAGATGCTAATGTTAGCCAGCTAGATGTACAAGACGCAAATGCTTTAAGCTACTTTTTTTCCGTCGTCGGCTTTAAAACTAGTAAAATGACTTCATCACCTGTTGTCAGGAGCAAATCCTTTAAATAATACGGGTAACTGTTAAATCGTGATAGATTTTTGATGAACTCTTGTAAAGAGCTCGACTGCGCTAACGGCTTCTTCTTTGACGATTCACTGTAATCGAGGATCAGTTTTGAATCTGTGTTTACTGCCACTTACCGGACAACCGCCAAAGTACATTGAGTTGATAAACTTAAAAATCTTACAAAAAGCAATTATTATTATTCATTCATATTCATTCGTATTATTTGATTTAATTACTGTTAATTTATCATTAAATAATAGTATTTTATGAATTGTAAAAAATAACGACAATTATTAATTATATTGTTTATATTTTAAGGGAAGAAGGAAAAAAAAATATTTAAGCCTTTTTTTTTCTTCCCTTAAAATATAAACAAAAGCACCTGACGGCGAATATTGCTTAATTTAATAATAGTATTAATGTAATTATAATTGACAATTGTCGTTATTTATTACAATTTATAAAATGCTATTATTTAATGATAATATATATATATATATATATATATATATATATATATATATATATATCCAACATCTGATATTTTTAGATAAGCCTTTGACAGCCTTAAATGGGTGAAATCAAATACACCCATTTTAGCCTTAACTATTAATTATTTTACAAATTCCTACACACACTCCACAAAAGTGACTGTGAAAACTGTGACAATTTTACTTGAAATATATACATATTTTGTCATTATAGACCAGTAAAATTATGAATGAAATATGAATAAACGCTTTATAATATTTCATGACAGATACAAATTTCATGGAATTTTAATTAGACCACAGACATAATTTTGACAGAAATAATGTTGAAAAATAACAAATTAGTGTGTTAAACAGTGTTTTTATTGTTGTTTAATAAATAATATGAAACAAAATTATTCCTGGTTTTAATAAAAATCAAACACGGCGCTCTTTCTGGAGAGCCAATCAACGCTTAGAAATCATCCGTGATCCCGCCTCCCAAATTACCTCACTATCATGTGATCATGTGACAATATCACAACAAAAATGTCTGCCTGCTTTTCGCTGCGGTAAATTCTTTAATCGTTTCACAAATATATCAAAAGAGCGTGTGCATTTGCGTCAAAACTACTGCGAAGCTGGCATCAAATGAAGACTTATTTTAAACCAACTGAGTCAGATAGTGAATATATTTCCTCGTAGACGACTGTACTTCTACTGTACTCTACTAATTTGATTAATTAGTAACGTTAATATCTTGTGTTTCTGTGAAAAGCGTCATCATGGAGCCCACCGCATCGGGAATATTCTGTAACAGGATGCTCAGCATGGTGAACTCTGAGGATGTGAACGCCATCATTCAAGCTCAGAGACATATGTGGGTTTCCCTATCTAGTGAGTGACCTACCTAGGCAGCATTTTGTACTTGGTTTTTAATCTGATTTTGTTGCATGTCTTCCAGGCTGGACCGGTTTGAGAAGACCAATGAGATGCTGATCAACTTCAATGGGCTCTCCAATGTGCGCTTACAGCAGATGAATGAACACTTTCTAATGCACACCCGTACATTAATAGAGATGAAGAAAGATTTGGACAGCATCTTCAGACGAATAAGGTATTACATCCACTAACAATACGTTGAATTAGGGTAATGTTGGACAACTAAGATCTGATGTGCACATTTCTGTACATCCATTACAGGCAAGCTTTTGCTTATGATAACATTAATACATTCTAGCTGGGTTGTCCTGGCCAAATTGTTGAAGTAGAAAGTGCAAATAATATCTGAAATATATTATTTAACATATGTTTAATAATAATATTACAACGTATGGTGTAACAATCAATTTCCTTACATGATTTTGTGTTTCCTCAGGACTTTAAAAGGCAAGGTTGCGAAACAATATCCAGAGGCCTTTAGCAGTAAGTTAATGTGCATTATTTTATATTGTGATACACTACGATTAACACTGTGGCAATGATTATTTTCTTGATAATTATGTAATGGAATTTAACCGACACATATATGATATTAAAGAAGTAAAACACAACTTAAGTCAATAGATTTTTGGCCATGTTAAAATAAGTTCAATCTTATAATGAGTTAGTTAATTACTTAGTTAGAATTAATCTAGTGTTCTTTCTTTAATTCACAGCTAAATGATGACAAAATAATCTTAAAAAGTACAGAAATGTATATTCACAATTCAATATCAAATAAAAAAAAATAATATCAGTTATTAGTTAAAAAATTTGGTTTAATAAGACTTCTATAAAGACATTAATACTTTTATTCAGCAAGTACGAATTTACTGTATTTTGAATCTTTTTAACACTTTGTTTCCAAAAGACATCAATGAATGTTCCAACCTGGAGGATGATGATGATGAGTTTGACCCCATCCCCCCCAGTGTGGCCACCACCATCACCACCACTGCAACGTCCGAGCAGAGCACAGAGTCATGTGACACAAGCCCTGATGTGATATCACCCACCATTAGCTGCTGTTCCGAAGACCCCTCTCAAGAGAACACCGGCACACCAACCTCTGACAGTCACGAACCGGCAGTGTTACGGGACGAAGGTCCAGATTCAGCTGACATTTAAATTTCATCCAGATGCCACTTAATGATGCAAGTCTACAATTTAATGTTTACTGTGTAAAATTGTGCTACTAATTTGGTGTTATTTTCAGTTTTCTGTGACATATATTTAAATGACTGCTGTGGTAATAACCTTGAAAATTAATTTGAACTATTTTGTGCAGATAAAACAATTCCAAAGATGATTATGATACAATTAAATACAGACATGTTTACCTGGTGTTGTGTAATATTTCATGTTCAAAACCGCAATAGTTATTATCTAGTATTATTATTTTTTGACTCAGAAATGCTTGTCATGAATAAAAGCTTTGTAACTGTGACTGTCAGATTTTTATTTTAATTAGACTCTGTTTACTTGGATTTTACTCTAAATTCTGAACTGTCTACTAATCTTACTATTTATTTACTAAGACATAACAATAGAAATGGTACTAGTAGTACGCTAGTATTCTATTCCTAATCCACCCACTTTTCCACGTATTTTTGATACAGTAAAATAACTACATTTCCCATAATTCACCGGACCGGAAGCTCGCGACTTCAGCTCATCAGCGTCGCGTACCACTACTTAGCCCTCTACGTGTCTGTCCGTTATTTCACAAAACGCTCAATGTAAAGAATTATTTAGTTAAACAATGTATTTTTAAAGCAATGAGCCACTTTAAATAGCATTTCGAGGTAAGTAGAGAACGGATTAATGAAAATGGCAAGCCAGACAAGTGCACGGCTAGCAGTGGCTAACACAGTAACCATAGACAACTGAAATAAACGAGCCTTCACAAACAAATTGTTGAAATAAATTCACTTTGAAAAATGTTTAAAATCTTATATGTATTTAAACGTTTCGTATATTTAGCATTGTATGCTAATAACATAGAAAGTTATTGTAATTACTGCTCATAAATGTGCAATTCTTGACGTACAAATGATGAATTGCAGCCTAAATTCATGAGGAAGATTACAGCTAACTGCTGTGACGATGAGGAGGCTGAACAAGAAGAAAGCCCTGAACTTTGTGAAGGAGTTGGATGCTTTTCCCAAGGTTCCTGAGAGTTATGTGGAGACAACAGCCAGTGGAGGAACCGGTTAGATGAGCTGAGATTTCATTTATCAACAGGGTGGTTGGTTTAAAGAGACTAACTTACATAAATACACGCGTTATTTATTTGTTTGTATAAGTAGTAATATGGTATAGTTAGTACAGTAGTAGTTGAGATACTGTTAGTTTTATTTTTGAATAAAATAAACATTTTGAATGAGTTCTTAATATTCTTGAGTTCTTAACGTATTTTAAAAGTAAATATATTTTTAATGACTTTTTATTTTATTATTATTATTGTTTTAGTTCATCAAGTTATACTAAATGAAAATGAGAAATGTTTCACTGTGAAATTGCTGAAAAAAAATGTTTATTTAACTTTAGTTAATGATTATAGATAAATAGATCTATTGAAACATCTTAAATTTTTCTTTCTCAGTGTCTGTGTTGGCCTTCACGGCGATGGCACTCTTGGCCTTCTTTGAGTTCTTTGTGTATAGGGACACATGGATGAAGTACGAGTATGAAGTGGATAAAGATTTTACTAGGTGACTCTTTAACATAGCAGTAAATTGTTATTTTGTATCTGCATATAATATAGATGTGCATTAAAAACACTAACATTTTATTTCATCTTGCAGCAAACTACGAATTAATATTGATATTACAGTTGCCATGAGGTGCCAATGTAAGTAAATCTTTCTATAGTCATGTGTTGTATGATTATTGACAACATAAATTTGTCAATAATCTTTAAACATTTTTGTTTCAGTTGTTGGTGCAGATGTGTTGGATCTCGCTGAGACGATGGTGGCATCTGACGGCCTGCTGTATGAACCCGTGAGTATTTGAATGTTACTTATTTCCAAGTATATTTTAATAGCAGTGCCGTAACATATTTATGACTCTTTCACAGGTTGTTTTTGACCTTTCTCCTCAGCAGAGAATCTGGCACAGGTACATTTATTTTTACTTGTTGATACCAACTACATTTTCAACCTCCAAAGTGGTTCCTGTCACATGTGACCTTAGGACACATTTGTAATGTCATATATTTGTCAATATAAACATGTAATTATTAAAAGGAAAATCCTTTTCCTGTCCCTCAGAACACTTTTGCTCATTCAGGAACATCTGCGTGAGGAACATTCACTCCAAGATGTTCTGTTCAAGAATGTCATGAAAGGCGCCCCCACTGCTCTCCCACCCAGGTCAGAACATACGACACCTGTACGAGAACGTATTACACCACGTCAAACGTAAAGTCGGCATGAAATGGAAGTTTTGATAGTCTTTTATTTCCAATTGTGACATGTATGTCAGCCGGGGCTTGATTTTGTCCATCGGGAATTGATTGGATGGTTGTGGTTTGCTATTGGTCAATCTTATGTGACAGGTTGTAGACATAATGTGACACATAAGGTGGGACCCTTTTTCCAGTAAACGCATCATCGGAGAAGAGATGGCACTGCAAGAGGGAGGGGAAGTTATTTTAAATAAAGAAGGGACATGAATAATAAAATGTGCACAGATAAATAATTTATAATAAATACTGCAAAATTCATTTTGATTTCATAGTGACTTAAAGGAGTATGTGATTTTTTGTTGACCGTGTAGGGAAGATAACCCCACACAGCCTCTAAATTCCTGCCGGATTCATGGACACCTCTATGTTAATAAAGTAGCGGGAAATTTCCACATCACTGTTGGCAAGTATGTTTCGTTTCATTCTGTTTTTTTGCATCCAATCACATTTTGGCTCCAGTAAAAGTTGTTTTTAAGTACTGCAAACTTGCTTTTAGTTTGAATGTCAGTTGAAGAGCCCATTCGATCGAATAAGACTGAAATGTATTTATTCTTTTTGTTTATTTCAGGGCCATCCCCCACCCTCGAGGTCATGCTCATCTAGCGGCCCTGGTCAGCCATGAGAGTAAGCTGAAGAGCTTTTTCAGACCGTAACTTAGTCTGTTCATATGCATGTTCTGGAAGTGGGTTTTGGTGCTCCAGATATTTTCTGAATGGCTCATTCTATGCTAAACGTATCCAGTGCTTTTGCATCTAGAGTAGAAGGCAACATCTGTTCCACTAAAAAAAGGAAAAGGTATCTTAAGATTCATGTCCAAAAGGTCAGTTCGCTAATAAGTAGGACTGTTTAATTTTTCAGCATACAACTTCTCCCATCGGATAGACCATCTGTCATTTGGAGAGGAAATACCAGGCATATTAAATCCACTAGATGGCACAGAAAAAGTGTCTGCAGATCGTAAGTGATTTTAACATTTATCAAAAATTTCAGGGAAAAAAATTTAAAAAATATAAATTTAAAATATATATTTTTGCATTTTTCTAATTCAATTAAATTTGTACTCAAATTATATTATCAACTTTTGCATGATATTCTAATTTTTTTGAGTTTCACCTATATATATATACACACACACACACACACACATATATATATAGGTGAAACTCGAAAAATTTGAATATCATGCAAACGTTCCTTTATTTCATTAATTCAACTTAAAAGGTGAAACTAATAAAGGCTTGAAATCTCACTTTGCATGTAATGAGTCTATACAGTATAATATATTAGTTTTACCTTTTAAGTTGAATTACTGAAATACATGAACTTTTGCACGATATTCTAATTTTTTCGAGTTTCACCTCTTTGTGTGTGTGTGTGTGTATATATATATATATATATATATATATAAACTTATTGGATTAGCATAAATACAGTATAAACAATTATTTATCCAAAATTCAAAACATTTAAAGGAGTCCAAAATTCAGAACATTTTAGAAATGTTCAAATTCATTATATTTTTTCCTTTAATTAAGTAGTCAGATTGACAATATAATCGAAAGTAAAATTTTTGATTACCCTGTCTTATTTTTTTGCTAGATAATCAGATGTTCCAGTACTTTATTACCATTGTGCCCACAAAACTGCAGACGTACAAGTTGTCAGCGGACACACACCAGTATTCAGTCACTGAACGGGTACAGACGGCTTCAAAATACATTTTCATAACCATCTGTTGTTTTAATTAAAGTTACAAATCAAACTGACACGATTTGCAATATTTTACAAAGTTGAATTTTAAAAAGTACATAGCATTGCTCTCATAGCAGGACTCTCTTTTCTTTAGGAGCGAGTGATAAACCACGCAGCGGGGAGTCATGGGGTTTCGGGGATCTTTATGAAGTATGACATCAGCTCTCTGATGGTAAAGGTGACAGAGCAGCACATGCCCCTATGGCAGTTCCTCGTGCGCCTTTGTGGCATCATAGGAGGCATTTTCTCAACAACAGGTAAATGGAAAGATATCTGCTAATCAAACATATGTCATTTGAAATGATTCCATAATTGTGA
Organism: Pimephales promelas; assembly: GCF_988280905.1. Taxonomy (NCBI): domain Eukaryota; kingdom Metazoa; phylum Chordata; class Actinopteri; order Cypriniformes; family Leuciscidae; genus Pimephales; species Pimephales promelas. The sequence goes on from NC_142793.1 coordinate 18,910,306, forward strand.
TTTGTTTCTGCAGGCATGCTACATGGTCTGGTTGGCTTCTGCGTAGACGTGGTCTGCTGTCGTTTTAAACTAGGCGTTTACAAGCCAAAGACTGTAAGTAGGAGCTGGGGTTTTTTACGCAGAATTTTTTTTAATGTTTTGGAACTGAGCATTGACTTTTGTTGTCTTTTGTCTTTAGATGAGTGTTTTTGATGGCCACATGAACAGCCTGACGCCACTTCTTTCTGAGAACGCCGAACAATAGCCGGGCTCTTCTACTCACCACGTTTTTTAAGATTGATTCAGTTAATTCATGATATTGAGTTTGACTGTCATTTGTGTTACTGTAAAGACCCAACTGCACTGACAATAAACATTACACAGAAAATTTAGATTGGTGCAAAAATCGATGAATTTAAATGATTGGACAGCTTTTTTTTTCTTTCTTGCAAAAAGATTCTTGCATAAAAGCTTGTTAATGTTACTGCATTCATGAAAACATCTTATATTTTTATTAAAATATTTCTAAATACAGGCATTTAAATTATAATTTGATCGTCTTCGTTTGCATGAAATACTCTCTTTAAAAAGTGCAGATCTGACTATCTGACAATTTAGTCTCGGGCGAAGTGGCTTTTCATACAATCTTAAAATATGCACATTTCAGACACGACCCATTCACGACAGTATTAGCATCTGGCTGGGATGTTTGTAATGATTGTTCCCAGTCAGAGCTGAGATCTCCACCTCAGGAAAGATCGATTATTTTCTATTCATATGCATTTTAAGAGATTGTGTGAAATAATTCATTTAAAGTATGTTTTGCATAAAGCATAAGCATTTGTTCTGATGTACTAAATCATTTCCCGCATTATATTTACATGATTATAGATCACACTGTTGATGCAGACTCTTGAGCTAAAGCCTAGTTTGATTAGTGTTCCTGCTGTAATTAAATCAGAAAAGGCAAATCATAAATTACAGTCACGTCCAGTCCTGTTGGTGTATTTTGCTTAGTTTATAAATTTCAACATGACATTCCCCAGGATTGGGACGTTTTCTTCCCTATTATTCAGCGTGTCTTCTGAGAGTCCAAATAAAAACACTTTCTTGTACACCTGCACACCTGTGATTTTGTTTTTGAGTGTCACCCTGTCTGTTCTTGTCTCCTGAGCAGCAAAATAAAATCTTGACTTTATAGTTTGTCCTCGTAACCTTACATTAGGCTCCTCTTGAAGGATGTAAACCTGAGGTTAGTCGGCTCGGGTTTAATTCAAACGAATACATATACAATTTATTCTTGCATGTAATTAAACATTCTCATTTTCTTTCTTTCCCAAAAGACCCAAGAAAGTGCATGTGTGCAAATACCAAAAATTGGTTTAGAAATGACCTTTGTTCAAACATCAACCTTGTTACCAGCACATCACAAACAGACCATACAAATCATAACTGGATTACAATAACAATGTGAAAAGAGATAATAATAAAAATGTAATGTACTCACTTTCATGTCATTCCCATCCCATTAATGACTTCCTTTGTTCTAGGCAACACAAAAGAGAACTTTTGAAGAATGTTCAACTGTTTCCTACACGATAATACTTTGTTAGTTTATCATAATTCATTAGAAAGCTGTCAAGCTCCAAAAAGACTAAAAATGGATTATAAAAGTGGTTATGGCGACTCACTTGTCACTTTTTGAAAGTTGAAAGCTCCAAGTCCCCGATTGCTTGAACTATGGAAAAGAGCAACTGGGATATTCTTCAAATTATCTTCTTTTTTTAGTCCCACATAAGAAAGTAAGCCAGACATGAGGGTTAGAAAATGATTAATTAGCCTATCTCTTAAAATAGTTGGTCAAATTATCTGTAACAAAACTTTTGTGTACTTTAGGCTTAAATTATGTGAAAAAAATCTCTCGAACTAGCTCAAGAGCCTCATCATCCACGCCAGGATTCTCTGGAGTTCCTGAAGCATCAGGAGAAGGTTTTAAATGGCAGTCTGGTTTTGTACTGGTACTTTCTTCCATGCAGTGTCCATATGGTACAGTCTCTTGCTCGGCAATGTTTGAAACGTCCTGTACATCCGAGTCACCAGTGTCTTCATCTGTCTCTGGAATGAGCATTACCTCCTCCGGGGCCTGCATTGCATCTCTAGCACATGATGACTGATTCATAAGAGAAATATTAATAGGTCTGTGTCATGTGCCATAAATAATTCATTTATTATGAGTCAAAATCCTTTTACCTTATCATCCTTCAAAATGCTGAGCGCTGTTTCCACGAGCTCCCTCTCGTTCATCCAGTACGTGACGACACTGAGAAAGACATTGGGCGAAAACAATTTTTCATGAAACGTCCGTTCGCATTATTATTAATAAATCATAGTTCTTAAAGGTGTTTCTACCTCCGTCGCTTCCTCGTTCTCTTTGTTGAGGTTTTATGTGATTTCTTCTTTTCCACTTCTTTATCTTTACTGCATTCAACGTCAGATTTCACCATCCATAGTGGAAGGTGTCGGTGCTTTTCGGACATTATGTTGTTTACGATTCATTTGTACCGAACCAGCCAAGAAATATTATTTTTAAATTCTTCTTTGGCTGTTTTTAAGATAATGAATGTTGTGTGTGTGCCACCTTGTGGTCTGGAGAACAATATGGTTATCATTTCACAAGAAAACATTTCTAAACAATGCTTTCAGCACCTTGTTGAATCAATAGGTCAAACACACTTGTATAGGAACATCATACTAGTGTGTTTGACTAAATATAAACATACACACACACACATACATATCATACATAAATATTCAAGTGTCAAGTACGTTGTAATTATTTTTCAGTACGATCAATAACTGCTCACACAACCAGAGTATAACCAGAACTATAAAAAGAACTTTAGACCTTGTCAGAGTTTATTTAACAGTATATCAGAATATCATACAGGTAAACAAGATTTTAGCAAAATTTATTATATCCGTACTGTTGCATTTCATAAAAATATTTGATCACTTAGTCTTTGAAACTATCAATAATACATTAAACCATATTTATAGGAGTACAGCTGTACAAGGTAAATACACATCTAACACTAGACAGTGATATTGATCTGAATGGGCAGCGGTACGTGCCATCTTTCCCAGATTCAATATTTTCTTCCGTAATATAAAATGCTTTTTTTTTTCACAGCAGGCAGGATACAGCTTCAAACAGTAAAAGCTATGAGCTGTGCAATAAATGCATCTACCTTTTCCTTCAGCGTTTCTCGCAGTCTGTCTCTCCATGTAAACAGCAGTTTGTTTATTCTAGCACACTGCACCCGATGATGGAATCAATGAGACTACAGATATTACGTGCTAGCTACAAAAATCATCAGGGAGATATGAACAGGGAGCATTTTATTGTGGCACACATTACTAATATACACTATCTTGTTTCCACTGCAAAAAAAAAAAACCCCAAAAAACTTTTGATTCATAATTTCACTCTTGTTTTCCATCAAACATCTAAACATCCTTAAAACAAGATGAATCTACTTGATCTTGAAATAGGCTTATTTTTCTTACACCACTAGCAAATAGTTTTGTTTCTTATTTTAAGCATAAAAGTAACCAAATTTAGTGAGGTTTGTACTCAAGTTATTATTTTTTTTAAATTTATTTACGCATTTCGACGGTATTTACCCAAAACGGTAACACTTTACTTGAAGGGGTGTGCATAAGACAGACATGACACCTTCATAATCATGACATGACATATGTTATGAATATGAAGTAAGGTTTATGTCTGTTTATGACAACTGTCATTAAGTGTAATTCGCTCAATAATGACATTTTGAATGCAAATATGACATTGTTTAAGAAGTCTTTGTTATGACATCTTGACAAAAACCATAACATAATAACCTGTCAGTGTCTTTGTCATGACAACTTGACATAAAATGAAGTTAAATTGTCATGTGGTGCTAATTGAATTTGTCATTAAAAAGTTATAATGGCCTCATGACAGCCAATGTCAAAACCAACCACATGACAGTTTATGTAATGTTAACCAATAAAGCTAAGTGGTTTCTTAAGTTTGATAATTAATCTGCTATGTCATGTTTATGACAGGTTGTGTTGTCTTAGTAATGTCAAGTTATCATGTCAAAGACACTGACAGGTTATGATGTATTGGTTTATGTCAAGGTGTCATAACAATGACATCTCAAAAAGTCATAACTGAGCAAATGACACTTAATGACAGTTGTCACAAACACGCATAAAACTTCATTCATATTCATAACATATGTCATGATTATGAAGGTGTCATGTTATTCTTATGCACACCCCTTCAAGTAAAGTGTTACTGATTTTTTTTTTCTTCAGAAGGCCTTTATTAACCCCTGGAGCCATGTGGATTACTTTTATGATGGATGGATGCGCTTTTTTGGGCTTCAAAATCTCAGTTACCATTCACTCCTTCAAAGCTTGGAAGAGCCAGGGTATTTTTTTTAAATAACTCAGATTGTGTTTGGCTGAAAGAAGAAAGTTATATACAGCTAGGGTGGCTTTATGGTAAATTATAGGATTATAATTTTCATTTTTAGGTGAACTATTCCTTAAACTTGTTTTAAGGATGTTTAGAAAATGTTACAGGAAAACAAGACAAAATTATTATTATTTTTTTTTTGCAGTGTTGAGAAGTAGGAATGTGATAAGCTTAAATTGATATGCAATATTTTTAATACATCTCTGGATGCAGTTTCAGGATATCCTATAGTTCAAGAAACCGCTTGAAAATCCGGAAATACATTCCACATACCTCAAAAACAATTGAATTGGCACAGTTATCAGCCTGCGATCAGAATGACAGGTGCTGAGCAGCATAAGACAATTTCACAATTAAATGAATACAAAAAGAGGTGAAACACTGCATGGCATCGAACCCTCCCTCCATACTGAGATTCAATCACTGTAAATGTTTCTGTTGATCACTATCACCGTATGAAACGCATTAACACACAGTCTCTTCCCTCTATTGAAAAGGTCAGAATGACAGAGGTTTGGATAAAACAGTGTTTGCCAGAACAAACACAAAATCTTGATATATTATCTCCTTATTTTCTCATAACGCTGTCCACATGTGCCGGATCAGAATTTTTGATCTTTATACATTTTCACTAACAAAATATTTTCACGAGATCAGAAAAAAATCGGAAAATTTGTCACCGTGAAATCAAAGGTGAAAACAAAAGATCAGCTCTTAAAGGGATAGTTCACCCCAAAATGAAAATTAAGTCATTAATTACTCACCCCCATGTTTTACCAACCCCGTAAGACCTTCGTTCGTCTTCGAAGATATTTTTGATTAAATTTGAGAGCTGGATCACAGCCACATAGGCTCCTAAAGGATTGAAACTTGACGGCCCAGAAAGTCATTGAAGAAAATGTTTATGCATCAGTGATCCACCTCTCAAATTTAATAAAAAAATATCTTCATTTGTGTTCCAAAGACGAACTAAGGTCTCACGGGGTTGGTACAGCATGGGGGTGAGTAATTAATGACGTAATTTTCATTTTTGGGTGAACTAACCCTTTAAGATGTTTCTATTTTTTTTATGTAAAATGCATAATTCATACTGCTCTTTTTCCTGCCAGTAAGGCACTCTGCCCCATACAACTGGGTCCCACCCATTCATGCTAGAGAGACCCTGATCATGCCCATATCATTTAAAAACACCCCTTTTCCTCACCTCCCAGCTGAACCTTAACCGTGTCTTAACCAGGTTTGAGTGTCGAACGATAAACCAAAAGTGACCAGAATTTAAAGTTCACGTTACATGCGATCACCATTACATTTACTTTAAATAAATAAAAAAATAAAACACTTAAAAAATAAAAAAATAAAAAAAGTGAATTTAGGCATCACAATATTAGAATGTATAGTATGAAAAAATCATATTCATTGTGAGGTTAGCCAAAGATCACATTTAATAGTGTTATTAAATTATTTAAGATTAACTTTGAGTGAGTTAGATGACAGCAAGAGAAATCTAAAAAGATAAACAGGCAAATACCCAATATCAAAATCGGCGAATAACCGAAATCTTGCACCAGGAATGTGCGTCAAAAAAGTAAATGAAAAAAATGCCAGGTAGCCCCGCCCATAATTACATCTTATTGGTCCAAAATCCACATTTACATATATATACTGTATATATATATATATATATATATATAGCCCCCTCCATAAGTATATCTCATTGGTCTAAAATTTACATTGACATGTATGTAGCCCCACCCATAATTACATCTAATTAATCCCAAATCCACATTTACGGGTAGGCTACTTAGCCCCACTTATAGTTACATGTTAATGGTCCAAAAACCCACATTGCTGTTTATTACACATCTAATACATTCTGACTAGATGTGTTTTTCGCGCTACGTAGCGTTTTCGCATTTGGAGCGAATAGGAAAATTTGTCGCACTTGGTTAAGACACGGTAAAAGACTACATGTCTCCTGGTCTCAGACCAAACTGAACTCCCTCCTTTTTAATTAGCTCGGCTAATTAGATCCCATGAACTACAGAGCCATCAGAGACATGGGAATGAAGCTTGTGAGGTGTAAGATGGCACCCCAAATCCACAGTGGTGGCACACGGAATGACGCACTGAGGCTTCAGAAACATCTGCGGTCCTTCTTCGGTTCAGTTGGCGATGCAACCGAACGTTTGTCTGGGTGGGGTTCATCGAGAGACTAAACCATACTAATGCAACACATTGTCTTGGGTTCTAAAGGGATACGTCCATGCGGCAGATTTGGCGATTGATATGCATTTACCTCCCATAATTCAGCCCGAATGGGTCGGCGTGATACTTTACCTTGTATCTCCATCATGGCGGCCTTCTTTTATATTTACTGTCAGTGTTTTACGATGTCTATGGTGACGTTTTTTTTCTTCTTCCCATCAGACATATGATGAAACTCAATACTAAAACGTTGAAGTTCTCAACACTGAAGTTTGTGTGTTTCTTCGGGAATCTCTTTTCATGCTACACATATATTTGCGATATTTGACCCCCAGCATCGCTAGGGGCTCGTTCTCAACATCTTGAAATGATACAAAAAATAAACAACCTCTACAAGATAAACAAATAGAGAGAGCTCGGGTCCACAGAACGGAAGAACGAGGTGTTGAAAGTTTGCCTCGTTCCCCGGCGAGAAGCTTCCGCTCTGGATCCAGAATTAAACAGCGAGAGGGCGAGCCACGCGTCTTTGGCTGCCGTTCATCTGGATTGTTCAGAAAAACTCTTGGATCAGCGACTATATGAAAAGCAAGTTGAATGCGACAATCCATTTGAGGTCGATGCGTCTCCATCTGTTCTTAATATTTCGACTTTTATGATCCATCCTCTCTGTTTTATAGGCTGTTCAAATCACAGCTCTTACAGGTGGACCTGCCACCCTTCGTTGCGCAGGCGAAGCCCCACAAAACGGACCATGAGGGGGTGCTGTGATTGGTCCAGACTGTCACAGAATGCCACTGAAAGTCCAGGGTTTGAGGCTGGATGAGATGACAGGTGACGGCGAAGGGCAATGTCACGCTAGCGGGGTGAGACTACTTCCGACAAGGCAGGGGCGGCTGGAGAGACAGCACTCCGGGAGGCGGCACTGTCTACCAGGAAACATAAAGATCCTGTAAATGACCCGATACACCTGCCTGCACATCAAGGTTACTGCCAACGGACAAAACGGAAGCGTTGAGGAGCAATGGACTAAATCTTTTTAGTAGAATTTCCAGTAACAAGCTAATTTAGCATTAGCATAACATGTAACGTAACACAATGATACCGTCCCTCATAACATTGGTAAGTTTGATTCATATTAGTGAATTGGTTCGTTTGAATGGTTTATGTAAATTAACTACTCTGTGTGGCCTTTTATATCTTTTGCATAGTCAGATATTTTATGAAATACAGCATTCATTACTATATTTTGAACTTAGCACATTTGTATATATATACATACGAATACATACGAATTACGAAGGGCCTAACAGGAAATCATTCTATGAGATCTGAATTTATATTTGTAGATCCTAAAGGAAGTTATGAAAATATGAACATATAGCTATAATGCTAATATATAAATGCAAATAAAAATCTACATGTTAATCCAAATATTTACTTATAAATCTGAATACATACAGTATACCTAAATATATAGAATATAAATTTAAATAGTGTATTTGTAGTCATAACTCAAAATCCTAGAAATATAAAAGTAAATCTAAATATATAGTTATAATTCTAAATATATAAATGCAAATGATCAATATATCTATGTAAATCTGAATATACATATATAAATATAAATGAAAATTCTGAATGTATATTTTTGAATCTTGAATTATATAAATGCAAATCCTGTAAATATAATTTAAATATATAGTTTAAATATGTAATAATGACTTAATTTTAAACAGAATTTAATAAAAAATAAATATTACCCCCCTATTTTTAATCCCTATAGTTTTGTCAGATTATTTTGTTAATAAATAATCTTATTGTCATATATTTAAAATATTACCCCTTGAATAACAATGTTTTTTGATACTTTTTGTTAGTAATGGGAAGCTTGATTGTAATTTAACTACTAATGCACACACACACATTCACAGTGACACAAAACTATACACAAACACACTTTGTGACCAATCACAGTCCCAGACATGCAGCGTATGCTAGCATGCCAATGCAAACAGAAACAGAACAGAAGCAGAATGAAAATCGACAGTTATAGAAGAACGCAAGCAGAAAGACATGCAGGATGCCACGAACCGTGTCTTTAGAGTGTCCCATTATGAAGAAATAGGGTGAGGCTAGAGTGTCGCTTTTCATGCACATGGAAAGGTTGGTAGAGACCATTCCTAAAGGACAGGAAGTAAAAGACTGAACTATTGCATTGCACAGAAGAGTTAGAAAAACAGAGCAGCTAATAGAAGAGAGGAGTTAAGACAACACTGGTTACAGCCTACCAGACGTTACATCACTGAATGAAAGTTCACTGAAGGTTCAATTGATATAGTAAGTTATCAAAGGCTTTTAAGCTCTTAACAGAAGGCTTTCAGCAAAAGCAAACCATCAAGATCACAGTGTAGCGCTTGAGCGATTGTCCCCCGTTGGACTCCAATAAGTGCATCTAAGAGCATTCGCTCTATTATTTTGGCCAAAATCAGCAGGTTTATAGTTTTAAATCATGATTATCAATTCTATGTCCATCTGAAAAGTCGCTATATAATCTTTTCTTTTGGCTGTGTGTATTGCGATACTCACCATATTCCGGCACCTGTCCCGTGCCCCTCTTCAACAGCAGACGCACTCGACGACCACCGGCCTTGATGAGCTCGATGGCGCGAGCGTGACTCATGTCTCTCGTGCTCTCACCGTTAATTTCAATAATCTGATCTCCAACCTGCGGACATGAGGAAAAACCGGAGGGGAGATTCCGGAGTCAGGATCTTGTATCACACTGAAGGTGTTTATTGTATGATAACTGACCAATCAGAATCAAGTATTCTAGAATCTAGAGAGTCGTGTAATAAGTGCAAATACACTACTATTCAAAAGTTTGGGGTCTGTACCATTTTTTTTTTGTCTCTTAGTCTCTTGATCAAGATTTATTTACAGTAAAAACAGTAATACTGTGAAATAATATTAAAATTAAAAATAACTGCTTGAATTTGAAAATGTAATTCATTAATTTTCAGCATCGTTACAATAAACAATTCTTATTATTATCGATGTCGAAAACGGATGTGCTGCTTAATATGCTATATATTTTTGCTATATATAAAAAAAAGAAAATTGTCATTGCTTTTGTATTCTCTCGCAAATGTTTTACGTTCCCCAAATAAACTTTACATTCCCTCTCAATAACTTTTGCAAGAAGACACAAAAGCAATGACTTTGCTTTCTATATAATATTTTTTCCCCACCACCATGTCCCTTTACGGGGTCTGTAAATTCACGCATCCTTGTTGAATAAGTGTAAATTTCTTTAAACAAGAAAAACTAAACTTTTGAACAGCAGTATATGCTGCAAGCCAGATATAATTTTACATAAATAAAATGTGGGGTTTTTTTTTCTACACAGGGTGAAATGTTCAAAATAGATCTTAACAGTTTGAGAGTGAGACTCTTATTTGTAAAAGTGCAATTATCGAAACCCTTTTCCATTTAACAGTTTGAACTGACTATCTCAGAATGCACGTGTCTGAGTTTTCTCACCCTCATTCTGCCGTTGCGGATCGCAGGTCCGTCCTCAGCCAGTCTCAGCACAAACAGGTCCATTTTATATTCCCGTCCCCCGCGGATACTAAAGCCAAATCCCTTCACACTTTTCTCCAGTTCCACAGTGAAATAGTCATAGTCCTAGAAATTAAAAAAAAAAAAAAAAAAAAAAATCGAAGTCTGGCACGCTGACAACCCCCACACTTGACTTTTATTGAGCTTTTATCCAATTTAATGAGAATTTATATATATTTACTTATTACTAAAACGACCAAAAAATCATTATATGAGATAAATATTTGTAAACATATTCTGTGTATATACTGCGGTGCAAACGTTTTTGATTAAGCTGTTATCAGTCTCTTCTGCTTTTTTGTTATCAATACTTTCATTCATCAAGGATAAATTATAATTGATCAAAAGTTACAGTATAATGTCATTTATAGTGTAAATAATGTTTCTATTCATCAAAGAAACTGTTTTCAGCATTGATAATAATAATGAATGTTTTTTGAGCAGCAAATCATCATGAATATATGATTTCTAAAGGATCATGTGACACTGAAGACTGAAGTAATAATGCTAAAAATTCACTTTGATCACATGAATAAAATACATTTGAAAATATATTAAAATAGAAAACATAATATTTTAAATTGTCAAAATATTTCACAATATTATTATTTTTTTATCAAATAAATGCAGCCTTGGTGAGCAGAAGAGCCTTCTTTTAAAAACATTAAAAATCTTACCGATCAAAAACTTTTGAACTGCAGTGTATGTAACATATATAACATCTATACAAATGCTCTATATCTTTTAAGCAAAAACAAATGAAGAGATAAAATCTGGTGATTTAAATGGAGATTTTCCAGTCTTCTGGATATCAAATATAAGGTAACATTTTATTTTACAGTGTCCTTGTTACATATGTTACATATATGTAGGTTATGCATAATCTAACCTTCAACCAAACCCAAATCCTACCCTAACCCAACAGTAAGTACATGTAGTTGCTTAAAAGTTGTTAAAATAAAGTGTAACCAAATATAATCACCTGTGGTCTGTAATCGGCGATGGAGTGTTGTCTGTAGTCTATTAGAGCAGGAGGGTGTCTGTACTCCATGCTGGGCGGCTGTCTGTAGTCTGCTACAGGTGGATGTCTGTAGTCCACCGGGGGCTGTCTGTAGTCTGTGTATGCAGCTTGGCAGATATCTGGTTTAACATCCTGCCTGGCTTTTACTTCCGACCTGCAGTTACCAACAAGATCAAATGAAGCCATCTTGTCCCACAATTCACCACACGTTTCCCACAGAATTCAACTTCAAACCACTCTAACTCTCTGAGAATGTTGCTTTGAATGCTATTACGTTTTATGTACAATATAAACAACATATCCTGAATATATTTTACGCCTAGCGATGACCTTTTCTTCTCTCGGACCATGTGACCAGCTCTTTGCTCATAGGCCCTATTTATCAAGTCTCAGTTCCCATCTTTCATAATGCATAAATCAGAGAAGTCTTGAGCCAACCCTGGGAAAAAGAAAACCTGCTTGAGAGGAAAAGCATGTATTATTGAAGAGGTAAATAATTTATCTTGAAGTGTTAAGTGATGTTACTCGGGCTGGTGCGAGTGAAAGACAGAAGATGCTTGAAGAGTTTTGTGAGATTGCCCAAGGCTATCTCAAGGAATGGGTTGAGCCCGAAGACTACCAGAGAGAAACCTTGGACACATGGGGAGAAAAAAAAACAACAAACAAAAACAAGAATAAAAATGAAGAGATTTAGATGGGTCAATCTCATGAAGCATGTCAAGAACATGCCTGACTCATTTCAACCCTAAAATTCAAAAGTGGAATATCAAATTATACATATTATCATTTAATTTTTTTTGTATTTACAATTTAATTTAAAAATCATTTTAATAAAAAAACTCTATTAATTTATGTTTTATATTTTGCAAACAATGGAACCTGACTTTGTACCAGGGAACCAGTGATTTCTTGCATTGAAAGTACAATGAAAAACAACATTATGCAGTTTAAATTGTAAACTAAATTGTAACTAAATTTTTAAAAATCAATGTCATTTTTATTGTAATACATGAGAATTTCCTTTTAGAATTGATCATTACATAACATCCGGATAAATTAAAGTAATGCAAATTTTTTGGGGAAATGTGCTTTATGAATATGTTATAATAGGGGGAAAATAAATCTCAGCATAAAATGGTATAATTAGTACAGTCTTCATTTTCTTTATGCAATATACATGTGCTTAACTGTGATGAAAAATAATGTCAAGGCAAAAAACATTTACAATATAAAAACAGTCAGATGAATAAATGGATGGATTGATAGACACAGCCAGCCAGCCAGACAGACAGACAGACAGACAGACAGATAGATAGAACGATAGAACGATAGATAGATAGAACGATAGATAGATAGAACGATAGATAGATAGAACGATAGAACGATAGATAGATAGATAGATAGATAGATAGATAGATAGATAGATAGATAGATAGATAGATAGATAGATAGATAGATAGATAGATAGATAGATAGATAGATAGATAGATAGATAGATAGATAGATAGATAGATAGAGGCCAACCAGTACCTGGTGTCATGCAGGTACAGCTGTGGTGGCACCGGCACTGATCCGACTGAGGTAGGTTGAACCCCCGGGATGCCAGGATCCACAACAGGAGCAGCCTGAGTCCCCACTGAGCCCGACTGCATGGCCTCCAGGCCGGGCTGACTCACAGGGAGACTGCTTTGAGTCACCGGTGGGCTGCTGTGGGGAGCTCCAGGGCCCGGCTCCATCAGCAGAGGGCTGGGCTGTGTGGTGGCCGGGCTGGGGTGGGGCGCTGGTGGGCTGGGGTGAGCCATGCTCGGGCTCTGCTGGGCTGCTGGGCTGGACTGAGTCTGAGGGCTGTGCTTCTGGGCCACCATGGGACTCTGCTTCTCCGATGTAGGGGCCGAATGAGCACCGTTTACATCTAGGGCACAAAACGATTGTGTTTTCAAAAGGAAAAAGACGGAAATCTTTCTTTATTGCAACATACTCTGACCATACCTTCCTCTGGGATGATGTGCAAGGTGACAGTGAGTCCAGCGTCTTTGATCAGCTTGACAATGTCAGCGTGAGGCATGTTGATGATAGACTGACAGTTGACGGCCATGATACGATCACCAACTTTCAGCTTCCCACAGCGATCGGCCGGACTGCCCTCAATGATGCGGCCGATCTTATGTGGCACAGCTACAAAACATCAAAGGTGAATTTGATGAAAACTGCATGGAAAATATTTTGGTCAGATTTCAGAAACTATAATAAGACATTCATATTTCCCTGCGATTTTCCTTAAAAAATAATTAAGTACAGCTTGTGGACTGATCCCAGACTTTCAATACATCTTCACTTTAAAACATTACCATGTGTGCTTTATTGTCCTGTCTTCTTATCTATCCTCCTCTATCATGGCTCCCACAAAGTGGTTAAATATATAATTTGTATACTTTGTAATGCACAACTTTATCTCTCCCTATTTGTTCAAAGTATATATATGTACTGTTCTAAAAAAACAACAGCAAATGTAAAGTTCTTCATCATCACTTTTATTCTGTAATTATTTCTTGCTGAATATAAATAAAGAATTTAAAAAAAAAAAAAAAAACATTACCATGTGTAAAAGAATGCAATGGTGTTCACCAGAGCATCAGGGTAACAGCTGTGTGAAGAGAAGAGGGGACTTACTTATTGTGTTTGTGGTCTCTGGACGGTTGAGGGAGCTGATGATGACAAAACCAAAGCCTTCGCTTTCCTTGCGGTGTATGACTACATCAGTGGTGGGGGGTAAGTTGACCGGACACACTGCATGAGCGTGGGGAGAACTGCTTTGATTGGCCGCTGCACCGTTTTCCTCGCACGGCTGGCCTGCAGGTGGCAGCACACACAGTCTCAGCCAATGCAAACACAAACCACAGCAATGTGACTCAAGCTATTACACAGAAATACTTCTTGATAATGTAATTAACACCGTAAAGCCTGACGTATGAAAAATATTCAGAAAAATCACACTTATTTAAATTGAACAGCTTGATTGAACCTTTCAAAAAAATATATATAAATTAAAAATGGTTTGTATAGGAGTTTTTTGTTAAGTGTATTTGATACATGAGGCTTTTATGGCTCATATAATATGATATAGTGAGGATATGGAGCTCATACTTTAGATGGAAAAAACTAACAGAGCAAAAAAATGCAGATGCTGATATTTATATGGCCTGAAAGTAAGATTCTGACAGCTTGAAATGTAAATCTTTATTACAGTAAGAGAATACTTAAATAAAGTGCATAAATATCAGTTCTCTATATCTCCCAATAATATGTCTTATTAAAATTACATTTAATTGCTTAGTTTTATGATCCAAGCTCTATAGAATTCATTGTGGCAAAATATATAACGAGATGAACAAATAAATGTCCCTGATGTTTCATATTTCAAGCTTGCATATTAACAATTTAATCAATTTAACCTAAGTTGCCTCAGTCCAGTAAGGGTTCATATCTCAAAATATTGCAAACAATATAAAAGTTATTCTGATACTTACTTAACCCTAAAACCGCATTCTGGACAAATGTGGGCAAAATAGTTGATTTATTTTTAAAAAATACTTCCCCTGATCTGAGCGGTACAAGACTTGGCTACTTTTCCTAAGTTTGTCTCCTGAACACACAATTTTTTTTGACTCAATTCTACAATGTTAAGTAGGGGAAAAAACCTCCTTAATCTTGTATTTGGGTCAAAAATGGGCACCCATAGAAATGAATGGGAAAAACTGTAATTTAGAGCATTCTAAAATAAGCCAAAATAAGACACCAGGTGACAGCAAAGTCACTTCATCTTTAGGTTTTAGTTCTACGAACTTATTGGAATGATTAAAAATATTAAATATTAAAAATAAAACTACATAGTAATTAATTTACATATAAATAATTTACATAGAAAATATGGTACTTTTGAAGTAAAGAAATTCAAAAATACCCCCAAAATAAAAAAAAAACACCATAAATGGATAGACAAAACTTTATCGAAGACAAAGTTATAATAAATAAAAATTAGGATCACATCTGAGTCCTCTGTGCCCACATTTGTCCACAATTACAGGATTAAGGGCTATAAAGTGAATACGGTTTGAGGGCTACTAAAAGTAAAGACACATATTTTAAGAATGATACTAAAAGGCCTTTTACTTGCTGAAAAGTATAAACTATCAATCAGACTGTGATTGTGCACAATAGGGTTTTCAGCAAAGTTTGAATCATGTTGATAATTTGCCAATCAAATATGATACAGTAGACTTTATAGGGCTATTAAAAAGACAAAACAATGTATTTGTCTTTCGGAATTAGTTGTTTAATAAACCCTGACTGTGTATTTCCAGACTGGATTTGATGATATAATAGGTGTTTATGTGTCACTGGAGAGTTTTGCTCACCCTGCTGCAGCAGAACCCTCCTCCTGACGGTCAAGGTGACCTGTCCGTTTCGTGCAGCCGCGTGCATGAGGTCGATGACGTAGCGGTGTGGTCTCCCCGCCACGGGCATCCTGTCAACCGAGACCAGCTCATCTCCTGGACGCAGTCTGCCATCGCGCTCCGCGGGGCTGTTCTCTATGATTGCTCCGATCACAATCTGTGGAGAAAAATCGGTCAGCATAATTAATATGAAGCGACATAGTCACAGTCGGTCTTATTATAACACTGTCACCAGTTTTACATTACGTTTAAGTAGTTTTCTTGACTAGCTGATGGGTTTATACACATCTAGCTTGACAGAAAGTCGCTTTACTGCTGGTATTTATTTAAGAAAAGTAAATTAGAATGTCAGAGATTACCAAAGACAACTAACTAAGAGACAGCCGTTAATAAACTCAAATTTGAAATCCATGACAAATTGGCTTTTAACAACCACAACTCTGCTCAGAATCGTAAAATAAAGCAGCACACCTTAATATTTGCTCTTATAGATGCTAATATTTTATATATTCTTTGGTACTGAACAAGGTTAGAGTTATTGCTAACTATTACGAGGAAGAAAAAAGCAACGTATTCGGTCAAAACAACACGTCAACAACCAATCACAGTGCTGTGTCTCTCGTCACAGGCAGATGGAACGATTTTTGATGGAATGAAATGGATGAAAACACTGAAATTAAAAGGAATTTATAAAAAAATTAACTATTTATGGAAAATCCCAGATCAAAACAATTAAAGCTGGGCATTATAGTGAAAATATCTCCTTATGAGAAAGTAGTATTATTGTAGTATTGTACATCTCAAAATATAATTTTACTGGAAATTCATCCCCACAATATGTTGAATGCTGAAAATGCAGCTTTGAATCACAGGGATATATCACATTTTAAAAATATATTCAAATACAAAACAGTTATTCTGAATTGCAATATTAATTCACAATATTAATGTTTTGTATTGTATTTTTTGATGATTTCAACAAACAATTCATCTGACCATAATCATAATCTTACTGACTATAAACCTTCGAATGGTAATGTATATCACTATACAGCCCAGCTCTAATAATTACAGTCAAATTTTCAAAACTATAATAACCACTATAATCATATACCATCATATTGTCATGGTATATGCATAAAAAAACCCACAATACTGCTAATGTCATATAAGTAGCTGAAGGACATGAATTTGTCAGGTGTGTTTCCATCTGCTGCTCGTGGAGCTGTACAGATATGAGCCAGTATCTGTTTATCCTGCCCCATACGAGCCTTGTCACGGGCCTCCGGACTCACAGCCTGCACCGCCTCGTCTCCGCCCAGGATCCTGAAGCCGAAGCCGGTCTTCTCACGCAGCAGGTGCACTTCCACTTCCTGGTACTCCACACCTGAGGAACAAGAATAACAGATTAGATCAAGCGCACCCAATTCATGCTGCTTCCTCTGTATGTTTGACATAAAAGTAGAGATCAGGGAATCTTAAGAAACATCAAAACCATCCCTAAACCGAACCACAAGCTGAGGAATCAGAGAACGCCACACGTTATGTAGGTCGGCTCACCAACTGGGGTGCTGAACCTTCTGATGTACTGGAGAATAAGAGTATGGTGGTAGACAGAGAGCTAAATATAGAGCCCTAAAGTCACATGGGTTACATAAATTAGCCATTGAAATGTGACTAACGGCATATGCGCTCTGTGGCTTAAATAAAGGGGAAGCAGCACAAAAGACTTGCCTGTACAGTCTGTCAGAGTCCGAGGTGGGATTGGCTCTGTGCGAATGAGAAATGAAAGCTTCAAACTATTTATTCAAATAATTGAAAAATACTTTGAACTATCGACTGACTTTATGCTTTATTGAGGCTCATGTGTGGGAGGAATCTCAAGGAACCTGTCAAGAATTTTATAGGCTCATATTTCAACCCAAATTAAAAGAAATGAGCTAGAAATTGTCATTGGATTGAAGAAAATTAAGTCTTTTTTTCTAATTGTGAAATGATTTATGAAAATAAAGCCTTTACATTGTCATTAAATATAATGTGAAATGTGAAATAAATAATATAGCATAGCATAACATAACAGTAAATAATTATATACCAGTAATTAGAATTTGTGTGTATTCAAAATGAATTACAAAAACAAAAGCAATACAGTCATGAAAAGTTTGCTCACAGGAAACTTCTGTATCTTCTGTAAACTTCTAGCAGTTGTATCATACAAATAAATAGTTAAAAAAATCATATATTGTGATTTCTTAGATTATGTCTCTCGCAGTGAACTTGCAAAATAGCAGGGTGTTCAAATACTTTTCCTCACTGTATATAAATGATTTGAATACAAGGACTTACGTCTGCTTTCGTAAATGGCACGTGACTTCTCATAGAGGTCGTAGGGGTCAGGCTTGCCCAGGTGGAAGCCCTCTGTGTCCGGAACGGAGGAGCGATGGAGCGTCTGTCCGGGATGTGGAGCGCCGTGGGGGTGCAAAGCGGCCGACAAGCTGGTCTGGGGGCTTCCTTGAGGGTCCCACTGCAAGGACAATACAGACATAGACCGGTTTGAGTGGATAATACACATACATACACTAACAAGCTCCGAATCTCCTATGTAGATCCTTTAAAACATCGAGCAGAGAAGATTGGGGGTATCATCATTCATACCCCTGTCATTACTCCTGTCCTCTTTCTGAGAGGAGAGAGTTTAGCAGTCCAATCGCTCTCTGGAGGTTCAGCGAAGGAGACGAATTAAGCCCTAAGTGTGAGACTAAAGTGTGAAGCGAAGTGTCTGTGCTACAGTCCATGCGCCCCGGGGGCTAATGGATCCTATTTCCTGTGAGCTGTTCATTTCACCTGCAGCTTTCTGCTTAACCTGCCAATTCCATTACGAGGCCTGAATCCAGGCGAACTGGACGGCTTCCTGAAAATTATGTACCTCACACTGGAATGAAAGTGAACTCACATGAAATTTGATATCAAGGCTAGCTCTAGAAATACCTAAATGAGCTTAATGAAATGTTCTGTTACTTTACAAGGCTACGGAGAAACTTAACCTGAGATGAGTGGTCTGTTTAGTTTCTCAAACAGCATTTGTAGACTTGCGATGTAATTAAGGCATATAAAACTAAGGAAAATTATACCCGGCAACTAAAAACCCGAAGAATTTGTTTGTTGTGGGATAGTGACGAGAGCAGCCTTCGTGTTCTGTTAAAGGGATAGTTCACCCAAAAATGAAAATTCTGTCAGTAATTACTCACTCTCATGTATTCAACAATTCATTTTGTTGTGTGAGTTCATGTAGTGTACTGGGTTGTACGTCAGAATGTAGCCTCACTATTGGCCGATGCTGGTCATGTGTGTGATGCTGGCCAATAGTGAGGCTACATTCTGACGTGCAACCCAGAAGCGCTGCACTGTTAAACTTAAGATTGAGCCACTGCAGTCACTTGGACTATTTTAACGATGTCTTTAATAACTTTCTGGGCCGTCAAGTTTTCAATCCCTTAGAAGCCAATGGAGGAGTGATTCAGCTCTCAGATTTAATAATAAAATATCAAAATTTGTGTTCTGAAGATGAATGAAAGACTTGCTGGGGTGAGTAATTACAGACAGAATTTTCATTTTTGGGTGAACTAACCCTTTAAATATCTCCTCTCGGTGGAATACTTTATTCTGATTGGCCAGTTACAATTAGCCAATCCTGCAGGTAAATATTTTTTTTATAAAGGCAACTCAGCTAATTTTTATTTTCTTATATATATATGACATCTAAAAAAGTGATTTATAACATTTTCGTGGCCTTCTTAAATACATTTTCTCAATTTACTCACCATTGGCCAGAGTGGGAAAAAAAGTGGTTTATTTTGTGAAATAAATAACCTGTGAATAAAATACATAAGAAAATCCCACAGATTTGGAGTGACACTAGGGTGAGTAAATGATGACAGAATTTTCATTTTTGCGTGAACCCTCTTAAATATTTTCAACCGAAACGAGGAGTTTTGTTTTGAAATCCGCCACAGCTATAAATCACACGGCAGCATGATTGAGTCCGCGGGTCTCCAGGACAGAGGAGGAGGAATATCAATTGAGTATCACCTGCATAATCTTTGCTCGGAATAATTTCTCTTCGTGATAAACACATTCAAGCGCGTACCTCTCTCACTCACACACACACATTAATAAGACACACTTTGCTGTCAGTTAAAGCTTTTTGTTTGCTAATGCAGCAGCACAAGAGTCATTCTGATTAAGTACGCCACCCATGGCGGCTGCTTTAATGCATCTGTCACCCGGGACACCTCCATGTCGGGTTTCATCACAGTGTTATCCAGCTGAACACGTGCTGAGACTGAGAACTCGTGGCTGCGGTTTGTCTTTAACAGCGATTGGAGATTGATGCTGCAGCCGTCCTGAGCTGATGAGAAATTTCGGCCATCAAACACTAGCCCAAGATGTTTGCTGAAGAACAGCGGGTAGCCAGAGGTGTGCAGGTGGTCAAATCCTCTTACGTTACATGAAAACATGATTTGATCATTTCTCCAGCAAACACTGATGCAGAATGTCAAAATACCATCCGCATACCTGCCGAAATTATCTATCCATTCAAAAGTAAATATTGGCAGATATATGAACTTATTCTACTTTACATATGTGTATGGGCAAACATGCAATCCAATGATTAGCTCTAACTATCCATAAAATAGTATACTACTGATAAAACACACTTTGTCATATGAACAGGATCTGTATTTGTTTGACTCACTTCAAAGAACCGACTAAGTCATTTGTTTGGGAATCTGACTATACTATTACAATATGTATGTGTGTTTGATTCATTACAAAGAACAATTTATTAGAGTTCTGGAATCAGACCATGTGTTTATTTCACTAAAAGATCCATCTGGTAAGAGTCATTTGTTTAAAGGGACACTCCACTTTTTTGGGAAATAGGCTCATTTGACAACTCCCTCAGGGTTAAACGTTTGAGTTTTACCATTTTCGAATCCATTCAGCTGATTTTCTGATATTTAAAAGAATATCAGTAACCAGACAGTTTCTGGTCTCATTGACTTCCATAGTAGGAAAAAAATATATTATGGAAGTCAATGAGACCAGAAACTGTCTGCTTACTGATATTCTTTTAAATATCAGAAAATCGGCTGGATGGATTCGAAAACAGTCAAGCTCAACTGTTTAACTCTGGGGGAGTTATAAAATGAGCCTATTTCCAAAAAAAGTGGAGTATTCCTTTAAGGTTTGGGAAACACTGGTTGCTATATATGTATTTGAGTCAATAAAAAGGGCAATTCGTACATACAATACTTTATGTTGTGTCGAATTGTTGGCCAATTCGCCTACATTTTCATGCGATCTGCTTACGCCTCACTGACCTTATCTGCAGGGGTGGACCTTCATGCTGGATTTAAAATAAAAAAAAGTTTCTGTACAAATCCCATTGCACAAATTCATATGAAATTGCAACCTCATAAGAGTTTTCTCAGGTTGGTTCAGAAGAATCATTCGTTCAGGAATTGAACTTGGTATTTTAATGTCAAGGTCGGTTCTCGCACATGCAAAACAAGAAAGAAACTAAATATTTAAAATCCATTTACCTGTTTTGTGGGATCCCAGGGTGAAAAGAGGCCTGAGAGAAAAAGAAAGAGAAAGATTATTAGATATTCCTTTAAGAGTAATGAACACATTTTTCATATTAGTTAGATATTATATATCAGTTATTTGCCCCCTTTTCTCTTCACTTCATTGTCCTGTAGGCTCTTAAGTGAGGAAAGTTTATTGCATTTATTTGTGAGGTAATTACATCATTAGCTTTGATTAGCTCTGAGCAGAAGCCAAACTCATTGAACTAGATTTTTAAAACTCTTGCAACTTTCAGTCAGTTCTGAATCATCATAATGAAATCACAATGGCCAGCAATGCGTTTAGCTTATGTGTTGTATCTAGATCACTGTATAGCAGGTCAAATCATTATTTTTGTCATAAAAACTACTTTTATTATTGAAATTTTTTTGATACATCAACGCATTTATAAAAATGTATTTATCGACATACTACATATATTTACTTGAGAAGAAAATGGGGATTAGATATTTTTTCTGACTTTAGAGACATTTTTTTTTCTTTTCTTGCTCTATGAAAAAAATAAGTGCTAAAAGTTTTCAAAATATATTAGTATATTAAATATATTTCACACAATTTTGAAAAATAATTCAAATGATTTTGAATTTATTTTAAAGAATAAATTCAAATAAATATAAATTTAATAATTTAATTCATCTAATAAGAAAAAATATAAAGTATCTTACAGACTACATTAGGTTACAAAAATGGAAAGCCATTGTTAAGGGTCAGATCTGGTAGTTTTAAACTGCACATTTTTACAGTGAGTAAAATACTACCATAATACTGTTTTCAGTATTAAGTTCTCCATATAATAAAATTCATGATGTGCATTTGTGATATGACTATGATAAGAAGAAGGTTGTTTAAGATTCATCTGCAGTGTGATTATACCATGGCCAGAGGTGCTGGAAGAATAATGAGTTATGACTTTTCATTTCTCAGTCTCTTACATGTTTCTTTCAATAACATGGATTATATATATAGTCTTTGCGCATTCACACAGACATACGCGCGAGCACGTATATGTGCCTGTACGTATGGGTGTGTGTATGTGAGTATTTGTAGCACAAGGCAGGGGGGCAATGTGTTTTTATGCCTACTTAAACTAACAGGATTACATCAAACGCTATATGACCAGGACACGACTTGGCAGCGAAGAGCTAAACATAAAGCCTCGGGCGAACATGATTCGTCAAGTCGTGCCACTCCATAAGTCCTCATCCTCCCCCAATACATCACAAAAGATGCCATATTATGGACAACAAAAACCAAAGAACTTCAGTATAACTTGAAGCAAAACCTCAAAAAAAAAAGTTCCTTATTGATTGATTGCTTTAAATCTGATTTGATCACTGAAACAACCTTTAAAAAAGTAAAAGATTTGTTGAATGCCATGTTATGGCATTGGCATCAGTCGCCTCATGCTTCCTTGGGTTTTGTTCATGTCACGAGTCTCTCTCAGGTGAGGGATTCGGGGTGACTGTTGTCTCTGTGTACTGTCTGCGAGACCCAGATGGAATAGAGCCAAGAGGATGTAAGAGATCTGCTGAAATGCCACGGCCCTGATGATATTTCCGACAGTCCGGGATATCAGAAGACTATAGTCATCACCTCGCACCTGCCTGTCCAGTCCTACTCGAGATGTCAATAACCCTGACAAAAGAACTGCGGAGAGGAAGACTGACAGTGATATTGTGCTCTGACTGCGGCACTAATAAGGTAGAGAAATGCTTGAAGAATTCGAAATGAAAGCATTTCTTATTGCATTTACTTGCCAAATTAGATCATTTCAGATTTTAACAGAAATAAATGTCAAAAGTTACATTTATACAGGGTGTTTATATGAGTGCAAATGCAATTCAATAACTGGTATTAACTAGGGCTGGACGAAATATTGAATTTTTGCAATATATATTTGTGAAGCTTTTTCTGGCAGAATACATGCAAGTAAATATTGTTATTTATTTCTATGTATTAATAAAAATTAATAATAATAATAATAATTCTTTTATTTAGTGAAAAACAAGCCCTCGTTCATTTTTTAATTCGATTTTTTAATGTATTTTACTTTTATCTTTTTTGAATCATCAACCATGGTTGGTTGAAATAATGGTCCAGTGTTATTTTAGTATTATTTATATTAATTTTAGTATTTATCTTAATTTTTGTATTATTTGTATTCATATTTCAAATTATTTCGAATTTATTAATTGTATGCTGTTTTAGTCATTTTATTTCCATTGCTCTTTTGTCCTTTATTATTACACCTTTTATTATTACTATTATTTTACACCTAGCTTTACTTTATTATTTTTTTCCACCAAGATTTATTTTATTTCAATTATTGAAAACTATTTAATAGTTAAACTTTACAATAACAACACTGCTTTGATAATAAAACATTTTTACACAGTAATACCTTTACATAAATATGATATTTATAAGATATTCATATGATATTTATAAAAATATTATAAGATTTTTTTAAAAAAAATATCAAAATATACTCAATATGACAAAATGTTGAGTTTTATTTTTATAGCTACAATCACCCATTTCCTTATCCTAACTAAACCCTATTAAATAAAAATACTAAATATATATATATTTTTATACACATTTTTATACACAAGATTTAGTGAAAAGTATTTCAACCCCAGTCAGAATTCTGGATATTTGCTCTTGCTCTTGTCCTGGTGTGAAATTATGCTTGTCTTGACATTTATTTGCCCATTCATCTTGTTGCTTTAAATAGATAATTCCATGTAAATTTATGTAAATTATGATAATATAAACTCTTCACGTCACTAAGAATAAATTATGTCTCCTCAATCAGCATCTATTTCAGTGTATTCCCTCAGTGCTACCTGCAGGGAAATAACAGGCTCTGATTGGTCCATTTGCTAACCGCCCCGCTCCCCTTCAGCCACTCTGCATTCTGATTGGTCTGCCTGTTTATCTCCACCAGCTCAGTGTGGGAGGTGTGCTTTAATTAGACGACTGGGGAAAAGAGCTGTGAACATGGCCGCCGCAGGCCGTGCTCTTGGCAGAGCGCCGGCAGGAAACTGAATGGTCTCGCACTCAGCCAGTGAGTCACGTGGGACGTCTCTCGCTCCGTTACAAGAGGCCTTGGAGTGTTTGCCGAGCGGTCCTTTAAGACCGTAGCCTTCGATATAGTCAACGAAACACGCCGAGGAGGTGAGAACAGACACACAGTGTAATTGGCAGAATGCATTGGTGTAATTACTTGATTGATAGAAATGGGAATTCAGAGAAATGGACAAGCATCTTAAGAACTCATATCAGGCTTACTTAGTATACACATGGAAGGAGACTTTAGCACTCTTCAAGATCGTTTCTATTAATTGCCTCATTAATTTTCATTCTAAGAATATCCTAATTATAAAGTGTGATAAAATATTACACTCTGCGTGGACATTTTAATGAAAGTAAGCACTCCGATAAGTGGACTCGCATGGAATTAGTAGATTAGCTTGGCTTCAGTCTGAAATATGCTAATAACTGTCACCGGCTCTTGCCAAGAGATGATACAGTGCGCAATATTGCGGAGGCTTTGCTAAAATTTCCCCAAAACAGCTCACCAGCTTCAGTTATTCTGAAAGAAAACAGTTTGAGTCTGTAAAATTGAGATGCACTGGCAATGTACATTTAGGACTCTATAAAAGGAGTATTTCTCTCCTCTTATTTCAAAATCTTGACGAATCAAAGCTTAAGGCAAATTAAGCTGAAGTTCAGAGAGCTAGAAATGACTAAAAACTGAAGCACTTTTTCATTTGGCTTATACATACGTGAACATTTCACTTTGCCAAAGTCCAGAATAGATTGCAGGCAACCTTCAGTACCTTTCGGGTGAACTTTCTGAGTGTAAATGTGCGCACCTGCTGCTGCTCCTCTCTGAATGACAAGCGTAGCCTCTGTTCCCACTGGACAGTCCTTGAGCAGCTGCACCACCTGTGTGTGGTTGAGTCCCTGGAGACCCTTCTGATTAATCTCCACCATCAAGTCTCCTTCACATAACCCTGGACAACCCTGCGGCTCCAGAACCTGATCACAACGTATAGAAACAGTTATATAAAATATATTTATTAATTATATACATATTCTACATCTATATTATGTGTGTGTTTATCTATTTTCTAAAAAAACAATAAATAAATATAAATAAATGTATATATATTTAATAATATTTTATATTGGTTTATATATAAGTACATGTATGTGTTTATTTATTTATCTACAATAATAAATATATTTGTTATTATTATTATTAAATTAAATTATTATTAAATTATTAAATATATTATTATTATATACAGTGTCACTCAGAATTATTTGCCCCCTTGGTAAATATGAACAAAGATGGCTGTAAAAAAAGAAATCTGCATTATTTATCCTTTTGAAATTTTATTTAAAGAAAAAAAAAGGAAAAATCTATTTTTTGGGGCCTAATTTTCTGTAATAATCACTTTGCAAGAAATAATCCCCCAAACCATTACACCACCACCAGCCTGCACGGTGGTAACAAGGTATGTTGGATCCATGTTCTCATTCTGTTTACGCCAAATTCTGACTCTACCATCTGAATGTCTCAGCAGAAATCGAGACTCATCAGACCAGGCAACATTTTTCCAGTCTTCAACTGTCCAATTTTGGTGAGCTCTTGCTAATTATAGCCTCTTTTTCCTATTTGTAGTGGAGATGAGTGGTACCCGGTGGGGTCTTCTGCTGTTGTAGCCCATCCGCCTCAAGGTTGAGCGTGTTGTGGCTTCACAAATGCTTTGCTGGATACCTCGGTTGTAACGAGCTCTTCTATCAGCTTGAATCAGTCGGCCCATACAAAAACATACTGGATGTTTTTCCCTTTTCACAGCATTTTTTGTAAACCCTAGAAATGGTTGTGCGTGAAAATCCCAGTAGCTGAGCAGATTGTGAAATACTCAGACCGGCTCGTCTGGCACCAACAACCATGCCACCCTCAAAATTGCTTAAATCAACTTTCTTTCCCATTCTGATATTCAGTTTGGAGTTCAGGAGATTGACTTGACCAGGACCACACCCCTAAATGCATTGAAGCAACTGTCATGTGATTGGTTGATTAGATAAATGCATTAATGAGAAATTGAACAGGTGTTCCTAATAATCCTTTAGGGGAGTGTATATATATTTATAATTTAATTAGAGTTTGAGACCACTTCAATAAAATGTTTGTTAATGGAATCAGCGTACCTGTTTGACTCTCTGGCCTGTGGGACTGTCTGCTATGGTGAATCCGAAACCCTCTGCACCTTTGGTTATAGTGAGACTCAGAAGCTCAGGGACCATTTGAGCCCCTGTGGTTGCTCCCGAGGATGACGCCATGGAGACGCTGTCATCAGGTGGGGGTCCCGGTGTGGTCAGGGATGGAGGTTGCGAGCCGTCCAGGTGGGTGTCTCCAGGGTGGGGATGCGGGGGAAGGCCCTCGCCGTGCTCAGGTACTAAGCGACCAGTCAAAGACATGTACTCCATGTAATTTTCATAGCTGTTCCTTCCATTGAGCAGCAACGGATGGTCCACTAGGCCCAAAGGGGGCATGGAAGAGCTAGCGGAGGGGTCCTCTGGGTCGTAAGGGAGGGGGTATCCCCGACACAGCACCAGGGTAACGCTCTGGCCAATGGGGACTGACTGGAAGAGCTTCACCACATCGGCATGGGTGGTGCCCAAGACACAGATGTCATTGATGTAGACGATCACATCACCTGATGAAGAAATGACAAAAATATGAGAGTAGTAGACACGCATATTTAAACAAAATATGAAGCACCATACTCCCAAGAGAATTATGTCATCGCTGTCACATCTACCACTTGCTCAGAGTGCGTATGCACATAAATTAGCTTCATCATGTGGCTCTTACAAAACATAATTATGCTGCCTTCTGAACGGGTGTTCACACTCAGAGGTTTACAATGAAAAGGCAACTACAAGTCATTCATTTTCAATGAAACTAGTTTAATTCTAATGGCATGACCAACCAATGTTTTATAATGAAGTAGAGAACACTGCAAACGAGCAATGCGATGACAACCAATAAGACAGAGTGATAGTTATCGAGCAAGCAGAATAAAAATTGATCGACACTATAAAAAAGGCATCCTAGAATGCACTGCGAATCTTTTGAAAAAAAATCTAGAAATATATTTATTTAACACAATACTGTAAAGTATGATATTCTTACTCAATATTTGTGTATTGTATGTATTTGTGCTTATTAGCATATCACGCGGTTAGCTTAGCAACATGCTAACATAAAATTCAACTTTCCATTCCATTTAAGATTCCATTCCATTGAAGTCTAGTCTTCGGTGTATTTCACACGAGTGATGTGCAAAGTTGTCCTCTTAAGACTCAATCACATCAAGAACATTAACTAGGGGTGTAACAATATATTGTCTCACAATCGCAATACAAAAATGCAACAATATGTATCGTGGATAGTTCCCCCAACTCCCTCTACTCCCTTTTCTAGTCACATATCAGATCGGAAAGGCATTTATTTTCAATAAACATTAAGAAAATATTCAAAAAGTTGAAAAAGTGTCTAACGTGCGTTTAATAATTAAGTGTTTATCGGTTAGGGTTAGGTGTATGGAGGGCTTTATTGTCCCAATAAGGTGGCATCCATTTAAAAAATTTAATAAATATATTAATCATCTACACCCTGTTATTATTATATCGTTTAATGCACGACAACACTGAGGTGCAAATAGTATCTGACACTATTTATAAGTATAAATATCATCTAACTACTATTTACACGTGCAAATAGCCGCTGTCTAATAAAATAGCCGTTGTTTGACCCACATATTTACTAAATCCTATCACTTTGCATTAAAGTCATCTCCACGCACACACACAGAAAGTCAGTTGCATAAGTGCAGACAGCTGTAGATACCGACTGAGCGATGTATCAGCAAAGCTTGCCAATAATGAGACGACTCTGTAAGAAAGGCAACCTAAGGCCTATTGAAACTGCACAAGCCGACTGTGTATGTTTGTACAGAATAGAGTAGGACTTCTATAAAAGGACCCTGTTCCCCTATCAAAAGCGGATAAAACACACAAGATCCCACCAAAGCCCAAATTGCAATGTTAGCTGGAGGCATATGCAAATTAAGCCACTGCCAGCATCATTATCTGTGAGGGCCTTGGGAAGTGATGTCATCTTCACAGCTCACAGTTGTGATACACTTCTAAAGTTAAAACATGATCAAGGAAACGAACAAGCCATCCAGAAAGGTAGAATCGCAGAGAGGACACAGGATTTCTTTACTAGGTTATGAGATCCTCTAAGAGAACAGAAAAACTTATGAAGAAGCTGCAAATAAGCCTACGGTGTCCGTCTGTGATGATGACTCACTCAAATACACTCTTTCATCAGAGAAAAACACAATGCGACAACCGTGACCTTGCGCTAGCTCTGTGCAAGCTATTAGAGACTGTTGTCAAGCGGTGGCTACTGAGATAATGATGTTTCCTAGTCCATGAACTGAAGGTTTTCTCCTGAGATGGGAGGTCACTGCTCAGCCCTGCTTATATATTGATAAGTGTTAGCATATTGAAAGGGGGCATATTGTAATTCTAAACAGTCCACTGAAGCAGGGAAATTAGGCTTTGCTGGCATTGTTTGTCTTTCTTAGCAACAGTAACTATGGTTGGGGTGACAACAGGGGCGCAACTACCCAGTTTCAGAGGGGTATGCAGCAACAATTTTAGAGATATAGATAGCCTACATGCCTGGATGTCACATTTTAAATCCTACCTGTTGGCTTTCAGCAATGCATGCAGTTATTTCAATTTACATGCCATCTCCTTTTCTCTCTTTCTTTTTCTATTTGTAGCCCCACAGCATTTTGTTTTATCCATCTTTTTCGACGACAACTCACTACTACCCCCGCCCGCTCGCGACATTACCCGCCCCCCTTCTCCATGAGGGCGCCTACTCTAGCCTGGCTGTTAGTCCTCTAAAATTTTATATAACATTGAAGGAATGCAGAAATGGCACAACGGCAGCTACATATAGAAATACAAAATAGCATATATATAATTTTTTTTTTTTTTTTTTTTACCATCGCTTTGGCGCCCCCCATTGTGCTGCGCCCCTATGCGCCGCATATAGCGCATACCCACTTTTTGCGCCACTGGGTGACAATCATTGGTAATAAAACTGAAAGGTGTCACTGAATTGATCTGAATAGGAAGGAAGATTAACATTTTCCCTTGTGTAGGCAGCATGCATCTTTCATAAAGAAGTCAATCCCAGAATGCACTGCGACAGGGGAGTAACATCATCCAAGATGATGGACAAAACAAGAAAAATATTGATCACATTACACAAAATTACATATATACACACACACACACACACACACATACATATATATATATATATATATATATATATGTGTATGTATATAATTTTTTTACAAAAAAAAAAACGTGATATTTTTTCAGGATTCTTTGATAGATAAAAGTTAAAAAGAAAAGCATTTATTTAAAATTAAACCTTTTGTAACAATATAATTTTTTTTAAAGAATTCAATACTTTTATTCAACAAGGATATGTTAAATTGATCAAAAGCGACAGTAAAAATATACTGTATATCAGTCAGCTCGACATTGATAACATTGATAATAAATCGGCACTAGAAGTTCATGTGAAACTGAAGATTGAAGTAATGAAGCTTTGATCACAGGAATAAGTTACATTTTAAAGTATATCAAAATAGAAAACCATTACTTTAAATTGTAACAATATTTTAAAATATTACAGTTTTTATCTATTTTTGATCAAATAAATGCCGGCTTGGTGAGCCTTTTTTTCAAAAACATTAAAACTTTCCAAACTTTTGACCAAATATATATATATATTTTTCTTTTCATAGTTGTGCTGTTTTCTCATATAATTAGAGTGATTATTAAAAATGTATTTAATAACAATCTTTATTGTTATAGTTATTGTCCTTTGTGTGAGTGGGCCTTTAAGGCACGGTCACATTTACCGATATTGAGCGAATATTTGCAGGTACATTTTATTATTATATTGTATTTTTAACAGTTATTATCTTCATAAATAAATTACAAAAATGATTATACTATAAAGATATTCAATACCTATATAATAGAAATATTATTTTAGTTTCATAGATTCATAACCCAATTCACCCTTCTGCTAGAATATAGCAAACTTTTAAAGAGGCCCTGACTTCCTTGACCTTCTCACCTGTGTCCATCTTGCCATCTTGGGCAGCAGGTCCTTCAGGTATAACGCTCTTGACCTGTAGGAACTCATCCGGCTCGTCCCCACCAATGATGGTGAATCCGAATCCCATGTTACTCTTCTGCAGCGCCGTGGTGAGGAACGTCCCTTTGAGTTGCGTGGCGTCCCTGGTGAATGGAGGCTTTTCTGTGAAGACAAACACACATGAACAATCAGAGCAATGCGCTGCACACTGCACAACCACCTCTACTGCATGGTCTTTGGTGCTTCGGTAACTGAGCTAAAGTGACATGAAAGTAGGGCACACCTGAGCAACCCAAAACCGAGGAACACCAACAAACCAATTGGGTGAAGATGGCAAATATGGGCCACAGAGAAAAGAAGTACCTCTATATATCGTGGGCAATGGCAGCGCCGATAGACCTTGACTTTGCATTTGATGCTGCTGTTGGATCCTTCGTTTGGCCTCTAGGACTGGGTTCTCAAACTGTGTCCTTCTGTTAATGTGGCTGCGGGGCAGAACGAGCAGATATTTAAATCACGCTGGGACCCTCCCTCCCCCGGCGAACTTATTGAAGAGAATGGCGCGGATGATTCGGGGTCGGATTCTGCAAATACTTGGTGCTTGATAAAAGAAATTTCATCAACTTACTCAACATAGTAACTGCCATAAATAGGGTCGTCTATTTTCTCCCAGCCATATGGAAGTTCTGTAGAAAGAAAAAAATAAGATGGTCGGCACCTCGTTGCAAACGTTTTCTATCCCCGTTGCATGTGAACCCGTATTTAATGTAGTCTGGGTTGTTTTTGTTTTTTTCTGTTTCTTTGCATAGTTCTGTTTATGTTTTTTGAGGATTTTATATATAAATCGATCAATCCTGATTAATCACATTGAATATATATATATATATATATATATATATATATACACGCATGTATGTGTGCAGTATCTGTGTGTGTGTCTAATAAATATATATACAATGTATAATGTGTATATATATATATATATATATATATATATACACATATATAAAATATAAAAAAAACTTCAAATGTCAGATGAGAGATACGTCAAGATTAATTTATGACAAGATTAATCGATTTGCCCGTATTTGCCGGTATTAATATATATTGTTCTTAAATAAAGCGGGAAAAAAAATATTACATTACAACAATTCTAAAAATTTTAAGTTTAATTTCTACTATTACTAAAATTAACACTGAAATAAAAATAGATTAAATTCACTAGTAAAATTCACTTATTGTTACTGGAATAAAGCTGAAATAAAGCGAAAAAAAAATATTACATTAAACAATTCTAAAAATGTTAAGTTAAAAATAAGTTAAAACTAAACATAAATAAAAACAAAATCTAACAATGACAATAAACAAATTACATAAAATGAAGCAAAAAATAAAAGCTATATCAAATAAATATGTGTAATTTTGTTTTTAAATATTTTTTATTCTGATAAACTTTTAGTCGCTTTTTGAAAAAAAAAAAATGTTGTTATTCCAAGCACATGGAATTCGCATTGTTTATGAAATGAGTTATATACATGAGATTTCCTTGCCTCGGCTTGATGCTGCATTATTTAATCAGGCTTCAAATTAAGTATTACCATTCACTTTTATATTCATAAACAGTTACAATGACATTGAAAGCTGAGCCTGAATGTTTAAAACCTTCAGATGCAAGAAGCTTAAAATGAGCTATTTAATGCATGGCACGAAGCATGCGAGTCATGAAAACATTTCTCACAGTTTTCATTATAGTGAAGCCCAGTCCAGTAAATCAATAACCCCAGGGATGCCTGCAGCGTATGATAATACACGACGCAAATCAGTCTAGACGTCTTTTAAAAACACACATTCCCTGCACGCGCCAGAATTTCGATTGCGTATCCTCAACAATCCAGCCGGCCGTTCACGCTGGCAGTCAATGTGTAAAACAAAGCTTAATTAGGACACACAGCGGTAAGTGAGGGGAGGTCTGGCAGCCCGAAGGTTAGAGCCAACATACTTTCATGCAATTCAATCCGCCCGAGAGACACAAAACAAATTAAAGAGCTGGCGAGATCACCATGACAACAAAGGGCTGTCATCACACAGCGTTCAGGATGCTTTTTCCTATCCGTTTTTTTTTTTTCCAGCCAAATTTGACATGATTGAAACATCAAGAAAAAAAATGGGGTACATGCACAAACTCAAACTGTAATTATCAAAAACATCGCCAGTGGGACGTGCTGCAGTTTTTGCCGGCGTTCTTCAGAAACACGCACGCGTACACACATGCAGATGAAGTCATGCATGTGTGAATAAACAGTGTGCAGCAAACATGCAAATAAAGCTCATGTACACAAACACCAGGCTAACATAACTCATATCTCTTCAGACATCACCCTTCTCCAGTAATTAACCTCAAACGTGCCATTTTCGCTCTGTCAGAGCTCGTCAGTTATCCACATTATTTGTGCTTCGGACATGAATTATATCTCAAAACGTATAGTTTGTTGACAGGAGGCATGTTATGACTTTCCTAAAAAATTATATTATATTATAGGCCTATTATAAACAACAGTACGCATCCACCTAGCAATGACCCGGAACACCCTAGCAACCACCAAACAATGTTCAACAAACTACCTAGAAACCACTCTAAACACCTAGTTAACATTCATAGAGACCGACCTGAAATGCCCTTACAAATATTCAGAATACCCTTGAAACTACTTAGCAACAACCTAGCAACCACTTTGAAAACATGGCATCTACACTCTACACCCTAGCAACCAGCAAAACAATGCTTGAGGAACTACTAGAAACCTTTCAGAACAGCCTAGAAACCATCAAACAGTTAGAGCACCCTAAACACTTAGAACACCCTAAACAAACACCAAACAATGCCCTAGCAACAATACAGAACTCCCTAGTAACCACCAAACAATGTCCTGGCAACCACTCAGTACACCTTGGCATCACAGCGGTCAGATTTCATTGATAAACATTACTGCAAATTGGAGCTGCGTGATTCTGGATAAATTGAAAAATTCAGATTATTTTGTTTCAAAAAGAGATTCTCTCACATGATTCTGATCTAAATAATCTAGCAGATTATCTGGCACTCATATTCATTCACTCCTTCAAGTCGGACTATGTTAGTGGAGTAATGTAGGGAATGTTTTTTTTATATTATTATGTACATTAAGAGAATGTAATATTTCATTTTTCCAGACACACAAAAAAAATAAAATCATAAAGGCATGCTGTGTTCAGATAGACATTAGTTGAATGAATGGATGCTGAGCTGAACAGAACGCTGGGTTGGACGAGGTGGGAGAGGAGCAGGTGTGACGACCGACGAGGTTTTCGCACCTCCCTAGGAGGGTTAGAGCAATCAAATCCCTCCTACACACACACACACACACACACACAGACAGACCAAAAGGCTGCACCACGTCCGCTAATGCTAGCTTGACCCTCTGTCTCGCAAACAGAAACCAGTCTCATATTTAGGGTTTGCATTAAGAAGAAGAGCGGACGAGACGCTTATATGTGTCGCAAAAGACGAGTAACACACCAGATGGCGACACTTTCTTAATAGAAAAAAGTGAGAAGTGTGACATAACCTTGGCTGGATTTACTGGAGCTTTCTTTTAAAGATTATAGCTTGGTATGGAGCCAAATGAATCAAAATGTATCCAAGCAGAGTTATGTTGACTATGTTAAATATTTAATCTAACTTATCACTTCTCTTGATAACACCTATATGGCACTTATACGGAGGTTCAAAACAACATATTTTCAGTGTTTTTAATAAATAATAAATCATATAATCTAGAAAATGTTAACTACTCAACGTTCCCGCACAGCAAAAAATATTGCAGATTAAAAATGTAAACATTTGAATTACTTATGAGTACATTGAATATGGACAATGGGATATGATGTCATGCTCTTGGGATTCTGTTTTAAAAAAAATAACGAATTATAAACAACAAATAATATTCAAAATGTTTAAATACATTAAATGCTCCCATAATACTGTGAATACGTATGAAATAATAGCTTCTGTAATGCTTAACAGATCATTAATATTCAATAAGTTCAAATATATTACGGTAACTACTCAACGTGTGCATGATATTGCAATTTAATTTTAATAAATATAATGCTTAACAGATTAAAAATGCACCACTTTTAGAGAAAATCCAACCTATTTTTACTTTTTTTTTTCTTTATGCGGGACCCTTCATGGTTTAAACACAATGATCTAACCCAGACCACCTTAAATATATTTTCTCAAGCCTCCTTAAATCAATGGTCCTCCATTGGCAGTTTCCATGGCAACTATGGGAGAAGTCTCTTTTTCAGGCTCTTTCATTCACTGAGTGGCTTATGTATATTTGAGTGCATTGGATGCACAAGTGTAAATATGAGCGTGTGCCGGATGCGTCTTCAAATGTCCTGTGAAATGTGTGCTATCAAAACCAACCGGCAGGGCTCATTAACTAGCAAGCAGACAGCAGAGTACATTTTGGAGCGTTAGAACAATGGAAATATGATTCCATTGTTGCTAAATTAAGCAGACACGCCTCTGAAATTACACAAAGATGTTTAAGAGTTTGTGACTAACATTGGTTTTGAAGGCAAAATTAGTTTGGCTTTTATCTAGCCTCTGATGGGAATTTATGATGAATCTGTGCAGCCCCATGCCATGAGGATCATAATCTAACAGACATCGGAGTTCAATTCTGAATAATGTACATGTCTGAGCTTTGAAGTGAGATGTGGATCAAATTTGCAATACACAAAGTGATTTTTACGCAGCAGATAGTATTGAACACAATAGAAATCAATCATGATTATGTGTATGAGCTTACATTGTTGCACAGACCTGCCCAAAAATAGATCTATGTTGTACTACGGAGAGGTATATTAGTAGTCATGTCACAGAAAGGCATTAAAAGGCCTGTGGAAAGAGATATTGATTTCTCTGGCCCCATTAAATTGCATTTTAATTCAACAGAAGGTTTCAAAGATGGTAGATTTGGGTACATAAAATCACCATTCATAATGAACAGATGAATGAATGAATGAACAAACAAATAGATGAATGATCGAATGAATGAATTAACAAATTAATGAATATTAATGAATTAACAAATGAATGAATGAACAAAAAACGAATGAATGAATGAACAATAAACAAACAAACAAACAAACAAACGAATGAAGGAATGAACGAATGGCTTTATGGATAAATGTAAGAACAAATAAACGAATGGAAAGGAGGATGAACGGCTTTATAGATTAATGAAAAACGGATCAATCACTTTCTCATCAAATAAATGAATGAATGAACAAACAAATCAATGGGGGACAGATAATTAAAGGATGGGTGAATGAAAGAACAAAAACAAAAAGGATGGATGACTGAAAAAAAAACAATCAAACAAATGAATAACCAAACAAATTATTAAATGAGCATGAATTGTTGAAATGAATGAATTGAGGACGCATGGACGGATGGAAGGATTAACAAATAAACAAATATAGAATTTATAAACAAAAAATTAATGATTAATGGCAAACGAAGGAATGAATAGAGGATAGATGGCTTAGTGGATGAGTGAATGAAAAAACAAACAAATAAACGGTTGGATGGATGGATGGATGGATGGATGGATAGATAGATAGATAGATGGATGAACAAACACATAAATTAATCAACAAGCAAATTAATAAATTAATAGAGGATAATTGGCTTAATGGATGAATAAACTATCAAAAGGTTGGATGGATGGATGGATGGATGGATGAATGGATGAATGGATAGATGGATGGATAGATAGATGGATGAACAAATCCATAAATTAATCAACAAGCAAATGAATAAATTAATAGAGGATAATTGGCTTAATGGATGAATAAACTATCAAAAGGTTGGATGGATGGATGGATGGATGGAGAAACGAACAACTGATTCAGTAAGCAATCGAATGCATGAATAAATTAATGGAGGATAGATGCTTAATGGACTAATGGATAAACAAATGAATGGCTATAAAGATGGATGGCTTTACAGAATGAAAAAAAATGGTTGGTTTAGCGAAAAAAAAAAAAAGAAAGATTAGAGATTAACTGATGCATCAATGCTGGATGAACTTTCTTTGTATCCAATCCATCCATTCATAAAAACAGTAAATGAATATGTAAACATCATGAGCTAGCAGAGTTTGTCTTTCTGGATGTCCTGACATCGTGAACAAAATGGAAATACATGTTACACTCTCACACGCGCATGTCTCCGGGGGAGGGGGGGTACAAGTAGAGGTCACGACATCAAATTTCTCCAAGCGTAAAAAGGAGAAACATACTCACACACACGTTAAAACACCAGTGCACTCACCATCTTCCTCACATTCCTCCGGAGGCTTGGCTTTCTTCGCTAGTCGAGGGTCGAGCCATGACGTTGTTTTGGTATTGTGACTGAAAAAAAAGAATTTTGTAACAATTAATAGTACATTATGATAGAGTTTAGTTATTATCTGAATCAGAAGCATTTTTGTGTGTTATGTCAGCCAAATGTTGGTACAAGCCTCACTTTGAAATGCAAAACATTCTAGACTAGATATCCCAGAAGGCCTCAGTCACAGTGGTTGGGGGTTTCCAGTTAAAACAATGACAATCAATAGTTTTAATAAGTCCCTCGTTTCTCATTAAGGACAGATGGAGCGAGGGGAACAGCTTTCTCTCACTCTTAAGACCGTTCTTCCCTCTGCTACTCTGGCAGATTCAGTTTTATGGTGATCCATTCACCATCATAATGATTCATGACAGTAACTGAAGATGGTAACTTAAGATTCAATGACTGGTTGGCATCATCACAAAAAATTGCATGGGAGGCAATGTGCAGCATTTTATATCTATAAAAAAACTAGACTAATTATTTATTAATTATTAATATTTATATAAATGTAAACAATATATTTTTGTAATATCTTCCATGTAAACATTCATCATTTTAAACAGAATCGTCTATGGTTGTTTATTTAAAATAATACAAAATATTAATTTATAATTATAATTTATAATAAAATGAATTTATTCAATATTTTTAATTAATTAATAAAAAAAATTGATTTATTTTTAGGCAAGACCTTAAATTGAATTCCTTCAAAAGACGCAGTTAACATAACATCACATTAATATAGATATTTAAATTAATATAATTTTAGTCTGGACCGCCTGCTGGATTTCATCTGAGGATAAGCTTTTTTTTTGTTGTTGTTAAAAATTCAACTCTGAGAGAAGTGTTAATTTTCTAGTATATTTAGCATTCGTGTAACTTTCTATGGATAAGTTCACCCTAGAGAGAAAAAAAAAACATATACTAAAATGTATTTGTGGCTCAGTGGTTCATGTAGGTTCTCTACAAACCAGAAGGTTGGCGGTTCAATCCCCAATTCCACCTGACCAAGTGTTGAGGCGTCCGTGAACGAGGAATCCGTTTTAGTCCGACTGCTCTGATCGTATTTTGCGTAGTTTATGTGACTTTCTCACGCCACATAAAACGTAAACGTCAGATGCTGTTATGGGAAACATGCTGAAAGTGTTGCAAAGTGCCGAGCGAGCAGAGAATGACAATATAGGAGACAAAACTTTGGATGTGAAAATGGCCACTAATTGACATGACACAGCAGTGGCTAAATTTACCTCTCAAAAGTAGCCCTTTTTCCACTTAAAAATATCCACTTCATCCAGCACTGTTTGTTCTCAGTGTTCTTAAAGGGATACTCCACTTTTTTTTGGAAATAGGCTCATTTTACCACTCCCTCAGAGTTAAACAGTTGGGTTTTACCGTTTTCGGATGTATTCAGTCAATTTTTTGATATTTAGAAGAATATCAGTAACCACCAGACAGTTTCTGGTCTCATTGACTTCCATAGTAGGAAAAAATATATACTATGGAAGTCAATGAGACCAGAAACTGACTGTTACTGATATTCTTCTAAATATCAGAAAAGCGGCTGAATGGATTTGAAAACGGTAAAACTGTTTAACCCTGAGGGAGTTGTCAAATGAGCCTATTTCCAAAAAAAGGGGGGAGTATCCCTTTAAGAAGCCTATCTTGGTGTTGTCTCTTTGTTTTACTGACTGAAGATGATTCAGTGAGAGAGCAGTCCAATGTAACTTGTTTCGGATCGTTTTGCAAACACGTTTAGCCAAATCACAGAAAAGAAAGAACCGACGGAAAAGAATGATTAACTCACGAATGATTGGCATCGCTGGTTCAGTCGACAGAAATAAGGGAGACGCATAATAACTGCTGAAATATCCTCAGGGAAAGTGTTTCACCCCAGCAAGCAATTGAGCATTAAAAGACGTCTAATCGCCATCCAAACACAGCCCTGATGGCTAGGCTAAAGCAAAGCAAAATTTGAAGATTTAAAAGAAGTTTAACCATAACCCAAGAATAGATGCACTGATGATCACTGATGACTGGAATATCATACATCACTTAAGTTATTTTGGCTAAAAGTGGGTTACAAATAGCCGGACTTAGATGGTTAAATTACGGCTATTGCTTGCTGGGTCTGTCGGAGCACTCATGGTACGCAAAGTGCGTACAGCTGTAGGCGCCGCTGATTTCTGCTACATTTCCAACCCTACTGTGTATAAAGTCCTGCAAATCATTTCCGAAATGCAGTCGACTGAGCTGTGAGCTCAATACGGCACACATAAATAATTCAGACATTCGTAACAGTCTGTAAAAGAGGACTGTGCAACAGGTAGCGCTCCATATGTTCACACCTCTTTCATTATGAAGTGTGCTTTGAAGTGCACTTCACTCACTCTATGAAGTAAACTTCTCCTTTTTCAGTGTAGGCCATCTCCCAGTTGTCTGGCAAAGGGCCAAGGTCGTCATTCTCCTGGGAGTCTTGTGGGGACTTGGGGGCGTCTACTTCTTCCTCCTGGGCATCTGTGGCGGTGAGGGTGGGGGTCTCAGGTGGGCATGGCTGGACGGGCACGTCTCCAGAAGCGTCGGTGCTCTTGTCCTCATGTTCGCTCGATTCTTTGAGGTAAACAAAAGGAATCAGTGTCAATCCTGACCTTCTAACTGAGACTTATTTGACTGAAAGAGACACTGTGACATAAATCAAACAAGTAAGGATTAGGACTGTCAAAGTCAACTCGTATTAACAGATATTTAATTTTTTGACCCCACCAACGAGTAAATAATGAGTCTGAATGCAAAAATTGTATAGAATAATCAAACCTTTGTGAAAAAGAAGTGTGCTTAATTTTATTGAATGTGCACTTGTGTACTTCAAACCTTAAAAGTGTATATATAAAAAACCTTGCAGATAACATATTAATAAAAATAAAAGGCCATTTGCACTTTCATGATTGTGTTTGTTAAAACAAGTTAAAAAGTTCACTTTGTAATAATGTCAAATTAAAAGTTAAACTGTCATGTCAAGTTGTTGTTCTATTAATCTTTTGTGCACTTATTTTGATGTGCTGACCAAGCCAACATGTATTCCTAACATTTTAAAAGTATCAAACTGCAACTTAATCATTACAAATGTTTCATTTCAAATACATTTAAATAGATGACATAAAAGTTTGATGACATGACATATATGTATATATTTCCATAATAATATTTTCCATATTAAAATGTTCTAATGAAAATAATAGCAACAGAAAAACGCCACCAGCCCAATAATTAAAAGCCTTGTTTGCTCAGTATATTTTGAAACCTCATCTTTGAGTTACGAACAACAGAAGAGTTTAAATAATGCTCCAGACTCTCATCCGAAATGCCTTTCATTAGAAATGAGTCTCACAACTATGAAGACCGCATTCATAATTGACCCAGTTGGGTCATTCTAAACTATCTGGGTAACAGTGGTAGGTTGTAACCTGGTGTGATGGCGATGCCGTTGCCATTGACGACGGGGCTCTCTTCCTCCTCCTCTTCTGGTGGCTCAATGCTGTCCTTCTCCATGTTGCTGACGGACTTGTTTCTCTTCCTTTTTCCCTCTGCACTGGGTCGGGCACCGGGCAAGAGTTGGTCCGTCACATTAAACAGCATCTGCGTGGGTTCGGCAGGAGGCTTTGGCGTGCCATAGAAGTTATCTAGAGACAACAACAACAACAAAAAACATGTTAGAAAATGCTTCCACAGCTACTTGGCATGCAAAAAAAGGTGAAGTCAGACTTTTCTAGTAGCTTTTCAATCATGTTTTGTCATGAACTTTGCTGGAGTTTATTTTTTTTCTGTGATGTTTGCCATTACGGCACCCTTGTGCACTGGCGACTCAATAATTTCATTCAAGATTGAAAAGAAATCATGTGTATCCAGGGAAATCTGTTTAATGATTAAAAACTGAGCTCCTGTGCGGGTACGGAACAGGCTTTATGAATTCATTTGCAAGACTTCAGGGACAGAAACAGAAGAGGTGAAGTTCATAGATTCATTTACATTACAGCCAGTGACCCAGAATCATTGATTTAAAGGGTTAGTTCACCCAAAAAATGTATTTATTAATTAATCACCGTCATGTCGTTCCAAACCTGTGAGACTTTCGTTGATCTTTGGAACACAAAAGAAGATCTTTTTTTAATGAATTCTGAGAGCTTTCTGTCCCTACATTGACAGTCTAAGCAACTACCACTTCCCAGAAAGTTAGTAAAGACATCATTAAATAATCCATGTGACCTCAGTGGTTTAACCTCAGTTTTATGAAGTGACGTGAGTGCTTTGATTGCACAAAAAAAAAAACATAACTTCCACTTACCTCCATTTACAAAATATTAGTCAGCAACATTCACTCTCGTGTCAAAACAACATGTATGCGTCGTGGTGCTCTCAGATTTCATTAAAAAGATCTTCATTTGTGTTCCGAAGATTTGAAATGACATGTTAAGTTTTAATTTTTGGGTGAACTAACCCTTTAAAGTTACCTGAAATCACCTCAAACAAGACTATATGTAGCCTATAAAATTAATATACTCAGTCATTTTTATTGTGTTGACATGCACCATGATTTGATAATAACTATTGCAAGTCAGAGGAAGATGGTGTTGTCTCATTCTAGAGAGCATTTGATTGGACAAATATATGGATATACAAAATTTTGTTCAATTTTCCCAGAAGTCAAAGGTTATTTTTTTCCACCTAAGTCTCTTATGCTCACCAAGCTGCATTTATTTGATCATAATACATTAAACATAACTCATATATTAAAATGATGTCCAGTAAGAGATAAACTGCTAATGAACTCTTAAAAAATGCGGCATCAAAACATTATAAATGTGAAGCATGAAAAATCTATATTAATTGAGTCTGGCTAAAGATTACATTTAACTGTGTCATTAAATTAATAGGGTTTAATTAATAATATTTTTAATCAATATCTGCTCATATCAATATATCAATAAAATATCAATATCCCCCAATATCTGCTGATAATCAAAATGATCCCTATTAAATGTAATTTGTCGAAGCTATAAAATAAAAATAAAAAAATGTAAAATTTGCATTTCTCTGCAGTTTTAGAGTGTAAAGTTATTCTCAAAGTGCCTGTCTGAAGCTGTTATGATGCTGTGCCTCACAGAATCATGGGAAGGATCACCTTTCCTCATAAAGGGAAAAGAAACCTGTGTCTGAAAGTAGTCCACACACCTCAGACGGTCCTCAAGAGACCCAACTGCACTAGATCTGATTTCCTCTGCTCAATGTCAAAGACTTTTGCGGTAAAATCAAGCAAATTTGAAGAAAATTCATAATCCAGGCTGTTATGGTGGGTTTGTTTTTATTTCAAGAGGTAATGATTTATCGAGATGGGGGAGGTTTAACGGTGAATTTCACTTACCTTCGTACGTTCCACTTTCTAACAAGGCCCCACTTTTCTCTAATTCCATAAACCGCTCAACGCTCACAAAGTTGTAGTCCACACCTGGGACCTCGCCCTCTTTGGGCTGTCTCGTCGTGCCTGCAGACAAAACAACACATACTTTATCACATCTGTCAGAAGACAATCATAATCCTATAGCATGGTATTCAACCAAGTAGATTTGAAATGTATTTTATTTTAATTATTGGTTTATTTGAATGGACAGTACAAAAAAGCATGAATCCTGCACTTAAGGAATATAATAAATGCTATTTGCATATTTTTTATGCAAGGTGTAAAATACAATAAAAATGAAGTTAAATTTAAGAATATTTTACACTTCCGATAAATAATTATTCTAAGATACAAAGTAATAAACGGCTTTATTTATCTGTACATTTTTACTGAAATATTTTAATATAGAAAAACTGCAACAAAAATTGCAACAGTTTGAGCTTAGTCACAGAAATGAATCAGATTTGTTATCTTCTGAAGTTTAAATAAAGTTAATGGACAAATAAAATGTGCAAACCTAAAGGGAACAAAAATTCAAAATATTGCTTCTTTTTATATTGCAGGAATCTGTGAATTGTTAGTGTATCTTTTATATTCAGCGTGTCAGTAAGAC
Organism: Pimephales promelas; assembly: GCF_988280905.1. NCBI lineage: Eukaryota > Metazoa > Chordata > Actinopteri > Cypriniformes > Leuciscidae > Pimephales > Pimephales promelas. The sequence goes on from NC_142793.1 coordinate 18,953,562, forward strand.
ATTTTTTGACAACAAAAAAAAAGTTTTATTCATGGAAGCGTTAAATTGATCAAAAGTTTATTTTACAAACCATTTTTAACACTTTTGATTCATCAAAGAAACCAGAAATCCCTGAAAAAAATATTAATAAGAAATGTTTCTTGAGCAGCAAATCAGCATATTAGAATGATTTCTATAAAGAGTCAATAAATAAACACACACACACACACATATACAGTATATATATATATATATATATATATATATATATATATGAAGAGTTCAGATGCAAAAGCATCTAAATGCCATTTGAAATTTTCTTCTTTAATTATAATTTTTATCAAACTTGTATATTTAAGTTCAGTAATTTCACTTAAATGGCAATGATAATTACCTATTAATTGTTATTTAAGTGAAATTACTGAACTTAAATATACAAGTTTGATAAAAATCATCATTAAAGAAGAAAATTTCAAATAGCATTTAGAGGCTTTTGCATTTGTACTCTTCATATATATATATATATATATATATATATATATATACTTTTGAACAAATAAATGCTAAATGTAAACCTATACAACTTCTTTAAAAAAAAAAAATCAAAAATAAAAATTCACAAATATATAGGTCCTCCAAAATCGTTCTAGTACTTTTTTGAACGCATCTGCATTAATAATGCATTCATACAATTAGCAGAACTAATAATGACAAACAGTCAGGTCAAAAAAGCAACAAAGTCAAAAACTCAATTATCGTTTCCAAGTTCCATATTGACTGTTTATGTAAACTCGCCACATAATTAATGCATTAACTGAGTCTGAGTCTTCTGAGGGCAATCAAACATTCTTAAGAAATCAGGAACTAAGGATTTGCAAGACACATACTTGGCAACTATATCATAATCCAGTCCCTTCGAGATCTAAATCAAATCGTCTCTGATTTCCAAAAAAAAAAAAAAAAAAAAAAAAAAAAAAATCTCACTCTGAAGGGGAAAAAAATCCTTTTGGCTTGTGAACTTCACCATGAGAGAAACAGTTCATCCCTGCTGTTTGCTTTTACATTTTGCCTTTAATGACCTTCCCATCCTGCCAAAGCAATGACCAATGATCAGCTGAAACATTTTTTACATTGATTACTCAATGCCAAGGGAAAAACCCATTCAAATATGAAGCCGACTCATTCAGAAAAGCCATTTCATGTTTCTATGAAAACTTAGGGTAGCCATAATTAATTTAGCATTCTTATTAATTCTGTCAATTCAAATGACAATTTAAGATTGATCATGTGGATAACAAGATCTGATTTTACTTGGAACAGATGTAACAGATAGGTCATCAGATCAGGCTAACGATCCTAATCAATAACAGTCAGCTCGTAACCAAGGAGATGTGAAATTATGCGGAGAGAATCATCAGCTTTATGTCAACCTATATATAACATTTCAGCTCAGAATGTTGTTGGCTGTATTCATTATTCGCTATTCTTGTTATCTGTCATCTTACAATTCTATCTGTGGGTTAGTATTTCTTTAATGAGCAGAATTAAATGATTCATATTTATCAACAACTATCAACATGTTGATAGTTCCATCAATAAAATTCATCATAAACCCTATGCGATACCTGTCACAACAGTTCTTTACCAAATTAGCAGATAAACAGATGACAAACTTTATCTTTAAATGATCAACCATAGAGCTTAATCAGGACCTTGACAGGAATGAAAACAATACTGTGAGGGATAGAAGTATCAGTTTAGTGTCAAGTCCGATTGTTCAGATGACAAAACAACTTTCAGTTGACAAAAACTCCTTGTTCTGGAAACAAAACAGGGTTCACAACCTGTCTAAATAAGTTCACTATGGCCCATTTCTGTACATAATAAAAGAGAATAAACTATACCAAAAAAAACATTCGAAATGATGGATGGAGTCCCAAGAGATTTTTAGCTTCTATGTATTTGCTTATATAACATGGAAAGCTTTCAAGCCAGTGCTGATAAAACCATTTGCCTATATCTGTCTGATTCTGCAGGCACACTTAACACATTTCCACCATGAAGAAAAGAAAGCTAATTTCAGATTCAGAAGAAAGATACGCATTACCTTGTTTCGGGAAATCAAAGGCTACTGGAGTGTATTTCCCAGCTAGTGTGAACTCTTTAAACCAGAAAAGTCCATTTTCATTTTGGGCTAAAATGACAGCCCATATGTGCTTGTTGAAGAGGCCAAGGCACCACTGAATTATGAAAGTAAGACTAAACTAATATATTTTTAAGTGAGAGAGAGAGAGATTGGGAAATGAGAGACAAGTACATCACGCATCTTATGTAATGCAGACAGGAATGGCACATTGTGGTCTAGAAAATTTAAATATTCAAGGATATTCACCTGAACATCATTTCACCAGCGATAATCCTAAATATAGTACCTGTGAATCCTTTTACAGATTCAGTGGCTCCCCTGAGATGACGGACTAATGCTGAAGATATTTTGTGTGTGTAATCTGTACACACCAAAGGGGCATTTTTTTCACTATTTTTTTTGTGTGTGTGTGGGGGGGGGGGTAGATGGAGGGATAGATGGATGGATGGATGGATGGATGGGTGGGTGGGTGAGTGGGTGGGTGGGAGGGTGTGGATGCATGGATGGATGGGTGGGTGGGTGTATGGATTGGTGGAGGGATGGATGGGTGGGTGAATGGGTGGATAAATGGATGGATGGGTGGGAGGGTGTGGATGGTTGGATGTGTGGGTGGGTGGGTGTATGGATGGAGGGAGAGATGGGCAGTTTGGAGGGATGGATGGATGGGCAGGTGGGAGGGATGGATGTAGTGAAGGAGGGAGGGATGAACGGATACATGGGTGGGTGTATGGATGGAGGGAGAGATGGATGGAGAGACGGAGGGATGGATGGGTGGGTGGGTGGGAGGGATGGATGGAGAGATGGATGGATGTGTGGCTGGATGGATACATGGGTGGATGGATGAATGGGTTGATGGGTGGGTGGATGGGTGAATGGATAGATGCTTATTAAAGCTCATACTTGAGTTTCTCTTGTTTTTAACATTAAATCCTAACAGCTAACTCCTGTTTAGTTCATGGATCAAAACTTTTGACAACAAAAAAAGAATTTAGAATTTGCCTAACATCGATTTACCACCATATCTAAATTCACCAGTTCCTGTACCTATCCATCTGTGACATTACAAATATGTGAATCATCTCAAAAACGTAGAGGCCTCCATGGAGTTATGATCTCAGGGTTCTGACAATGCAATTTTTTATGTCCAGGGAATATAATCGCTGACCGAGTCAATTCAAATGTGTGCGCTCAACGCAAATACTTGTGTCTGTGTGCTGACAAAGGTCTGAACATGACACTGAGGAATTTAAACAGAAGCATTGCTGATTTTCATGTGCATCATTAATATACATAGCTTATTAATCAGATAGAATTAATGTACAGTCCTCGTCTTGGAATTAAACATGTTGGGGTACAGGTTTCCTTTCTTTTGGAGCAAAAATCTTGTGATCTAAAAATCAATGTCTGCAGACAGTATGAATATATGCTAAAACAACAAAGTGTAAACACTGGGCATGTGCATATTTGATATATTGAATATATATATATATATATATATTAATATTGAATATAATTGGTAAAATATATATAATTGGTATATTGTTATATATTTAGTACAATCAACTTGGATGTTTACGTCATTTCAACTTAAATTACATAAAACTGAAAAATTTGTTGAATCTTATTTTGAGTTAAAGCAATGTAAAAATATATAATATATAGTATTGATCATATATTTTTTTACAATAATACATACGTATATATATATATATATATATATATACATACATTTAAATCTAGTTGATTAGTGATAAAGAACCTGTTCGAAAACTATAAATATCTTTCACTTATTTCGTTTGGTTCTGCTGATCTGTCCCAGCTAATACATCGGTTCAGATGACTACCTGAAGAGCCCTGATTAAACCCATCCATGGGGTAAATCTGATTATAACAGGGCATAGAAACTGGCTTAGTATCTCTCTCTCTCTCCGCTCGCTCTCATGCGATTACGGTTGATGTGATTGTGAGAGATGATGAGAGAAAATTGTGTCCAGCCTTACCTGTTTTCATTTGTCTGCTTGATTACCTCTTTATATCATCTTCATCTTCCCATGAAACCATCTCCAAGTGAAACAATCTTTCAGGTGCGAGCGCTTCACACTTACTGAGACACCGCCGTCCTGTTCGAATACACTGTCAAAGCCAATCAACTGCAAGCATACAAAAAGCATCTCTGCCTCCCAGAGCGCTGCTATGGCTTTACTCTACAGTCCTCAGCCACGGCACCTCATTCTCTCAGCCTCTTGCTGTCTCGACTCATCTCCTCAGGAATTCTCCGCTTTCAAGTCGTCAGCGGCATCTCTTTGGATCGCTTGGATTGCTAATGACATTCCCACCTGCTAAACAAAGCCCTGACAACAACTGATGCTCCAGACATACTTAGACAAGCCTTAGACAAGAATCATATCAACAACAGCATGCAAAAACCATATTCACACCAATGATTTTGGATGCAGCAACAACAAATCTAAACCAAACACTCTTTCCCCAAACATCTATTTGCCATTAAGAGAATACTTGCACAACAACTATTAGCCATGAAAGTGCACACGCTATAGTTAATTATTCAGAGTAAATGAGTGTTCTGTGGCAACCACTGTTATTATGTAAAAAAAAATAAGAAAAGAAAACCAATACTGATATCCAAAGAAATATATATATATATATATATATATATATATATATATATATAAAATAGATTTATAGATATACATATAGATATATAAATGTGTGTATATAAGAAACATTATAAATCTAATATCATTGAAATATATTTTTAACTATTAATTTATTATATTTTTTTTTTCAGCAATTTATATAATATAAATACTTTGTTAATTATATATCTAATATTCTACTAAAATAATAATATAATACAATAATATTATAATTAATAATACAAACACTAATACAATAATATAAATAATTCAACAAAATAATATACTACTATGTGGTATTATGACACATATTTATATTAATTTATTATTATTATTATATGCATATTTTATATATATATATATATATGCATTGTGTGTGTGGTTTAACAAATAATTCAATATGAATAATTAAATAGTACTAGGTATTACTATTATATTACAACAATTATTATTGTATTATTGTTTATAATAATTTGATATTACTTACGTACAGATTATTTGAATACATTTACATATTATTTTAACTAATCGTATATTTTATATAAATGCTCAGTAAAATAATTTGTAATAATTAAATCTCTATCATCACCTGTTAAATAATAAAGATGGTATTTTCAAAAATTCTGAACATTTTAGAACTGAATTCTGAAAGGTACTAATAATTGAAAATTTAATGAAGTGTGTTTAATGTGCGATTAAAATATCACTGTGTAAATATACAAACATGTTAAACTGCAGCCACTAAAACGCATTTATTATTTTACTATTTATAAAATTGTATTTATTTATTTATTTATTTATGTCTTTATTTGACATGGACATACAATTACATTGGATGAACCATATGCATTTGTTTGTTTTTTTTTACTTTGTTTTTTTTAGTGATTATAGCATACATGCTAGTTTTCAACACCTGTCCACTGGAGGCTTTTAAAAATAAAATAAAATAACAAAAAGAACTTTTGTCATAATATATATCTACACTATGTACAAGATTGACTCAACCAATGCCGTGAGTTTGGGAGGGCGGGGCTAAAATGTCACTTCCTTGCAAATAAATGTGTTTTGAATGAACAACAGACCAAACATCAAAGGATCAAAATGCACTGCCGCACCAAACAGCAGAGAGATCTGAAAAGGTGTAAAAGGTAATCCGGCAAACTAATGAAAGCCTCAAGTGTTCAAATATATTTTTCAGTCATCACAAATGACTCTCTGGGGGTTGAAGTTGGATGAAGGCTGACACCGAGGCCCTGCCCTTATATACCATCTGTGAATGCATTTGAGGGGTTGATGAGTGCCGGGGCTGAAGGGCTGAAATTTGCCTGTAATGGCCTGCAGCCTCACTGACACTCGTGACGGGGGGATCGTGTTCCCTCTAATCTGCGGTCAGTCCAACCTTGAAGCCCAGTGCTGCTCTGTGCGCTGAATCGCTAATGTTTCAATGGAGGTAAACAGCTCTCACCTCTCAGAGTGAGTAGAGGTGAAGGGATATGTGAGATACGGGTGCCCTGCAGTGAACGAGCCTATATCGGACGACCCAGGGGATACGATACGGCCAGAAAACATGAGGCATTGCGTTTTTGAACATGATGCAGGAAACGGCCCTTCAATCGTGGCTATACGGTGCTTCTTCTCAGTGATTAAATCAATGATTCATCACATCGTAGGTGAACCGTAATGGATTGAGTGCCATTAAATGTCTTCGGAAACCAGGGCAAATAAGGTGAACCTTCACTTGAAGGAGGAAAATTTGACTGAAAAAAGCCACAAAAATATTATATTTATTATTAAATTATATTTTACATTGCTTTAACTCTTCCACTTTAGTGGAATTATACAAGATTCAACTTTTTCAACAATTCAAGTTGAAATGACTTAAAAATGCAAGTTAAATTTAAGGGAGCAACTTTTTTTATGGTATTATACATATTAATTGTGGTATTTAATGGCATATAATGCAAGGCATCCAAAAAATGTATCCTCAGATTTTAAGATTCAATTGAATCAAGCGAAAATAATGAATCGGAAAATCAATACATTTACTGGACCCCACAAACCAGAGTTAAATGTCCTTTTTATTAGCTTTCACGACACGTCCATCAGCACCGTCTTGTATAACTGATCTTCTCATGTCTCATGTGCTGAGTCTGACCTGTGAGAGAAGCAGTTGAAGGGGGCAGGAAACAGAGAACGCTTTAGGAATATATTTGCGTCAGAGAAACAGCTCAACCTAGGGCTTTAAAACGGAGGGTCAGATGAGGCGGCGAGCTACTAACCGTGACTAATACTGTCGCACTTTAAAGAATTTCAGGCTGATAATGCTAGTCCTGTTCATAATCAGTTTCTGTCTTGGTCTCCATTGGGAATCACAGTAAGACTTAAAGGGATACTTCACCTCTGGAAAGATGAATGTGTATTTAATATTGGTCATTTATATAGTAGAAATGTGAAATTATTTTTGAAATAGAAGCATTCTAGACTGAGAAAAGGCAGAAAATGTGTTTTTTACTCATGTGGCTGAAAGACAACAACTCCCAGAATGCACTTGCTTTGCTGCCCTTACGAGGCCACTCCAAAACCATGCCTACTGTACTGGTTACAGGCGGCAGAATCCAAAAAAATGGACACAACTAGGCTTGCTTTGATACATTGTTTGTTATTTGATAAATTTCCATCAAAATGTGCTAAATTGCATACCGGGATGTACTAGCCTAATGTACAGTATAACACGACTTAAGACTTTCACATTAAAAATATTATGCAAGGCAGGACCATGTCAACACAGTGGCTTAGTAGCTCTGCTTATGAACGGTTTTCCTCCAATTGAAATCACTATACGAATACGAAAAAACGCATATGACAATTTCGGACTCAGTGTGCAATGGCCATAAGTGCTGCCAAACAGCACATTTTGTATTTAGAAGGAGGGGCTTCATCGAAACCAGAACTAAATGATTCGTTCGAGACAGACTGGGGAGAAGGGATATGTAACCAATGTAAAATATGTGAAAAAGTTATGTTTTTTTTTTTAATCAATCAAGCATGAAAACAATAATGCATATTCTAGTACACCCCAAGAATTCGTAAAATGATATAATAGGACCCCTTTAAAGCAAAGTTGAAGAGCGACATTTCAAATAAAAATAATACTATTTATAAAAAAAATGTAATTTTTTTCAATGACGTAATGTTTATTTGAAATATCATTCTTCGATTTCACAGTAAGATTTTAATTTGTTTAAAAAAAAGATGTTAAAAGTTAAGATTGTGTATATATACATAATGCATACTGCAAACTTATGTTTTAACAAATAAATCCTAAATAATGTTTCTTGAGCACAAATCAGCACATCAGAATGATTTCTGAAGGATCATGTGCCACTGAAATGATGCTAAAAATTTAGCTTTGCATCACAGTAATAAATTACATTTTAAAATATTTTAAAAATTAATTGTAAAAATATTTCAAAATTGTAATGTTTTTATCTGGAATATAATATGTGAATAAACCTATTCTCTCTCGCTTTCTCTCTCACGCTCTCTCTCTCGCTCTCTCTCTCGCAACTGACTGCCATAGTTTAGATATTTTTACAAGAGAAAAAAAAAGAGATGTGACTCAATGGCTTGTATTTGTCAGTAACAAGCTACACTGACATCAAACTAGTACACACACACAAAAATACTCAGATTCCTTTCAAAACCCATTCCATTTCACCTTTTATTCACCTCTTGTGCAACACAATAATTTATAGTCTCTATCTCATATACAATCGAAAAAGCGTAAATAATCCCAAACCTCGATGCCTTCATTTTGATTTATGCCTCGGCTGACCAGATCCAGCACCAGTGTCTATTGGCTGTATCGCAGAGTCCCATCACTAACTGAGTGCACTGCCTGCCTGCCATGAAGGATGAGGAGACTCATACATCAGGATGACGTCGGAGAGACAGAGAGTCCCTGGTGGATTGAAAGAACATTTAAGACTTTCATTCCGTCACCCAACACAGCCACCAGAAGCCAGCGCGGTTCTGACGGCCTCGCTCGAGTTTGCATCGAAGAGCACTTGCATGGACTCGGATATCATTCTTTCAATGTTTAGGATGTCGCACCGAAACGCGATGCTTTATTACCTTGATTTCCCACATATGTATAAAGCGGCTGCAGTGACGACAGCTCAAAATGCTCTCAGTGTCTCAACAGTGAGTCATCTCATCTGTAAACAGCACGGATGTTGTGCAATCGACTTTTGCCGGAAGCTGGAATCTCTGCAAACTTGAAAGTGGGCAAACAGGGCTTTTTTTGTTGTTGTTGTTGTTAAGAAAATCTAACAAACTCCAGAAGTAAAGTGGTAGGGTTTCCGTTAAACCCGTTTGAGCGTCACAGTAGCAGAACTACAACAGCAGGCTCACGACACAAACTGTGTCACAACTGTGAGTCTGTACAGAGAATAAAGTGATTTCCCGATTTCTACATTGAGTATTTTTTATTTCAAAATGCCAATAAAGCATTTATCTAGAGTCACCATTAAGAACTATTATACACTATTACACACCTGGGTGGTCATGAAATGTAATTTACATGATGAGAGGAATCACATTGGCATCCAAATTATAATTATTCTACATATACAGAATACATGGAGAAGATGCCACTTCAACATAAAACAAAAGAATAAATTAATTCAAACTTAAAAAGGTAAATACATAAATGGGCACATTAATAGACATTTTAAAAAAAGTTTATAGTTTTAAATGTAGTTAAATATAACAATAAAAAAGTCATAACTACAAACTATTTAATTAATGTTTTATTTGTTTTGTTTAAAAAAAAGTATTTATTAGACATTTTAAAAACAAAAAACTATTTAATTATATATGGATTATTTGCAAAAACAAGGGATTTGTTTACTAATATTTTTTTTTCAATTTTGTTGATTAAATCATATTTTAAAATCTAGTTAATATAACCATACAAACTTATTGTTTAACTACAATTTATAAAATAATAGAATTATTCATTTTCTATTAAAATTGACAAAGTAAAAAATATATTTCATGCTTTATTCACTTCACATTTTAAAAATGATTTATTCAATATTACTTTTTTAATTAACATAACTATTTTTTTATTTAACAACAGATTAGACACATTTTACAGTATTTAATTCATGTTTTATTTGTTAATTTAAAATGATTCACAAACTTTGTGTTTTAAAATGTCTTTAAACATAATAAAATAACAGAAAATTTGGCAAATAAATAGATATTTTTCATGTTTTAGTTGTAAATTTAAAAATTATTTATTAATTTATGGCTAAAATTAAGTACATTTTAAATTAAATAAATAGTTTTAAATGTCTATTAATTTGTGAGAGATATATATATTTATTTACATGTCTGTTTGAATTATATCCCAAAAGTATTAAAATTTAAATTTGCATATTTAAATCATTATTTAAAAAAAACGGTTAAACAGTCTTCATTTGTGAAAAAGTATTTAAAAGTGAGCATTTATTTAGAATTTTTATTTAAATTGGTGACATTTGCTTGAATTCACTATTTCATATTGCATAAAAGCCATTACAGCAAAATATACTGTGTGTACAACATTTTTATTTTTTTCTAGTTCAGCGCAGATGTCTTCAATTTTCATTTTGCAATGTGTACAGCGAAGAATAATGATTGATTATTTGATTGGTCCACTCCCTCAAACATCAAAGGACATCAGGCAGTAATGATACTGTTTGCTACAATCTCTCTTCCAGGATTAGCGGTGCAAACCAGACTGTCAATCAAACAGCTGGAGTCTATAAGCACATCAAAGCCGATCTGAAGAAACCAGAAAACTGCCTAAGATGCTCTGTCATCCATTTTTTAGTACATCACATTAAATAAACTCAGGCATGAACAGAATAATCAATGACACACCAACACAAGATCTCTCCCATATTGGGATGATGTCTATGCATAATCTGATGCTGTGGCACTTCAGGAAAACCTGGACTGGATAGAATCAAGTCCAGGATTCATGATTCAATATTGCATTTTGTTATCGAGATAACACCCCCGCACCCGTGCCGCAGTACATTTCATACAGTTGATTGGTGACGAACATGAGGCAGGGCAACAACTCACTGCTTGATGTCTACACACTCACAATATTGTCCGTTTTAAACTTTTTGCTTAATTTTGTCAATGAAAATATTACTTATAAAGCCACAGCAGAACTGTTGAGCGCGTTTCATTACTGAATAAATCCACATTTTGAACGAAAAGAAAGCCATTTACTTAATTACTGAATGAATTCACCATTTGAACAAATCTAATGAATCAATGACTCAATGAATCAATGACATACCCAATTAGACATTTACCGCCACTGGACCATGTTGTTTACAGTCTAGCCTAAAAAAAACTCAAACGTTCTTTACTCAAACGCTACTGTTTAAAAAGCTACGAACATTTCCACAATCTGCAATTCAGACTAATTATCGTATAAAAACACTGTTTTCAAGAAATCAAATCAATGATCTGGAGCAGTGTACACTAAAGAGTGCGGTTGTTTTGGTTTATTAAGAGAAGAAGCTTGTGTGAAGGTCTAAGCAGATCCACAATCCACAATTCAAGTCCCAGATGAAAATATTGATCGGTTGATATTCTTTCGCCACACTTATCTTTAAATCCGCCTCTGACGTTCAATAAGAAACGTCCACTTATGCTCGGAATGAGGCCAGTTGATGGTAAAAGCATGATTTAAAAGCATTTAGACAGTAGAAATTGACGCAATGATTCAGGAATGGATGACTCAGATGTCCTGCTCGTTCATTTTATAAAGCTTTGAAGACGCAAGGAAAAATCTGAGGCTCACGGTTGGATAGAGCAAACCTCACTGTTTCACTCAGTGGTCTGGTGAGTGTGCAGTTGTCTGCGCAATTACCTGTGTGTGCAAGCACATGAAGCTGTGCCTTGAGGTGCAACAGTGATCCCATTATCATCTTCAGTTCACAAACTACAGTTTTTAAAAAGTTCAAAACGCAGTTTGAACTTGCAACGTCCATTTCCCTCCCATCGCTGATTAAACAACAGGTTTGTCTCTGCGATCATTTTTTTTTTTGGTCTCAAGTGTCTCCCAGTGGGCTCTACACGCCCATATTTTGTTCACTTGACAGTTCAGCAATGAACACCAGCAGAATGTATAATGAGTCTCTGTGCACTGCTAACTCCTAAAGAGTCGACACCTTTCCAGCACTTTGAAATCAAAATGTTCACTTTTTTTAGGAAAGTTAGTGTAAACAGAGTCCAAAAACGGAGGCTGAACTTTGAGCATTGCATTACGACAGTTGAAAACAATGTCACAATGCATGTGAAAGAGCCCTTTAGAAGCATGTAGGAAATATAGAAACCCATCAAAATAACCTGTTACATTCACACAAATGTCTGTTCGTCTTCCGTCGATGCACTTCACAAAAAGCTAACTGTCTAAAATGATTATATATCATTGGTTGATTGCTGACAGATACTAATGGGGTTTTGCTAAGCAGTAGGCGTGCGCTACCAGCAGTACGCAACAATTGCATTTGGCTGGACGTAGAAGAAACGAGGTGGGGGATAGAGAACGAAACGAATATGAAAGTCTAATTGTACAATACAGGGCTTCGACTGCCCTGCGGACGGACAGGCCCTTTCGTGATGCGTTCTGTCGTCCGCTCATCAAAGTGACAGACGTGATCCGACAGTGCCACAGCCTCGAGTGAGACTAAAGCATGATTTTGCACTGTCACTGTTTGGTTGGTGGAAATAACAGCTGATGCGGAAGAGAAAAAGTGAAATACTAGAGAATCAGAGAGCGGAGGGGGGGTCGTTGAGTATTGTCATATGTTGTGTGAAATTACAAGTGAAGTGGTGTTGTAAGAAACCAAACCAGCAATCCCTTGAGCTCTAATATAAGGGTTTTCAATTTCCCATTGACTTCAATTTTTTGATTAATCCAAAAGGGCATAAATCAGAGGAAAAAAGAGTGTGTTCTGACAAATATTTACTGAATAGCCTGCAGTTTACACTGTATAGCACCTGTAGTGCTACACTGTTGTCACATGACTTCCTCAGGATGCATGCGAGTGGCTTCTAGTCCTCACTTTGGAAATAAAATTGGTTATTTCACGTTTTTTATTCAATTTTGTTTAAAGGGATACTTAAGCTCTGGAAAGATGAATGTGTTTTTAAAATGGGTCATTTATGTAGAAGAAATGTTTGAATTTGGAGTTTTCTAGACTGAGGATGAAAGACAACATCTCCCAGAATGCACTTGCTTCGCTGCCCTAGGAGGCCACGCCTACCGGTAACAGAGCGCAGTAGTTAAACAACAAGTCTAGGCTACTAGTGAGTCTCTGTGATGAGTCTGCCCGAAAATGTTTTTCAAGATCGCCCAAATTGTCCGGTATTCGCTTTTGCGTTCTACATTCACCATTCAGTTTACTGTGGCGAGCAGTAGAGGGTGATACGGGAGTGTATTTTCAAACCTCTCCTGTCCCACTCCCAGAAGAATGACTCCTATTCCCACCCACTCCCGTCCCGTGTTGTGTTTTTTAGACCAGAATCTGTCAAAAAAAAACTGTAAAACTGGGTGGTTTGGATGACACGCACACTCGCAATGTCTCTCGCTCGCTTTCCCTCTGCCGTGTGTGCGCTAGGTGGTTTGAAGCACAACCTCTGTCTCGCATGCACGCTTACTCTAGATTCCGGGAGAATTTAACAAATTTGCGGCATAACTACTCGATCACGAGTGGATCAACAGGTAAATATATAGGTAGATATATAGAAAAATTTATCAGGCATTTAACCAACGAGGTTGACACTTCAGCGTGAGAATCGGGGGTGTGGCGTGTGAGCGTGTGAAACCAATCAAATGCGGGTATGACAGTTGGAAGCTATGTATATTACAGCCACCAACTGGTATGGGTGTGTGGAGCACGTCATTCACTTTACCAGCATTACCAAAGCAAACAGGAGAGCATAAAGAGACAGAGCAAATAGAATTTAGTTCAAAGTTTTATTATGATTCCCGGTCCCGCCCAATCCCACTGATATTTTTTCCTTTCCCGTCCCAATCCCGTGATACATAGTGATTTTGTTTCCCATTGCGCGGGATTCCCGTGACCTGCGGGATTCCCGAAAAAATGTCGGACTCTAGCGAGCGGGACGAGGCTGAGGGCTGTGGGAGAACGGCGCGAGGCCGGTGGCGTGATTACCGATGAGCTACACCTGTGAGACGCACCAGTCTCGTATCTCTCACAGAGGAGCGGGAATTTTCTTAGCAATGTTAAAACGCACATTAACAAATCACTTGTTTAGCATGCGTGTGAACACTACATTCAGATTCACCAATCGGAATAAATTCAGTTAGATTGAAAGAAAAGGTGTGCATGTAAACAATGAATGGCGACTGCAGAAAGCAAAAGCTAAATCCCGGACATCGACGCCCGGACATGTCTGGGAAAAAGAGAATGGTAACCCCTACGACTCAGCTTTCTCCACAGAACAAGAGCCTGCTAGCTTAGCTCCAAAAAAAAATAAGATGGCTGACACTATGTGTACATTCTGTGAGTGAGATCCCACTCTCTGTGGTCGGGTTGAAAACATGTGGAACAGCCTCTACTAAAATCCTCAGATGACGCAAAATAACGATTTTTGCATCATCGGAGGATGTTTTCCAGACAAAACATACATATATCTCTCGTCTCAGGGGGATGTGAGGGTGGAAAGCATGGTAATTTGAAAATACTATACATTACAGGCTTTATACTAATACAAAGCTTAATGCGAAATCCTGAAGTATCATGGTCAACGCACAAATAAAAAGCAAAATATTTTGGTGGATGGATGGATGGATGTCTTAGGGGACGTTTACATAATACACACTGCTACATTTTTAAAAGTTGGTTTATTTTTAGCATCTTAATAAAATGTTTAAAATAACTGCGCAAAACGTGATACAACATCCAAAAGCAGTTGTTCAAAATACAGTCTAGGATCTAAATTAAAAACATATTTAAAAATTTAGCAGACATAATTTCACCCAGACAAGCACACTTGTCATGAATAGTAAACGGCAAAGACTGTTCTATAAACCCAGTTATGAAATTGAGCGTGTGTGTGGCTACTAATAGTGACAGTGAAGAGACTTGTGAAATGAGCCATGTCAATGCAGTGATCTCCAGCTGAGAGTGAAGTTACACATCAGATATCTAATGTACTGTAGTTACACCTTGTGTGGCATGACCAGCGGGATTCGATTCTGAACAGCCCGAAACAAGCATTTGAACACAAACGCTTCTAGCAACACAAACCCAAACTGATGCATCATTTCATCACCAAAATCAGTCCACAAATTCAGTGCACAACACAAATGCATGTTGTATTCTCAGAGTCAGCACTATAGTAGTGGGCATTGGCACATCCGGTTCAATTGTATAGTGTGAAAAATGAAGGTCAGTTAATACAAATCACAAGTGAATGATTCCTAAAGAGCTGGACAACTAACCATGAAGAACACTTTTCTGCACCGAAATGGAGGAAAACAAAAATCTATACCAATTTTAAAACCCCTGTGTAGTCTAATAACATCCAGACAGCACCCATTTCTTACTTCTACAATCAAACTCTATGTGGCATGTTTTTAATAAAGCAACGCTATCACATTCAGTTACCCAGGTCATGTTCTAACTCTCCTCCTCTGTTTTAACATTCACAAGACAAATGAACAGTTTAACATTGCTTTATCACGTCGTGTCTCTTCCAATTCAGCCTCCAAAACATCTCAGAAAGCTGTTCAGTTACACTAATGACTCTCAGTATGGGAGAAATAGCTCCAGAAATACACGCTCATGACTACGCTGCACAGGCATAAATCAAAGGCATCATTTCATCCAGCCGGTTGGTGATTGTGATGTGTTTGTGCACCACTATGAAGGGGGAGGGGGAAACATCAGCAGGCTAGCCTGGAGAGGAAATGGTGGTTGCCTTGGAAACCCTAGGCTGAGGAAGAGAGGGAGCGAGAGAGAGAGAGAAAGAAAAAGAGAGAGACAGGAAGGAAAGGAAGAACAAGTGAAGTGGGTGAAGAGAGTTGACCGAAGCATCGTCGTTGTTTCGCAATTTGTTTTTGTTTTGATTTGAGGAAAAGACGATGAGCTATGTGGAAATCTGTATCTCTCTCTACACACACACACACACACACATATATATATATATATATAAATGGTGACTGCTAACTTTTCCAGCATCATGGTATACACATGACAATGACAAGCTAGCCATAATAACTAAAAAACTGACATTAGCAACAAGCTAACATTAGCTTGCCTCCACTAGCCGGCAGGAATCACAACCTTGCCTGTCGCAATATCTTGATATCTATCAAAATTTGGGACTGACCGCATCAATCCAGTTCAAATATGTGGACTAATAAGAGACTTTTTGTAAGCATTGTACATTTACACCACAGACGTCTCAGTGCATTACTGTCAACACATTTCTGTATGTTTTTACAAACTGAGGTACAAGTGAAATTTGTTATATGATTTCAAAACACTGCTAACATTCCTGTCATTTACCTCAAACTGGAGACTGGTGCTTTCCACAAAATTACATTTTTTTCTCATTACGTCAAAATAAGCCATATTGGTTCTTTCTATCTGGTTGCATCATGCATTGAGATGGTACCCAGACATATCAGGGGGGGGTTGTCTCCATGTCTCTCCTATAAAACCCCACACAACAATAACAACTTCCTCAATATTGCAGGTTGGCTCATTTTAGCTGCAAGTACCCCACTAAAAAAAGCTCCATTAATATATAATCAGACGTAAAATATCCCCAAAAACACTAAAATACACAAAAGGACACTTCCTATGTCCTGACTAGGCACAATGTGACAAGCATTTTTCCTTTCCACACTAAATACTAAACTGCATAGAAGAAAGTTGATGTTTAATCCATAGTCATAAAGTCCAGAATTTTGGAGATTTCAAAGTGGGTGTCAAAAACAGAAACCAAAAGATCATCAAAACGCCCTGCCGCTTGTCGACTGTTGCGGTCCGATGGCAAAGACAGTTTTTTGGGTTGTAACTAGAGCCAGGCCGATATTATCGGCCGATATTAGGCATTTTCAAAACTATCAGTATCGGCAGTTATAATGGCCGATAAATGAATATTTAAAAAAAAAAAACGTTACAGTGTAGTAGGACTGACTGTCCTTTTAACTTTTGACAATGTGACTGAAGCATTTCTTTAATTGCACATGACCATTATAGCAATGAGACATATCATCTCTCCTTGGCCTGTTATATTGAAAACGTATATTTTACAATTTGCAGTATGACGTTATCCATTGCTAAATTATGGCTCATCATAGACTAGCTAACCACAAAGCTAGCTAATACCACTATCATCAGTGTAAGACCGCTAACGTTAACATTAATGAGCTTTGGTTCCTCTGTTCTATTGCGACAATAAAAGAAATAAGTTTCTTTTTAAAATGCATTATCATATTATTTTAGTTAAAACTCATACATAAATACAAATAACTAATGTTAGGGAAATCTGTTAATGTTTTGTTGCGTGTTTCTGGGAAAAAAAAACACACATATATATATATATATATATATCGGCCGATATATCGGAATATCGGTATTTTAAAACCAACAAATATTTGTATCGTTATCGGCCTTCAAAATCCTTTATCGGTCAGGCTCTAGTTTTAACTTACTATTTATAAGGGGTATATCTTACTATGATTGCATCACACCTGGTACGGACATTCTGGAATGGGATCCTCATCAGGTTCAGCAGGACGTCACCGTATTATTTTATGGATATGAAAAAGACCTACGCTAAGAAACCCAGTCTTTTTGGCAAGAGTAAAAAATGTATGTATGGATCACTCACACGGCACAGTCCGGAGGTAGAGGTTGTCACGTATGATTTGCTGAAGCTCGTGGTCCACTGAACCTTTCTGGAACCGTAGGTTGAGATAATGGCGGAGATCTTTATCTACAACACCTCCTGTAAAAGGTAAATAAAAAAACACAAGGTAAATTAACTGGTAAACGCAGAACCTGAGATAGCCCTAAAATTATGTTAATTTAAAGTATGTAGCTCCCCCTCATCATTTTCTGGAGTTTGCCTTACAGGATGCACAGGCATGTTGGTAAGGGAGGGTTAGGTAGCAAACCACAAATAACACTATATAGACAAAGTTTTTTTTTTTTTTTATGTAAACTGGTATGTTTGAATGAGCGAAGTTCCACAAGGTTCACTCTTAGGTCCTAGCAAATTCTGTTTGTTTTCAAGCCGTTCAGACACTTCATGAAATCCCATATAGAGCATGTGTCACTTAGCATTAGCACTTCCCATTTGTTTAGCCTGAAGTTATCACATTCATGCAGCTGACTTTTGTAGTTGGCTTCAATGGTTCAGTGACATTTAATATGCATAAACGTATTTAGCACAAAATGATTCCCTAAAGATACACTTTATGTTGTCTGACTTGGTTTATCACATAGCTAGCCATCCAGGTACCCTAACAACATCTTAAGCAAGAAGCACTGAGAGACACCAAGGCAAATCCTGAAAATAAAAGGTAGCTTGACAACTTTCTACCATTTCTCTAAGGTGAACAAAGGACAGAAAAGTGACAAATCATGTCGCACTACTGTGACTCAAGAGAGCCAGGCAGATTTTTTCTGTTCCAATCATAACCTTGACCATGGATACATTGGGATGCATGCTTGGAAATGCAAAAATCCAGCACACATTTGTGAGTGTGAGAAGATCCTTTGAAAAAATAAGCATCTGGCATGAGCCTGCACACCATTTCACAAGTTCAGAATACATTACATCTCATTGTCACCGGTTGACAAAGGCAAAAACCTGGTACTCCAAAATCCATTCATGGAAGATGTCTTAACCAGTTTTTCTTTCTAACATCACCATAATTCACATAATAGCTATAAGAATCATTATTGTCAAAAATTTCTAATAACAAATCTCTGCATGACATTGCGTGAGTGGAAAAGGGGGGAGAAAAATGCAACAATCAAGCTTGCACAGCTGTTGCGGCGGAAAGGACACACCGGAATGCCGTCACACCGTTCCAGGGAAATGACAAAAAAGGAACATCTCACAAGTAACATCTCTCCAGTCAGCAATCCTAAATAAAAAAATCTCACTTGTCATCATCCATAACAATAATGGCTCTCTCCTCCCCCTCTTTCCAAAAAAAACTACTGTATCCCAATCACAATTCCAGCGGTCCAGATGATGTGCTCCTCTGTCACTAGCTTGGATCTACTCACCCCTTCCAAAATCCTCTTTGCTATTCCCCTTTATGCATTCAATCCCATATTTTAACTAGTCCTTAATATAATCAATGGATGCAGCAGTGATGGAGTCTCCCGTTCTGCAGCTAGTTTATTCCAGAGGAGAGAGGGAACGCAGGAGGAGGAGAAGCGACGGAGTCGTCGACAGTCGGGAGACAACAGAGAGGGAAAAAAGGTTCTGCAAGAAGAGAGCCTATCACAATGAAGCCAGTATTCTCATTTGCTGGGTAGATAGGGAGGTCTGATATCGCCCCCTGACTGCAAACAACGGTACTGCAGTGGTTGAGGGTGAGTGTGCGTGATACAGATGCTTTTGGACACACCACCAAAAAGGCCAGCTTGTTCACACCAGATGCTTCCTGCTAGTTGGCATCGTGTGAACTTGTTGACCTTGTGAACACATCAGTGTCAAGAGCGAAGCAAGCAAGTAGCAGCGCGCACTCGGAGCGCATAATGACCAGCCAAATACTAGCTGGGAATGAATAGGCTAATTAAAAATTACTCATGTCAGGGTCTCACAATATCATTACCCTAAATAGATAAACTATTCACTTTGCCTACAAAAGTAACACGTTAAGGAGTTATATTAAGATCATATATTTAATTATGGTAAAATAATATATTTAAAGTAATAGAACTTCCGTTATAAACAAAGTTATATTGCTTAACTAAAAAATTAATTATTAAAACAAATTAATATATTTATATACAGTAGACATAAAGCAAGCATAGCCTATATACACACACACACACACATCATATATATATATATATATATATATATATATATATATATATATGAAGAGTTCAGATGCAAAAGCCTCTAAATGCCATTTGAAATTTTCTTCTTTAATGATGATTTTTATCAAACTTGTATATTTAAGTTCAGTAATTTCTCTTAAATAACAATTAATAGGTAATTATCATTGCCATTTAAGTGAAATCACTGAACTTAAATATACAAGCTTGATAAAAATGATCATTCTAGAAGAAAATTTCAAATGGCACTTAGAGGCTTTTGCATCTGAACTCTTCATACATATATATACATACAGTATATATGTACGTGTATATGTAGGCGTGTTCTGGAATCTGGAGTCAAGCTAAAACTTGATTTTAAGTCATATATAGTAGGTCCTAAATGATATTTAGTAGGTTTTCGTTAGTTTAAAATTGACACAGTTAAACTAATATAAAAACAAATGAATTAATAACAAAAATGATCATTAGTAGCATAAAAACGCAATGGAATTTTACTGGACTCAAGACTTTTTGGACTGCATTTGTTAATGTACAATAAATTAAAAATATTAAAAAATTAACAATATTTATTATTTTACTGCCTCTTAAGTGGTATTTCATGAAAATATCTTTTACATACAGGCATGGAAATGAATGCTCTCTTTTAAACACTTACTAGCAAGACGACTAGCAATGGCAAGAGGTAAACAGTGTTGGGTAAGTTACTCTAAAAAAGTAATTAATTAAAAGCTGCTAATTACATCTTCAACAGATTAATTAGATCACTGTACCAATTAATTGTACCAATACAATTACTGTATTATATTTCCTATTTTAAAAAGACAATAAAAGCATTTGCTAACTATTTACTTTTTAGGTATGAATATGTAAAACTATATTCTTTAAAAATGGCACATTTGAAATGGCAACAGTGATAGGTTGACAAGCTCACTATAGTCGTACACACTGGAGAACATCGATGGTAAACAAAGTGTCTACGGAAAGATTTGATGAGTTTGTTTTAAATGCATTCTGGTCGTTGAGAAGCTTGACATTCTGATTGTTTGGAATGCGAGGATGAAAATTATACAGCAGACAGGAGTAACAATAACCCATAGTTAGTGAAGCAGCAGAAGTGACCTTGCTATAACCCTTTAGAAATGAAATTCGTGTGGGTGAATGAAAAAAAAAAAACAGCAGCATCCAAGATGGTATAAGAAAAATCTGCGTGCAGAAAATTATTAAGTGCTGAAATTGGGTTGGGGAATGCAGGAGGTGTTTCAACTGATCTCAGATCGCTTATCTTGTTGCTCGGCCGGTGAAAAATAGGCATATCTGCTGAGAATACATGACTCTGAGGAGAAAGTCTGAGGTCACAGGTGAGATTTTGTGGAGGACAAACCTTTGACTCATGAGAGAACGTGGTCGCTTCATTTGTCAGCACGATGGATGACACAATGGGCAAAGGCATGACGTGAGGGTGAGAGAGAGTCGGACAGCTGTTAAAAAAAAAAACACTCTCTCTTTCTCACGCTCTCACTTTCTCTTGATCCCAGAGGACGCCGTGTGCCATCTCTCAGCCACTTCTCCACAAGTGATGACAGATGCTTGTTTATTAACCAGTCAATAAATCCAAAGACACACGTACATGAACAAGCACAGAGATGAGATGGGACATGGTGATTGTGTGCGATCGGGTTTTTAAAAAAAAAACTGAGTCACATTTTGAGATACAAAGTCTCACAATTACTAGGGGAAGTACTTAATTATGAGATATAGATATAAAGATATAGTCAAAATTACAAGATTTGGTCACACAGAGATATACCGTTACGGTCACCGTGATTTTGCCAAGTTCGACATAATTTGTTGAACCTGGAACAATATGTCTGTGTGAAATTATTCTTGAACCCTACCCTAAGTTATCAGAAGGAAACAGGTGAAAAACACTGATGTAGAAACACCTAACTCTGGTTATGAGCTTAAATCTCAACGTAAACTGTAAACTTGTCCCTAAAACCTGATTGGTTGATTGGAATGTTGTTTCAGGATCAACAAAGATGTTGTATTTGGTGAAATGTTTAAATCCGTCTCTGTTGTCCACTTTCAACAACTGCTGTCCTGATTTCGTCGAGGGGAGGGTCTGTGGGTGGTAAATTTGGATTTTTTCAGATCTTTCGATCTAATGGACAAAATAAGCTTGCACCATTTACATACGAACTCGACTGGAGACGACGGAAAAACAAGGAGAGCATCAGCAGCTTTCATTTCTGCTCTGACAGCCACAACATCACACCGTACACTGTGTGTGTGTGTGTTAGAAATTAGGAATGGTGAGAGAACATTGTGCTTGGTAGTTTGTTTGTCGACAAAGTTTAAATCCAGAGTCACAATCCCGAAATATAAAGTCACATATTGACATTTACAGTCACAATTACGAGAAAAAGTCTCAACTGTGGGATATAGTTGTGTTGCGAGATATAGGCACATTCTGAGGTAAAAAATTTACAATTACGAGAAACTAAGTCATCATTTAAAAAAATAAAGTCACAATGTGAGACAAACTGTCACAATTACGATATAAAGTCATACATTGAGATTCAAAGTCTGAATTATGAGAAGCAAAGCAATTGGCTTTATGCACAGCTACACTACTTACTGAACTTCAGCCAGCTCCTTGTTTCCTGTCTGTCATTATTGGACAAACCGATTAATCCAGGCGTGTCTGATTATTGTTGCCGTGACTTCTGAGGTCAGACACACCTGAATTAATCAGTTTGTCCAATAATGGCAGACAGGAAGCTGAAGTTCAGGAAGTAGTGCAGCTGTGCATAAAGCCAATTGTAAGAAACAAATGATGCTTCTCATTTCTTATTTGTGCATCCTCATTTCCTTTCCATGCGTCTTAGCTCGACCTCCTTATGCGAGGGAAGGATACACCTGTGTTTCCTCACTCGCGACTCCTCAGGAAGCTTCCTCGCCAACTCATAGTGCAATTATAAAATTGAGATGCCCTTCAAGATGGCTGAATTGAAACGACGAGGAGGGAGGAAAAAAAATCAAAGCATCAATTTGAGTATTGAAAAGCACCCAATGTCTCATATATTGTTTTGTTGCAAAATATAGTCACAATTACAATCATCTAAGTCATAATTATGAGATATAGTCACGTAGTGAGATATAAAGTTTCAATTACAAGAAATGAATTCACAGCTCCCTTTATTTTAACTCCACTGAGGTGGAAACAGGCTTCCACAGGTCTGACCCACAATATCTTCCGTACGATATGGTTAATATTCTCTGATAAGGTGGGAATAAGTCCCCATATTGATTTGTTTTCACTGGAGAGGAGGTTAATGATTCCAATGAGTTTCAGCGGTTTCTTTTTGACAGCATAATCACAGCTGACACCACTGCCCTCGCTGAGGACAGCTGAGCAGCGTATCGATCGCCTGAAAGTTTTCCTCCATTGGAAAGTTGTTTGGTGCTAGAGGCCTTCAGCTCAAGTAGACTAAGGGGGAGAGCCGTGATAAAGCTTTGGACACAGAGAGGGAAACCATGTGTGATGGCAGCCAAGAATCAATATCTCCTATTCGCTACAACCGACTCCTACGAGAGGTCAGATTCTACATCTACTTTGAGTAGAAACAAACACACAATATTCCTCTCTCAACTCTTTATTTCTTTCTTCAGAGGCAGAGATTTCCAATCCCTGTGCTCCTTACCTCTGTTTATTTCACTTTCGAAAGCTGGACAATCGGAGCGGTGGCCTAGTAGCCTGGCATATTAAGCCATGGTGCTTATGTGGGAGACATGGGTTTGAATCTGGCTCTTTTCTGAATATTGCTTTATCCAAGTCGTCTACAGTATAGGTGCAGTTATTTTTCATGAATTAGTTTTTTTCCCCCATTGATTAAAATAAAAGAATGCTTGGTAATATTTTTCTTTAATATTAGAGAAAGCATTGCCTACCACTGCCAGTGCAGTTCTTTCTTTTTTTTCCCCCCAAAACATTGTCCCCTCTGTTTGTGTGCTCTGGCATCGACCCTTGAAAGCCTACAATCAGTAAAAGGAAAGAAAAATGACCCAGACACCTGCATTTGAACTCTACATGAGGCATGACACCCTTTTGTCTGTTTAACTCAAACAATCGACATTTACAACTAGGCGTAAATCCAAAACGCATAACCGCCGCTATCAATCTCTTCCCTTTGTTAAATGAAGAAAAGAGAGGACTGCTAATTATGGTTCAGAGATCTCCATCTGACTCACTTTGTTTGTCCTGTGATGATGATTCACTGTGATGATCACTCACACCTCTAACTCTCACAACCCAAAGGCAGCAAAATTATGTTTAAGTGATGACATGGCAATAGAGTGCCGAAGTTATGACGTCACTCTGTAGGCCAAAACGCGGAAGTGAGTTAGCATTTTAGCATCTCCGGTTCCCTCGCCCTAAAGTCTATGGGTTTTTTGAATGGGTTTTTGCTAAATTGCCTGAAATAAGGTTTGTGGTTAACAAAGCCTCTAAATATTTTCACGTTTTGATCTATGATATTAAAACACATCAGTTATAACCTGCTTGTGCTTTTTTAAAAACTTTATATAGGCTTCAAAATGTATACATTGTGGATTAACTTGTAAAGATTATCTTGATAGACGAAACGTGTCTATCACAGGGTCACAACTCTTTGTTGAACACAGATTTCCAAAAATGGAAAATGCATATCTTTTCGATCGAGGGAACCCATGTGCTAACTTCCGAGTTGTCCTACAAAGTGATGTCATAACTCCGACACTCTATATACAACAATTTGAAGTGTATAAAGTGCTGGCACCAGCAAACTAAAAGCTGACAGCTATTTTCATGTTCTGAAAAAAAAAAAAAAAAAAATCAACTATTGCCATTCAGTCAGTCATGTTCGATGTTACGTCGGACTGACGTCACTGGGTCTCGCCTGGGAGCCTAATAACCCCCAAGTCGTAACAAAATGAGCCAATGGATATTGCCCAATCAGATTTTCATGCCGAGTCACACCTTGCCATTTCTTTTCTCGGTGTGGACTGTGGAGTTGGACTCTGTCAAAATGAACTCATTGCTAAACCACTGAACCAATTTCAGAGGCTCATGGGGCACATGGCATCCTCAGCAAAACATGAATGAAGTGAGTAATGCCGGTCATATTTAAACCCGTATGTATGGGTAGGTGTGCAAATCTCACTGGCCAATGTCAATTGGCTCGTTTTGTTACCCCTTGGAGGTGATTGGGCTCCCAGGCGAGACCCATTACACCAGCCTGACGTAACGTCTTCGTTCCCACCTTCAAGTTACAGGGGTTACATTAGAAGGACGTTTTAAATACTGCACCTTTAAATGAGCGTTAGATGGAGGTAATCTAAAAAAAAATGTTTAATTGAATGAGGGACCCAAATCATATTTAGGAATCAAAATATCTTATTGAATCAGAGGTGGATTCTGTTGACTAAGGCAAGCAAGCAACCTTCAGTTTTAGTACTCAAGAAACAAACTCTACAGGATGATTTAATTTATGTCATCTTGAAAAGTGTATATCATGTAATAAGTGAAAAAGTTAAAATGTCTAGGATATCTGTATCCCATAAATAGTAAAGTCTTTTTGCAAATGAATGAGCCTTTCCACTGACTCCACAAAAGATCTTGATGAGCTCAGGTTGCTTAATCTAAATATAGAAATCAAACCTTTGTGCGTCACTTCAAGGTTTCCATTCCTAAAATTACAACAATGAGAAATTGGGCCTGAACTTTAAGTGGTTAAAATAGAGAAGGACAGGAACTATGGCAACCAACCCATTTTTGGAAAGTGAATGACATTTTTTGTGTTGATTTTCTGACACTTGAACAAAACAAATGTATTAAAGCTTGAGACGATATATGCCATTGAGCAATGCTTGACAAACAAAAGCGGTGAACAGATATCTGGCCACCGAAGCATAAAATCAGACCCAGAATTTAAAGGCAATGATGTCATGTCAAATATGCGTCTTTGTCATGCAGAATCATCTGGGACCCTGTCCCACCCAAAAGATATTTTTCCTCGAAAACTATCTTGAATTTGCATGTTGCAATATATGACTTCTCTATGACCAACAATACTGGCCTAATTTCAAGCCATTGACACAATTCTCCCTTCTCCAAAAGCATCTCTAGTTTATGGTGTATTTTTACTGTGTCTGTATCTTTCACTGGTGAGGTGTAAAATAGATACTTTGGAATCGAGTTTAATACAAGTTAAAGGGTTAATTCACCCAAAAGTGAATTCTGTCATTAATTACCCCCTCATGCCGTTCTTTTACTGAAATCTGAGAGCTTTCTGTCCCTCCATTGACAGCCTACACAACTACCACTTTCATGCCCCTGAAAGGTAGAAAAGACATCTTAAAAGTAATCCATGTGACTCCAGTGGTTTTATGAAGTGACGCAAATAAACATAATTACCACTTTATCTGCAAAATAATAATCTTCAACACCCATTCATGCAACAATGTCTATTCTCTTACACCAAATCATTCCGCCCGGTCTAAAATATAAATATAAACGCTTGAAAAAGGTTTACAATTGGAAGAAGGTTAGATGATGTCTGATGACTAAAAAACAAACAAAAAAAAGTTACACCATGTCCCTTTAAATGGCTTAATAAAAAAAAAAATAATTAAAAAGCAGTGTGTAACTGACCTGTTTTTACTGACTGAATGCATTTTCCACCTCAATCCTGTCCAACATAACCAAAGTCAAAAACAACAACAGTTTGAATTTCAAGTAAATACATCTTGACGCTCTGAGGGTCAATTCTGGATCTCTGTGACAAAAGCACACGCTCTGGGGCATTGAACAAGGCATGACAGCCTACAGCAACATAGTGATTACTGCACAAAAAGACCTTTCTCTGCCAGCCTCTATGACTCCAGGCCCTTAAAGCACCGTCTTTGTTTTGTATCCCGCTGTTGAGTAATTCCACACAAGCGGTCTACATCTCTTTAATTTGCCTATGCATCTCTAATCCCAAAACAAACATTTTGTTCATCTTCAAGTTCTTCACAGCTAGAATACGGAAACTGTGGGCTGCAGAGCAAACATCGAATGCAAACAGTTCGTAACAATGTATAACAGTGACATGCTTTTATACAGCGCTACACAGTATGCTAAAATTAAAGCTGATTTCGAAAGTCTAGCATTTGTAGTAGGCCGTGAACATTATTTATTTTGCTGTATTTTAGATCCTGAAGCTAATTCTGTGATAAAACACATAGCTGTGTTGACTCTCTTGACTAAGAATATTTCTCATTTAAAGGGATACTTCACCTCTGGAAAGATGAATGTGTATTTAAAATTGTTTTTTATGTAGAAATGTGAAATTACTTTTGAATTTGGAGCTTTCAAGTCTGAGAAAAGCCAGAAAATGTATTAAGTGGATGAAAGACAACAACTCCCAGAATGTACTTGCTTCGCTGCCCTTGGAGGCCACGCCTACCGGTAACAGAGCGCAGTAGTTAAACAACAAGTCTAGGCTACTAGTGAGTCTCCGTGATGAGTCTGCCCGTGATTTCGAGATCACCCGATCGGCTTTTGCGTTCTACAGTCGCCATTCATTATGTTTACTGTGGCGAGCAGGACGAGGCTGAGGGCCGCGGGAGAACGGCGCGAGGCCGGTGGCGTGATTACTGATGAGCGACACCTGTGAGACACACCAGTCTTGTATCTCTCATGAAGGAGTGTGAATTTTCTTAGCAATGTTAAAACACACATCAACCGATCACTTGTTTACCGTTCATGTAAACACATTCAGATTCACCAATCGGAATGAATTCAGTTAGATTGAAACAAAAGGTGTGCATGTAAACAATGAATGGCGACTGCAGAAAGCAAAAGCTGAACCCCGGACATCGACGGCCGGACATGTCCGGGAAAAAGAGGATGGTAACCCCTACTACTTAGCTTTCTCCACAGAACAAGAGCCTGCTAGCTTTTTTTTCCCAAAAAATAAGATGGCTGACACTATGTGTACATTCTGTGAGTGAGAGCTCACTCTCTGTGGTCGGTTGAAAACATGTGGAACAGCCCCTACTACTGACTGTAGTCTTTAGCCTCTGGTCAAAAAATCCTCAGATGACGCAAAATGACGATTTTTGCGTCATCGGAGGATTTTTTAAAGACAAAACAATACATAAATCTCTCGTCTCAGGGGGATATGAGGGTGGAAAGCACGGTAATTCGAAAATACCACAGGCTTTCTACTAATACAAAGCTTAATGCTAAATGCTAAAATTTTAAACAAGTTGTCCAAATTTACACTCCTCCATAAAACAAATGACTGAAGGCATATACATGATGCATAACATCAGCATTTTTGTTACAATATTAAAAGTGAAAAAGTCCTTGGCCTGTATTCAGCTGGATTAATGTAAAATGGAGCCACAAAAATGCATGTGCTCGGTAATAATGTGTGCATCTCAGGGTAATGAACACAATAGAAGAAAGAAAGAATAGAGAATGAGAAACTTGTGCATTAAAGAAAATTAAATCTGCTCTTTTATAAGTCTATCCGGCAAAGCGAGATCTCCGTTTCCTGCAGTGTAGAGAGCACAGAGCCGAAATGAACTGCCGTTCACTTCATGACAGATGGCCAAGTGTTTTTATGCACAGATCTAAAGGATAAGAACCCATATCATGATTAATTATTTACTAAATATGTTTTTCTCATGCGGATAATCAAAGTAAGGCAGCCAGTTTGAGAAACAGTTTCATAAAAATGAAAATCTCCCATCCCGCGTTTGTCATGTTAACATTCAAGGCGGCTGTCTTTGACATCTCGTGCGCTTGTACTCGTGACTTAATAATGGATCAAAGGTGCTTCTGTGCACTGATTGGTCGAGGGTGTAACCACTTCAAAATGGCAATCACAACATCAACATAAAGTATATCATTCTGTCTGATGGGAACCTTGCAGTTCTGTCCGGTTGATTGCAATCAGTCACTTTGGTAAGCATATTAAAAACCATCATAATCCCAAATAGCAGCCTAGAGGGATTCCAGATGGATCTGCTTTACAAATTAGGCGGCACTTGTGCTCCACTTGCTTAGTGAGTGGAAGACTGCAGAATATAATGCTCTGTGCTGCTAGTGGCTTTATGGAGCATTTCCTATTTTCGTGATTAATCGGATGCGGTGGCGAAAGGTGCGTTTCATCCTTTAGGTCTAGACCAAATTGCCAAAACAGCTGGAATGTTACATTGCATAATGTGCTGAAGCTAAAGAACATTCACAGCTCTCTTAGGGAATTGTTTCCAGATTTGCAACCAGCCAAAAGACAGACTGCATCTAATAAATATGTAGTGTTATTACAACGAAGAGGACAAATGCCAGATTCCTCTTCTGTTGAACACAAGAGATGTTTAGCAGTTTGTTCACGCTGCTCCTTTCCATACAATAAAAGCCAATTCAGGACAAACCATTCAGGTGACCAAAAATATGACTGCAACACCATGTTTCAGAATTGCATGCAATTGACCCTTCGCTAAGCCCCGCCCTCCCTAGTTACTGTTGCTACGCCTGTCAAGCTTTCGCGGCTGGCCCATCTATTATAGTGTGGATGCACCCGGTATCAGACATTTCAATGAGATAATTAGTAATTTTTGGCGAACAAGTGAAATATCTGAGAGAGAAAGACAAAATGGACTACAGTATGCATTTGAGGGATATATTCACGACATTATATGCAACCGATCAGAGAATAATTTCCTAAAAATTGAAGTTAAAGCCTAACGTTATAGTCCCAGCGCAAGCAGCAGCGCTTCATACGCTGACCGTTCAAATGGGAAACACAAATTGAGGAACAGCTATGTTCATACACAGCAGGGTATGTGAAAATAATCGTAATAATTATAAATCAAACAGCTTATCAATAAATCTTGTGGAATAACACTAATACCGGGAGAGCCGCGATCGGATTGGGTTAAGTTACTTAGTAAGGGGTAACGTTAGTAGGACGTCGATTAACAAAATGCTGAAATATATTTTAAAGTATGTCAGTGAGCCTTTGTCTTGTCTCTTTAATCGTCTTATTTTACGTTATCATTATGACCAAAGAACCGTCAATATTTCCAAGCAATGGGTGTTTTTGTTAAGCATGTCGACATTTACCAGTGAATGGGTCTCGCGCATAGATGCTAGATCACGGCAATCATTTTCCCCTTGGCTTTTAGATTTTCTGGAAGGAAAATAATTCCTCTCCCCCGTGCAAACTTTTAGTATACCGGTATCAGATTTGCACAATCCATACGCACAATGCTTCAGCATGTTCCCTCGTTCGAAAGCTTGCCAGACCTCCCGCGCATAGTTATGCCGAGTTCAGACTGCATGATTTTAGCCACGATTTTGGCTCGCCGACAGGTTTTGAGAAATCGCCGACAAATGCCCGAAATCACAGGCAAATCGGCGCTCGTTCACGCGAGTGACAATCACGCAGTGTGAATGAACAAAGACGCAAACTGAGAGAATCACCGACGAGTCGCCGACGCCCGTGAGATATTTGGCATGCTAAATATCTGGACCTGTCGGCGATTCAAAATCCTGCTGTGTGAAAAGTGTTTTGACTGAAAACTACATCGGCGATCACCGGCAGCCAGTGAGAGAGCAAGATACAGAGCAGCAGGGAGTTCGGGGAGGAGTTATAGATCACATATCAACATGATATGGCATTGTTTCAACAAAAAAAGCTTCTTCTCGGTCTATTTGGACACAATAAATGGAAGAAAAATTAGTCGAAATTTGGCAGGAGCACTCGTGTCTGTTTCACCAGCTGTACCACAACCGGGTCGAAAAAAAAAGTCTCACGTGAGAACTCCGGTCTTGCACGTGTGGTGTCGCGCGTTGTTTCCTTTTCATATCTCACGCGTGTTTGTTGTGAAATGTAGTTTGCGTGCAGCGTGCTAGACAGAGTCCGTCGGCGATTTTTCTAAAGTCATGCAGTGTGAAACCTTCTGTCACCGATCAATCGTCCAGTGTGAACACAGCAGCGACTGAATGCTGGCCAAGATAGTCATGCAGTGTGAAAAGAGCAGCGACCTGACTACTTTGAAAATCGTGCAGTCTGAAAGAGCCATTACGGTTGCTAAGACATGATTGGCCAGTGGCGGTTTTCGGGCGTGGCTTAGCGAAGGGTCAATTGGTTCTTGTTTGTTTCGTAACCAATCACAACATGCCAAATAGTATCGAATCACTTCCGAAAACACGTTTGGGTCGTGATTGGACTACCTTTATGGAGGTTTTTTTTTTTTTTTTAGTGGAGAGTGGGGTAAGATGAGCTTTTTTTATTTACTTAAACTGTCCTCTAGGCAATCATTACTAATTATTATCGTTAAAAATAAAAACACCTTAATATTAGAGCCCGACCGATAAAGGACTTTGAAGGCCGATACCGACCCAAATATTTGTTTTTAAAATCCGATAGTCCGATATATCGGCCGATATTTTTTTCTTTCAGAAACGCGCAACAAAACATTAACAGTTTTCCCTAACATTAGTTATTTTTAGTTATTTATGAGTTTTAACTAAAATAATGATGCATTTTAAAAAGAAACTCGTTTCTTTTATTGTCACAACAGAACAGAGGAACATCAAAATATATTAAAGTTCTGATATTAGTCCCTACATTGCCTTATAAGCTAGATCCAGGTTGCAGGATATGTGGCGCGTTATACACGAGTGTTGCCAACAGGGAAGGTGTAGAGTGCCCTCTGGTGGACAAACTACAACTCCAACCCTCATGACATGGTAGAAGCGTGTTTCGTCCGTTTTTATTTTTGAAATATTCATTTATCGGCCATTATAACTGCCGATACTTTGGAAAATGCCTAATGTCGGCCGATAATATCGGCCTGCCGATATATCGGTCTGGGTCTACTTAATATGTTGTCTGACATCACCGGACCATGTATATCTAAATAATCCTATCAATCATGTAGAAAATGTTCATTCGTAGCATAACACGTTTTGCTTTTCTCATGTGCATCTCTCAGTCTGGCTGTAGGTGACAGGTTCTTTCTAAATATATGATCAACATTCTGCACAGTTTGCTAAAATAAGGGGCGACACATCTTACCCCACTCTTATGTGTACTCTTTAGAGATGCAAAGGAAAGTGAGATCATAAGAGTACAGATGAAAGAAGATGACTTATTTAAAAATGACTAAATGTGAGATGAAATACCAAATCTATCCCCATCTCTAAGGAAAATGCCGAACATTATGACAGAATAATGACTGTCATGGATAAACTACACTTCAAAGCAAAATAAGTTAAACCCCCGAGGCTGCAGAAATCTGCTCAGAGTCATGTTCGTGTTAATCAGTTTCCAAATCCATTTGTGCACACTGAATATGTTATATAACCAATTATTGCACTTCACAACTGAAAAATAATGAGATTATACTGCTGATATTTAAAAACTGACAGCACATCATAAGAGGCTGGGAAACCTGGAGGTCGCAGCACCGATCCGGATCGTTCGATGAGCTGAGAGCAAAGTAGTGGTGGCACAGGATTACGAGACCACTAAACCAAATATCTGGCCCAGAAGATTAAA
This sequence comes from Pimephales promelas, assembly GCF_988280905.1. Taxonomy (NCBI): domain Eukaryota; kingdom Metazoa; phylum Chordata; class Actinopteri; order Cypriniformes; family Leuciscidae; genus Pimephales; species Pimephales promelas. Next base: position 18,986,083 of record NC_142793.1, read on the forward strand.
TGGAAACATGAAAGACGACTTCTAAAATAAGACCGCAATAGACGTGCTTTATTCCAAATGAAACGTGGTGCTTCGCAGAAATGTGATGTATGAAGGCAGCCTAGTTGACTATTTAGCTTGATATTTATATAACTGTCAGAATTGGGTCATTATGACAAGTTGGGCATCAAAGTCCCTGTAACCACCAAGCCACAAAAGTGAGTCCTGGACATGCACCAAGGCACACCAATACAAACACACCATCTTCTCCATCACATCAAAGTAGGATGGACTGACTGAGACAAAAATAACATATGCTGTGGCAGTCGGCCCATCAAATCCCACAGGAAAGCATATAATACAAACTATTACCTACTGTATCTTGTTTTTGTACATATGTCTTAAAGGGACAGCTCACCCTTAAACGAAAAGTCATTATTTACTCACCCTGGTGTTGTTCTAATGGCATCTGCCCTTCTTTCTTTTATGGACCACAAAAGTAGGTTGTTTTTTTTTTTACTAATGTCCCACTCGTCCTCGTCCATATAATGGCAGTGACTAGCGACCAGCACCAAGCTTTTTTATAAAGATGCGAACCTATCTTAGAATGATCCCATGTGACATGTCATATCCAAGTGTTCTGGGGGTATATGATACAAATTGACTGTATTATTTAGCAAAAGTCATGATCTTGGCCATTGTTCTCATTCGTTTGACTCTGTTAGCGCCACAGTTCACGCTGTCTCGCCCATAAAAAGCACACAAGTTTTGAGAAATCAATATTAACAAAAATACAACACAAAATAAAATCCCTGAACCTTCTTCTCTGAGGTGAATATATCCGTTTTGTTCGTTGTAACAAAAAATGTTAACACTCACATCTGTCAACTGTCATCAGTGTGATAGCCTAATTAACTCAATTTAAAATTATACTAATAATAAATTATAATAAGTTGATTCACATTTTTGTTAATCTTGATTTATCCCAGAGATGTTGCGTGTGAATTGAATTGTGGCGAATGAACGTTATTCAAAATACCTTCTTTTGTGTTACAAAGAAGAAAGAAACTCGTACAGATTTGGAACAACCTGAGGTTGAGTAAATGACAGAACTTTCCTTTTTGGGTGAACTATCCCTTTAAATACCTGTTTTTTTTTTTAGCTTAGTGGGAGAATCAAATTACACAACTATTAGAAAAAACACCACCGGAATAAGATGTTTAGAGAATCTTCTAATTGAATCCAGGTTTAAATCCCAAATTCGGATATTCGCAAGAAGTGTTTCGCTACAATGACAAATCATGGTGCATCTATGGCCAGTCCATTCCTGCATTCAAATGCCTTACTGTACCAGATATCAATCATTAAATCAATTTATTCAGCTAGCCTCTGTTCTTACTGTCTTTACAATATACGCACACTATAAAATGCCTTTCGGAGAAGTTCCCCAAGCTCTGAACTTCAGCAGCCAGTCAATATTTACTCACTCTGTCCACTGATCTGGATCTCCCTAGACACAACCATTGCTTGCATGAAGATATTTTTTGCTTTCACTTGGGAACTGGGGATGCTCTCCAAAGCGCTGGCCCGGGGGCTGAAGTTCGCTTTAAACAAGAGCGAAAAACACTGCAAATGTACTATAAGCATTGTTGGAAACTCAGCACTGTAGACGTAAAGACAAGATGCATGCCTTCAAATCCCATCACTGTAAGTCAACATCTATGCGAGAGATAGCATCACTCTTCCCATTTACACAGCAAGTACCCTCTCCTTTTCTCCACCGAATACCATTGTTTTTTTAAGAGCTGCCACCTTATGGCAAGCCATTTTAACATTCATCCCTGAACACTACTGGACTAGGATCTTTTTCAATATCCCAGATGTTACTAGTATTTATTCCAACTTTTCATGGTACATATTTACACATAATACATAACATTAGTGTTTATCCCTACTATTATTATTATCATTACAAATTTGAAAAATCGATTTGCATTACAGCCTGAGGCACTCTCACCAGAAAAATAAGAAACAAACATGACTATCAGCCTGCAGACATGGGATAGCTATCCTGATCGATTATTTTGTTTGTCTAATCATGTATTATTTACTTGCAAGAATGTAGCCCCTACCAAACTCAGTAAGCGCCCTCAAAAGAAAGCAACGCAGTCTACACTGGATGCGGCAAGGTGTGAAGCTACACAACACAATACCAAAAGTAGTAATCGCCCGCGCGCTCTGTTTCCTGACGCACTTCACATTTGGTTTCACTCGCTGCTTCAGCCATGACAACATACAGAGGTAAAAAAAAAAAACGCCCGTTGGGCGTGTGGGAAGTGACGGGAAGTGACGTATGCCGTAAAGCAGTCGAATTTTGTCATTCTTTTTGTGCTCGGGTTCCTACTCGCTCCCCGAAGTTAGAGTGCCAGTAAAAGCAATACAGACACCGTCAGGCTATGGCAGACCTGTCATTCAACCTATTGTAAGTCGATGTACCATCTCAAGGGTTTTGGAAAAATATTATAAAGGTTGAAAAAAACGACACAGTGCTGCTTTAATGGTCAATGATCAGGTTGTTTTAATTGTCACTACTGGATCACCACCTACTAGTCTCTAATAAAGCAACTGAGATTTTAAAATAATTTAGGTCAACACTGGATTAGCTACTCACTGCTCAATTAATAATAGGCTTAGCCTACTAGTAAAATCCTGATAATTTATTCTACTAATTTAAGAACTAGTAACCATAGCTACTACTTACGTAAACGGAACGGAATAAATGTTTAAAAGGCTTGCCACAGCCGCCGTGCAATTTACGAGATCAATGAAATTGCCTTCAAATATTCGCCCAGTTCGCCCATGGCGGACCCTCGGGCCAAAATATCTCCGACACGGGGAGGAACAACCTCTGTCCCCACGCGCATGATTCCACGGTGCTTAAAAACCAAACAAATCTCTAATTATATTGAAACGTGTGTGTGACAATCCGCTACATTGTAACTTCAGTTGCCACAAGCGAAGACGTTCGCGGCTACAATCGAATCGATAACCACACCGATCGCGCGCCGTATCCAAATGCACCTTTGTGTGTACAAACAGGATTTCTGCTGAAATCATGTGCAGACAGACAGCAGTCCCAGACAGCGGAGGGGTCGCTCCCTCGCTCTCACCCAGAGATGTTTATCCTCACCTTGCTTCACGCACTTCAGCCGGAACGGGTCTTTGCAGTGCTTGATCACGGCCAGCACATCCCTGATGGTGAGCCCTGCCACCGGTGTATCGTTGACCTCCAAGAGCAGCTCGTCCTGGGACAGCTTGCCGCTCTGGACGGCCACCTTACCCTGCTTCACCTCCCCAAAATAAGGGAAATTGCCATTCTCGGCGCCCCCTTTCAAGTCAAACCCCAGCTCGCCCTCCTTATTCCTGGTGAGCACCGCTTCGTGGACTTTGTTCGTCCAGTGGTTCTTCTTCTTCAGACTCTTTGACATCGCTGACAATTGACGACTCGCCTACCAGTGTGCGTCTGCTGGATGGCACCTCATCCCTGCCCCAGTGTGGCGTGTCCCGAGGCGGGCTCAGATCCTCCGCGGCTGGCCGCTGCTCGTAGTATCCATGTTGCATGCGGTGGAGTTGCGCTGAGAGCTGCAGCAGCAGTACGCAACTGGATGGAGGAGCACGCTCGCTTACACGCTGACTGCCGAGTGACCCGGATGTGATGTCTACGAGGAGGCAGGAATGCTAGTGCATTCCTTAGAGCGGGATTCACGCAAAAGTGTCTTGGAGGAAAAGAGAAGGGAGATGTGCAATGGAAGGTGGCTTAAACACGACGTTATGTTGTATGATTGTAAAGTTTATGGAACAGATCGAGTCTATTACCAATATCTGATTCAAGAACAAATATTTCGATTCATAAGAGGGAAAAAACTGAATGTGATTTTTTTTCTTCTTCATAAAATTGGCAGGAAAAATCTTTACATTTTCTATTCTTCTGTTTTTTGTTTTGTTTTTTAATCTGTTGGGTTATTAACTCCAACTCAAATATAAAAAGTATAACAATAAAAAAAAAACTAGACATGTACATTTTCTTGTGCGTGATTGCTAGAAAGCTAACTCCCAGGTCTGTGCAATGTTGCGATACTGAGAAATCACTGTATAAGATATGACACTGTTTATGTTCCCATATGGCTACTAGGGTGTTCTTAATGGTTGCTAGGGTGTGGCTACAGAGTTACCAGGTTGAAACTAATAGACTGGATGTCTGCCTGAATCAAGAGTCGAACCCTGTGTCTGGTTCTGAGATATGGCGTACTCATGGTGTCATACGGTTGCTAGGGTGCGCTAAATGGTTGCTAGGGTGTGGCTACAGAGTTACCAGGTTGAAACTAATAGACTGGATGTCTGCCCGAAACAAGAGTCGAACCCTGTGTCTGGTTCTGAGATATGGCGTACTCATGGTGTCATACGGTTGCTAGGGTGCGCTAAATGGTTGCTAGGGTGTGGCTACACAGTTACCAGGTTGAAACTAAAAGACTGGCACTGGATGTCTGCCCAAATCAAGAGTTAAACCCTGTGTCTTTGTGATGTTTTGGTGTTGAGATATGGCTTATTCATATCATACAGTTGCTAGGGTGCTCTAAATGGTTGCTAGGGTGTGGCTACACAGTTACCAGGTTGAAACTAAAAGACTTGGTCTGCCCAAATCAATATTCAAACCCTGTGTCTCTGTGATGTTCAGGTGCTGAGATATGGTTTATTCATATCATACAGTTGCTAGGGTGCTCTAAATGGTTGCTAGGGTGTGGCTACACAGTTATTAAACTAAAAGACTGGATGTCTACCCGAATCAAGAGTCAAACCCTGTGTCTTTGTGATGTTCTGGTGCTGAGATATGGCCTTCTTGATACGATTGCTAGGGTGCTCTTAATGGTTGCTAGGGTGTGGCCAGACAGTGTCCAAGGGTAGCATGCATGCACTCAATATAATGAGTATACATTAGATTATTCTTTAAAAGTTCCCTAATGTGACATACATCTGTGTGAAAACGTTATGTAGGCTACACAGATAAATAATTTATGATACATAGCTACTGTACCATTTTTAAATAAGAATGGTCCGTTTTGATTTCATGGTAACTTTAACGAAACCAGTTAAGAGACTCACTCACCTGTAAATAATACTCCAAGAGACATTCACTGGTCGCCACTTTCTGGTGTGTAGGCCTAACTGTACCGTCACAGTATGTGTAACCTGCAGAAAGAGTCAACGAAGGAATCAGTGAACAAATATTTTTGGTAAATGGATTTAAAATATTCAAGTTATTTGGAAGAATCAAAATACCCACTTGTAATCTTCTATTTATAATGAGTAGTTGGTTAACAGGTATTAAACACAGTCACGCCCGGTGTTCTGTCGAATTTCGCTGCGTTGAACTATCTTTGAGGAATCGACTCTCAATTCCCACCCCAACGTCGCAGGAAAAAGAATCGGTTCTGTGAAGGATCGACTCATAACATTAGTAAAAGCTCACTTAGAACCGTTTAAGTGCAGTTAGAAAATTTTTTTAAACTCATATAATAGAATACGAGTCTACCTAGACAGCAATTTTGGCCAAAAATGCTATCTAGGTAGGAAGCTTTGACAAGAATCAAGACAACAACGAAAAACCTTTTGTTTACATTGCAACTAACGTTACTTTTCATTCAATATTAAAAGGATAGCTCACCCAAAAATGAAGATTTTGGCATCATTTACTCACCCTCATGTTGTTTCTTTCTTCTGCTGAACACAAAACATCTTTTAAGAGAATTTTGGTAATCAAACGGTTGATGAGCCCCATTGACTTCCTAGTAGGAAAAAAAAAAATACTATGGAAGTCAATGGATACCGTTAAATGCATCCATTGTTTCCACGAGTAATGAAATAATTCTAAACTCATCCAGGATTCTAAATTCATTATAATTTTTGTTTGTATGATTAATAATAATGGTTGTTTAAAAAATGGGATTACAGGGCTTTTCGATTTCTCCAACCATAAAAGGTCTATATTTTTTTGCTAGACTTATTATTGTCAACTACGGAGCCCCCCTAGTCCCACTTTATTATAATCAGGATATGAGCTATAATAAAAACTTTAAAAAAATGTACATGTTCAATCAACATCTAATGTCCATTAGTTAAAACCCATTATATAGTATTACTACCACACAAGGGATCTTATTCAGCAATAAATGCCTATAAATTCACCCTAAAAGCTATCGTGCCTTGGCATATGCAATAATTCTGAAATAATTGCACCCATTTGGCATGCACAAAGTACACGGAGTGGATTAAAGTAGCTAAAATAGTCAGGCTAATCTATAATGTTAATGTTATGTGGTTGATCAAACAGACAGAGATGGAGCTCCGGTGTGATAAAGTATGGATTCTTCCGATCAGGTTCTCCATCCCTTTCTTACCTTCCACATTATTGGTCATCTCTTTGATCTCCTCACATGAGGCCTGAGAAAATTAGTCAAATCACTTACATTTTAACCCAATTTTAAGATAAAATAGAGCTTGTGTCACATGGACATTTGGATGATCTAATGAATAAAATCACCATGAAATCAAAATAAACAAAACTTTATGGAATATTACAGCATCCTTAATATAAATGACTTATCCATGCACATTTTTTTTAATTCATCAGCTCTCATCATCTTTAATTAAAAAAACATCTCACTCTTGGAGTCTCTTCTCTGAGGACACGTTTGCGGACACGAGGGCAGGATCAACCTGTCACTCACATGAGATAGACCAATAGCAAACCACCCAATCAATTCCCAATAGACAAAATAAAGGACCAATCTAAAATGGATCTCTAAAGGCATTGCTGCAAAAAACAAAAACAAATAAACATTAGGGACTTTTGTATAAAGTGGAAAGGTGGCTTTAAAGACTTCTAGTATTAAAAAAAATGCTATGAAGGACAGAGGATAAATGTTTAATCTAAACTCTTTCCTATTCAAATCATTCAAATAATTTCCCAGCCTGTTACACCATGACAACTAAAGGCCACTGGGAAACACTTCTGCCTTGTCTTGTCTTGGCCACAAGAGTGCAGTGTGCATCAGTGTTCAACCTTATGTCATGCAAGAACTAGTGCTTTCCTATAGGGGAAATATTCATTTATGGATCTCTCATATACTTCAAAACCCTCTATTTAAAGCAAAGGCACCCTTGCATATGTTTCTGGGTTAATATAAAGAGGATAATTAATGCACTATTGTCATTTTAAAGGTGAAAAAATAACTCTTCGAACCAGAAGTCTTATTTCAGGATGCCGCTATTTCAACAGCATTTTTATTAGCAAAATAGTGGATATTAGTCAACATTTGTTCCCATCCAACAAGAACCTACATTTAAGGGATGAGTAGTTTAATTGTCATTTAATTGACCGTGTTACTATCAGAAAAGGCGTTTGTGCTCCTACTGAAGGCTTCTATGAAACATTACATTCTACAAGTTGTCAAAAATTTGTTACGTAACATGGGTATATATGGACCTAGTGCAAAAATGAAAAGCGTTACAGGAATTGTAAGGAGAAATTCTTTGGTCCCTTTTAATGTATTCAAAAGTGGTTCCCTTTGATCAGTAAAAATGCCTATTAATGCAAAATGTTGACCATTTGCGGAGTTCTCCATTAAAACAGTTCATGATTTGCAGGTGCAGAGGAACCAATTCATCAGCAAATTTCAGGGCTCACCACAGCTTTTCCATCATGCCAATCACAGGCAAATCTGACATAATATGCACACACTGTGCTGGTAATGACAGCTGTTCTTGGATTCTGACTCACCATTTACAATTCACAGCTCTGAGATCACCCACAGGAGTTTGGTCTTAAAAATATCTAGCTTTCAATGGTCTAGACTACTACTGAACAGATACTAGCCGTGTGGATAAACATCAACTGGCTCATGTTTAACTTGGTGGGGAGCACTGCAGCACTAACTGCAAGGCACATGACCTTAATATTCAGAGTAGAGACAGAAAAATGTTCCCAAAAACCCTTTGAATGAAAAATACCCTTTAAAAAAAGACCTGTAAAGTCAACGTCTTAAAACGGTGAAAAATTCCAGCAACAATTACAGTTGTACAAATATTTTACACAAAATGCTTTTTTTCTCCCCTCTAAAACGCCCTAAAAAAAAACTCTAAAATGTTCGGAGAACATAAATATAAAGTTAAGTAACGCATTCAACATTCAGGTTCATGGTTGACCTTCCTCCTAACTCTGGTTCTCCCCAAAGGTTTCACGTCAGGCCACTCGCGTCACACTGCGGAAGTAAACGTTGGAAGGATAAATATGAAGTTTTACCCAAATCATAATGAACTCATTGAAATTACTGCTTCTGCTCACCGGTGAGATGGCTCATTTTAGAAGAGACCACAGTCCTTAAGGTTGTTTTTGATGATGACGTCAGTGACGGCGTCAAAGACGAACTGCACGTTTTTGGTATCGGTGGCGCAAGTGAAGTGGGAGTAGATCTCTTTGGTGTCCTTCCTCTTATTCAGGTCCTCAAACTGACACTGAATGTAAGCGGCCGCGTCCTCGTACGTGCTGGATCCTTGGAGAGAGTTTCACACAGTTGAAATGGGGAAATGCCAATGAAACAGAAAAGCATCACATTTTATCATTTATTCATTCTTTTTTTGTAATGTTTAAAATATAGAGACAAAGCATATTATTAAAATGACATAATTTATATTTTTTTCTAATATTGTAGAAATAGAATCATTCATTTCCTATCACATTCATTTATACGTAATTTATTCATTCTTTTTTGTAATGTTTTAAAATATAGAGACAGAAAGCATATTAAAATGACATAATTTATATTTTTTTCTAATATTGTAGAAATAGAATCATTCATTTACCATCACATTAAATATTCTAGAAAAATATATATACATTTATAAATGACATTTCAAATAACTTAATAAATAGGAATGAGAGATTAAGCTATTCATACCAGTATACTCTGGGAAACAAATAGTAAGCGGGCTTTTTTTGATCTTATCATCAAACAGATCCTTTTTGTTGAGAAACAGGATGATGGAGGTGTCCGTGAACCATTTGTTGTTGCAGATGCTGTCAAACAGCTTCATGCTCTCATGCATTCGGTTCTACAAGAGAAGAAACCAAGCACTGTTTGAGAGGAACTTTAATAAGCGAAGTTTTGTGACGCTGAAAAGAAATCTGGTCTGAGTGCTCACCATTTCCTCATCTTCAGCCAGGACGAGGTCGTAGTCGCTGAGAGAGACGCAAAAGATGATGGCGGTCACTCCCTCAAAGCAGTGGATCCATTTCTTCCTCTCGGACCTCTGGCCGCCAACATCAAACATTCTGAAAGTAGAGGAGATGTGGGTGGTGAGATGCACTCCGAGTCTGAGATAGTCACGCTAAACACACAATGATATTTTCAAGTACTCAAACAAAGACTACTATAAAAAGTGAAGCACATGCATGCCCACATCAGACAAAGTCAAACGCCGTTCACACTCGGTACTGCACGTTTCAGAAAACATGGATTTTATCATTGTTTTGCTGTGTGCAGTTGGCAATACTCACTTGAAGTGAAGGTCCTTGAAAGTGAAGTGGGTCTCCACAATACCAGTAGTCTTCACCCTGGTCCTCAAGACATCCTGCTGAGTTGGAACATAAGAAGGACTGGATACTCTGTCTAGGTCATTCAGGTAACTATAGAGAGAAAATACAGATTGATTATTATTTTTATTATACAAAAATCAATTATTCAAACTTCACTTCATTGGTGAAAAGTCCTTACTCCTTAATTAAAAAAAAATAAGCTGATTTCACAGAATAGTGTAACTATAATGCTATTGCTTGGTTTGAGTATCCTAACCATCCAATTATAGTAAAAACCTGGCTCAACCAATAGTGCAAGTTTGAGGCGGTCCTGTCTCTGTCTTCCCAATGACAGACTTTAGCTAAACCTGTTTGAAAATGGTCATTATTTTTCATCAGCTTGGAGTAATCACGGTTCCTCCACACTAAAATTCCTTTTAAAAATCTAAAAGTCCTCTAAAAATACTATTTAACAAATGGTTCATACACATTTAACATTTCAATAACAAATGGTATTACATTTGGTACATAGTACAGTCATCTGTAAATATTCTTAGGTTGTTGTACTGGTTTTCTTGAAATGAGTAGAAACCTAAAATGCCGTATTTACCTCCGACACATAAGTTTGATGTTGACTGATCAGAAAACCGCAAAATACAGTCTGATTTAGATGATCATTTGCTCCTTTTTCTGTTGCTAGTTTGAGTGGCGCACACACATTCCACTAGTGTTCAAAAGAGCTTGGCTTATGGTAAAAGACAGAGTCTTGCATAATGAAAATGTACATCTTTATTCAATTGTGTTCGACGATCACTAGACTTCAGCCATTAAAAAAAAAAAAAAAAAAAAAAAAAAAAAACTCTGCTTGTATCATAAATGTACTTTCAGATATTCCTAATTTTCTATTTTAGAAAACTGAATAGGGGCAACAGTCTGGAAACACAAACTTTTCTATACTTATCCAGAGCTGGAAATTACATTAAACAGCATACTTTTCAAAACTCCATAAGAACACAGAGTAATGATGCTGAAAATTTAATTTCCAAAAATAAATTACATTAAAAAAATATTCAAATACAAATGAGTTATTTTAAATTGTAATAAAGTATCAGAATATTACTGTTTTTACTGTCATTAAATAACATCAAATAAATCCAGCCTTGTTGAGCATAAGAGACTTTTTTTGGCCAAACCTACACTTTCAAATGGTAGAGTTAAATTAATTCAAAATGGTTTATCTTTTTATTATTCCACAGAATTGTCAATTGTAAAGATGTCTTTTTCATCTGGGTTGTATGCAAAAGGTAAGGGTTTACTGCATGCTTCTCGAAAATGCAAATTTGTCCCGTGTTCTCAAAGTTTGCATACAGCATATTTGAATCATGGGCCATAATGGATGGAATAATGTCAATAATAACTCGGCTCAATGTAATAGAAATGTCCGCACGCAGTACACTGACGTGGTCAGTGGCCACAATGGAAAAGGAGCTGCAATATGTGGGGAGAGCAAAGTTAATTATGTGGGACATGGGCAGAAAATATGCCAAAAAACTGAGAGAGGTAAACTCACTATGAGGCAGAGTCATTGAGCTGGTACTCTCTGGAGCGACTGAAACAAGCCTGCACGCCTCCATCCTTCCACAGCCGCTGGATGATTCCAGCCAGCTCGCTTGTCATGTATCCCTCATCTGCAGAGCCGGCCAGAACAAACAGCTGCCTAGCGTCATCCTGAAAGAGAGCCAATCAAATCCATCGTTCTCTTGATTTCCTTTTGATACTTTATCATAACATAAATAAGAGGCCAGGAATGCGTTTGGTAGGCATTCAACCCCACTTTACTTTATAACAGCAGCACTTACAGCCCGCCCAGCATCCGCAAAGTCAATCTTGAGGCGGCCCATGGCCCTTATGATGGCGATGATGGACTGGATAGTGTTGCTGTAGACCACGGCTCTGTACTGTTTGCACTCTTCCTCTGAGTAGCCTGCTTCATGGATGATTCTGTGGGAGAAAGACAACGCCATTAAGTGAAGTAATAAAGCTGACAGTCCCTGGAATGTACATTATGAATTCAGGATGAAAAGGCTGGAAGCGTTCTGCTGAACATATTTTAAAAATGCAGGTATATCATTATATTTGCTCTGCATGGATGATCCATTTTTGTTGGCCAAAACCCAGAAAGAAGTTCGCATTTTAGCACTTGCAGTTCCATCATACCCATCAGTGGGGTTTTTGGTTAAAAGCCTGAAAAAATGTGTATGGATAACAAGCTCAAGATATTTTCACCTTTGATCGTATATAGGGCTGGGCGATAAAACGATAATGCTAATTATCGCAATAGAATTTTTTGATAAAGCAATAAACGCTCGTTATAATATTTACGCATCAAATGTGGATCGAGTGCTACTCATTTGACCATTTTTCAGCTCAAAGTTTAAACGGCTATAGCAGTTACGTTTACTCGCAGGTCAATCGGTGTCAGTCACACTGAGAGAAGCGCTTAAATTCAACGAAGAACACAAACTTCTCTGAGATTTAAACTACAGTAGTCAACATTTGAAGTGAATCAAAAAAATTAAAACTTGTCCTAAGACAAGAACGGGTATTGCTAACTTTACCCCCAACTTTCATAGATAATCATGGATAATTTGCAAGCTGCTAAAATAAAGCATACAAAACATCAGCTAAAATGATTTATAGGCTATATGACTATAATAAGAGCATGAGCATGTTTGTCAGTGATTTATTTACGTTAGGTTATTACAACATTCAAAGAGTACAGACCTGCGCAAAGGAGGTGCATGTGAAACGCCTTGTAAGAAATAGGCCTATTTTAGGCCTAATAGAAATAGGCAATTCTTGATTTGGTATTGGTATCAAAAAAATAATAATTTTAGTCTCTAAACGTCCTGCTTTCAAAGCTAGTTTGCTATTGCTAGCTGCTCTGAAAACAGCCAAACCTGACTTTAAGGTGGTGACAAAGTTATGCGATAGTGGTGTAGTTTGTTTATTAACTATGCAAAGCTTTTTACTTCCGAATTGTGTTTAGGCTTCAAAATACATAAGTTGTGTTCATGTGAAGATTATCATGAACAAAATGTGTAAGAATTATAAACATTCTTTTGTTGGACAGTTTATTTTCTGCAATAATCCAAAAGCCAATGAAAAATTTCTATTGGGTTTTTGTTGTTGGAACCAGACTGGTAACAAAATACGTCATCACTGCACCAATCTATTTTTTTTTTTTAATTTTAGTGGCTTTGAGTATGTTTAAAATGCTAAAAGGTTATTATAGTCTGACAAACCCAGGGAAGTCCCTTAATAAGTCATGTCAATAATCAATGATTATGTAATGCACACTTAATTTAAATAAACACTGCTATCTGCGTAACTTCCAAATGTTATGAAACTAGTATGACACATTATGATGAGACATTTGGGGGTGAAACTTACTTCATCTGTTTGACAATTGTACTCTTCCCAGATTCACCAGCCCCTGTGAGAGAGAAAGAGTGTGTTAGCCAGATGGACACACACCCAAACATTCCAGACCTTTCCCTGCTCCATAAAAGAGTATGAGGACCTGACTAGAAACGATCAAGCATTTGTGGCTTCTGCCAGCTCACAAAAAAGTACTTGTTGTCAGTATCAGATTGAGCGGGCAAAAATCTTATTTCCTTTGATTTCACCACAAGTAATAACTGGGTGGGGAGAATACCATATCAACTTAAACCTTGAAAGGAAAAAATACTTTTATTGAAATTATATTGTACTATTCACATGATGAAAACAAGATCTAAAAACCCTAAAGGGAAGTGGGAAAACTGATGTCATGTGAAATGGCACAAACCAAGAAAATAGTCAAAGAAACAAACAATTTTATTCTTATTACGTGCATATTTCTGTAACGCTTCCTTTCACAGTCCTGTTACCCATGTGCATACAATGTACTTATAGTAATTACAATTAATGGGTAGTAACTGGGTACTAACCCTGAACCTACCCCTAACCCATGTGCTTACCTTATATTACCCAGTACTTTCTAGGTAAGTACACCAAGTACACGCAAGTACTGTACTGTAAAAGGAAGCGTATTGGATATTTCAGATATTTCACTCCCCTGTACAGTATGTTAACAAGAGGAATGAAAACAAACTGGCTGTGGCTTCAAGAATTACCAATGATGTGAGGAAGTGTGTAGTGTTAATCTTAACAGATTAATTAAAAGTCACCTCAACGTAATGGGATTAGAGACAGACTTTTTTTCTAAACAGATTAGCTATATGTCCAGATAAGCATGTCAGTGCAGTATTGACAGCAGGCGACAGACAGCAAATATAAAGATTAAAAACTTTAGAAACAGTTAACTAAAGTTTCAAACTGGGGTTCAGGGAATCCCAAGAGGCCACAGAAACATTGTAAGGAAAAAAGGTTGACTTTAGGATGGTCAACCGTGTTATTTAATAATGTTTTAAATAATAAAACTTTTAAAAATGATATACTGTTCAAAGGTTTGGGGTAGGTAAGATTTTCAAATGTTTATGTAGTTATTCTCATCAAGATCTGACCACAAAATACAGTAAAAAGTGATATTGTGAAATACCATTTCAATTTAAAATATGCTTAATTTTAATATACTTCATAATGTTATTTATTCCTGTTCATCTCCAAAATAGGGTATGCATGCACATACATGCAAGTCTTTAAATGTAAATACTCCCTGTCATCAAAATAAAAGTTTCAAAATCTCTATAATTTTTATAATTAAAATTACTCCATTTCAGAATAAGGCTAGCTGATCTTAAATTGTCCCATACAGCTCTTCGGTGAGACTAGACTCATTCGTTCACTGAGCAAACATTTCAATTAACCATCACAGTTGTGGTTGAGGACGTCCCTGCGGGAGGACATCTCTTTCTCTCAGTCCCCGAGCACAAACATAGCAATTAGGCCACATCAGCATCTCTCACACTGATTCAACCCTACTGCGAGGAGACCGAACACGGAGCGCTGTTTTTACCCCAGAGAGACACCCACAAAACTCCCACATGAGTTGATGAGAGGCTTGAAGGTCCTTAATCTTCATCCACACTATTAATCGTACTCAAACAAAGGTCGTAATGTTTCCTGAGAAGCAAATATTGAAGAGTTCAACAGATAGATGAGGAACAGTTCCACTTCCAGCATGTCAAACACATTTATCGTGTTTTTTAATAGTTGACATTAGACAGCTGGTGAAATTTCTCAGAAATTTTGCAATTGTAACCCCATATTAACAACAAGACTGCAGACACATTTGTGAAATCTCTCGTAAATTTTGCCTATACAAATTGTTTCACTGTCAAATGTGTGTTTGTCAATGTGGTGAACTTGAATCAGATGTCGAATCTGCATGGGGAAATGTTTCACCCTTTTTAGTTGTTGTCAATTTAAATATTCAAGCAATTCAAAACTAGCATGCCATTTCTGCACACACACAAATAGATCACCAGATTCTGTGCTTGAACAGACACAAACATATAAAATTGTCAAAATGCCCGCCTCTTTAATATCCTCCTAAACAGTTGCGCATAAAGAAATTATGTGCATCATTATATGGATCCACACATTTGTTCTTAAAGTGACAGCAGCCTAATATTCCTGCTGCTGTCAGTTTAAACGTTAATCAAAAAAAAATACAAAGAGAGAATCACTTTTGTAACTTTAGCAAAATTATATTTAATTTATACAGTGAAGACTATGCAGTGTCATTTTTAAATTTGATTAATACATTTGTACTTTTAGAATTGCCTAAAAAAATAACTATTTATCTTTGTCCTGTTGTATATCTATGCATGTAATATTTTTATTTTCAATGCAGATTCACTCCCCTACAATATCACCCACATCTTTCTAGAATGATTAAATATTTCCAAATAGAGCTATTAAAGTCATCTGATGAAATTGTTTTTATATCATAATATATTGTATAATCGCAGAAAAACCAAATATCGCAATGTCATCTTTTTTCCAATATCGTGCAGATCTACTCATTGCCATATTGTCAGGGCACTGTTACTTGATTGTTAGGGTGTTCTGGGCAGATTCTTAAAGCCAATAGTAGCCCAAGTCTGTATGATATTCTGGTCTTTACTTCAATTCAAGTCAATGTAGGTTCAACATTTTGAGTGAGAGAGTCGGCTCAAATCTTTTTAGTTCACAAACCCGTAAGACTTTTCGTAAATCATTTTCGAAAAACAAATAAAAAGATTTTAAATGAAATCCGAGATTTCTGTCCCTCCATTGACAGTCCACTCGACTCAATTACCATTTTGACCCTTCAAAAAGTTCATAAAAAAATTGTAAAACTAATCCATATGATTGAGCAGATTTAGGCTTTTATTCACATAAATATAAACATTGATTAGCAAACATAAACAAGCATAAGAACAAAACTCATTGGTTCTTCTTGCGGTCGGAAACTCAATCGTGCTGCATAACACACGAATAAACCTCATTGGTTCTCGCATGTCAAGCAAATATGTTTGAGCTTCCGTTTAGCACAACTGATGTGCGTGTTGATGAATGTTTGTGAATAAAAGCCTAAATTCGATCTATTAATCATAAAAAAGCGATTGTCTCTTTGTAAAATTCGAACAAAACCGCTCCATTCAAATGGATTAGTTTTACAATTTCTCTATGATATTTATGAAGCATCAAAGTGGTAGTTGAGTAGCTATCGATGGAGGGACAGAAATCGCTCAGATTTCATCAAAAAGATCTCGAATCATTTGTGTTCCGCCTTCCAAAGATGGATGAAAGTCTTACAGGTTTGGAACGACATTCGAGTGAGTAAATGACATTTTTTTTATCTTTGGGTGAACTAAAATTCATAATACTGATAACTGCTTTATTCTAAGATGCATCATTCCAAGTTTCTGGTGCCACATAGTGAACTTGACTCCCAAAGCACTGGTTTCACCTTTTGTTTGGTCTCCTGCGGCTGCGTTTATGGCGCTGTGTAATTTGATCTGGCTCCTCGGTTCCTGGGCAACCAACAACACGACGCACGATCAACATGCTCTAAACCGTGAAGAAATTATTAGTTTTTGATATGCACTTGTGTGGCACTCACTAACTTTTGTTCTCTGTTCTCAGCAGTGTATTTATTCTTAGTAACAATCCTGGCAGTCACCATTTGTCCCCTTCTATAGTCTAAACAGGAAGTCCAGCCTGTTTTACAGCAGGCGTAAGGGACATATGCTGTAGATCCGCAATGCCAAAAAGCAAACAAACCCAAGAACTTAGCACACAGAGGGCGTATGATGATTCAGCACTTAGGGAGAATCTAGTTAACTGCATAATTAAACACCAATTCCCTAAAGTTTGACGGTATAAGGGCAGGTTTTATGTCCTCTAACGATTTACACAGCAAGAAGAGACCAACGTGAAAGTGGTTTGTACAATAAACAGATAATTAAGCCGGCAATTCTAAGTGAAAGGTTGATTATTATTACTTGAAAGAAGAAAAACCAGGGGAACTGACAACTTTACAAAATGAATTAAACTGCATGTAAACAGTACCAAGTGCTGCTCTTCACAGAGTGTGGCATTTCATATTAAATAAATATTGTGTTTAAGCTGCACACACCCTCAATAATCAAGAAAGATGCAAATATTTAAAATCACCACAAGCTAATAATTTAGTTCGGCTTCATTACTCAATGTCCCGAAAAATCCTTGCACACAAATACTGGAAAAGTACAGAAGAAACATATGCAAAACAGGAATCAGAAACTGAAAAACAAGTGGCCTCTATGTAAATCAGAATGAATTTACAAGTCTACTGCTAAGGTAATTGAAAGAAAACTGTGAACTATACATACATTTTGTATGCTGCAAAAATTGCAACAAACTTTACATCTTAATATTTTGTTATAGCCCAAAGCAAATTCTAAGACTATAAGTGGTTGTTAGAGTATTATTATAAAATAATAATACTATATTCTAAGGTGGATAAGCATGGTCTAAATGCAAAATCAACAAAAATCAACTCAAAAGAACAATATCTGCTATTTTAGCATTTCTTTAAATCTACTCTAGTGTTTAAGAGCTTGTTGTTTGAAAACCTGTTTAAATAATAAGTCAAATATATACCATTGAGTTTCCAGACTCGTATGATGTCTGTGAGACCACCAGGACCACTTTTGAAAGCCCATCTAGCATCATCCACTCCAATTTACTCTAAGCACCCAGCAGCACAAGCTCATTTATCATAATTGGATGAGGGTCGGGATAATCTATCAGATCCATCTCAGTAAATCAGGCGGTGGGGATTAAATTAGATTAAACTAGTCTTTTGTTGGCTGGATTAGCCGAGAGCCGTTCGCGTCTAACGTTAACTGGCCATTTTTGCGAATATGCAAACCAGCACTTTGAAGAAGTCAAACCCAAAACAAAAGAAAAACAGTAACATAAAAAACGCAATTATCTAATCTCTAATGTATCAACATGAAAAGTACACCATTAAAAATAATGTTTAATGACTCGATATTCTGAGTGGATTAGCTTTACATGCTAGCCGAGACACCAACGCGGCAACTAGTATGGGCAGAAAAGTTTCCAGCGTCCATAAATATGCACTTGACTGCTTTATTCTCGACTCATATCTTTAAAAAAATTTAATTCCAATGCTAAAGTAGCTTATATTTGCTGTTAAGTGACAATTACATGGCTTTTCCAGTGTAGCGGCTAACTCACCCAGCAGCAGCAGCTTGACCTCTCGCGACGCTTTCTCTCCATCATCCCGCAGGTTTTTGTCAATCATTTTACTCCTCTCCTGGGCGCTCTTGTCGCCCGAGCTCAGGGTGCACCCCATCTTTTTGGAGTTTAAAACGCTTTCTAACGATATAAGAAGTCGAAGCAGCGAAAAAATGGAGGAAAGAAAGAAATATCATACACAAGTGGTTCAAAAGAGGGAGACACCCCGACGTCTCACGCCCAACTCTTTTCACACACGCGCACAGCCTTTTAACTGGAGTTTTCCAGGAGCTGGAGTTTCTAAAGTTAAAAAAAATAAAAACGGAGGGTGTCAGTTATCAATCGAATGCCTTGACGGCCATGGCTGATTAAAAATAAAGCGAAAATTCAATCATATGACTAGCCACACGCTCGGCTTCTCCCACTGCTGTTAAAGTGTCGAAAAGATCGACGGAGTTTCCTGTTTCTTTTCATAAATAAATCCCCCCTCCACGGCCGCGCGCCGAGGAGCACGCTCCCGCACACATGCGCACACGCAAGGGTACGCGCAAATTGATCCCAAGTACTTCTGATGTCAGAACAATTCGAAGAAAAATCTTAATACTATTTAAAAACCATCTTCGTAATATTTTATTTTATTTATATATAATTGAAAAATGTTTTAACAGTATTTATATATTAATGATGATAATAGCCTATTGTTTAACACATTTTCTGAAAAGCCTAATATTCTTTATAAAGACTCAATCATGATATGTTGTGTTTATTTGTCATTTTTTATTTACATGATTATATGTTATTATTTATATGTTAATTAAATTTCTTTGAGGTTTATTAAATGGGGGGAAGTCACGTGAGAGGAGGAAACGCCTCCATCCATCCAGCCTCCATCGCGCTATGATTGGATATGATCGATTTTGATTGGATATGACCAGAGCCATGGCTCTGAATATGACAGATATGATTAGGTCGTGCGATAAATCCCGCCGTAATTTGTTTTCGTGTATATTTTGAAACGGCCTGAATGAAGACAATAATGTTCCATTTCTACGCCTAGCCTATTGTTTAGTTCTGACATGCCAAAAAACTGTTTCAACTGAATTACAGCCAACATCATAATTACTAATGCTATTAAATGCTAGTACTCCACTGATGACAAACAAATGTGGGATTTAACAATAAAATATCCCTTTATCCTCACAATAGTGTGTCAAATGTGTATTATTGTGTATTGTAGAATATTTTTCAGGACATAAAGTGTGTCATTTTTTACATTAGTCTGCATAGAGCATAGGTTGGTGAATATGAATAATTTATGGAGGAAATGGCTCCATTTGGTGAGATGAATGAGGCCACATCTGGTTGGTCAGCTCACGGGTCTAACCATATTCAAATATATTCAGATTTAGGAGATTTTCTTACAGGTGGCATAAAACCATACAGAAAATCAAAAGATGAGCTCATACATAAGCTTTTGAAATATTACCATATCTAGCCTTATTATTTTACATACTATTTAAATTTAAAAAGTCATGAGTATGCAAACCATATAGCAACTTCCACCCCATATCCGTGACTAGTGCATTTTCCTAAAGAACCACAATGGACGAAAAGGCACACTCAAACCATTTAAAATGAGAGTAATCATCAAGGAGACTGAACATTCAATACTCTGATTTAGAGTGTCATTCATTGGTAGGACTTTAGAATATATATATTAGCTTTGTTTCATCTGTGCAACTTGAATTATTTTTGGTGACAATTCTGTCAGACGGTACCTGAAAAAGTCATTATTTTTGTAGGCCTAACAACACTTTGCAAATAGGGTTATTTATCTGAAACATGAAGGTATAAACTGATGATGCAGCCAAGATGACTTATGTATTAATCCAAGTCTATGAATGTATTAATAATACAATCAATTTATATTATTTTTTAAAGAATAAAGTAACAAACAAAACATATTTTCCATGAATGTGTGCATGCATCCTAGTCCTAGTCCTTTCTCTGCATAATTAACTTGGTGTATTGGGACAAAGCACATATTTTGCACTGGAAAAGGCAGGGTGCAGTAATCTAATATGAGTCTTTATGTTATAAAGATGAGACAACAGGGATAATTGTTCTTTCTCCACCGTAGTGAGACTTAGGGACTGATTGCTTGCTGTGCTACTGGAATAGAGACACTGCTGAAACAGGACCTGAGGGGATAAGTGTGCGTAAGAGTGTGTTTGTGATAACATCCAAAGTGCGTTATGGGCTTTCATGACTATTTTATTTAAATTAATTAAAAAAAATATACAGACTAAGGCAAGCTTAATGGTCATTTTTTTTTAGGATTTAGCTTATTTACCTTGTGTGTCAGAAAGAGAATTTACAGTAATTGAGTAACACAGTATTATTTTAGATGGCAGACAGTGAGTATTCAATGTTACCCTGCTCAGCAGTACCACTAAGTGGCTGTACAGTGCAACAGCATTGAGTGCTGTTCAAACACAAAACACAGAAACAAATATTTCAAACTATTTAGGGATGGGTACTAATTTATTCAGGGTACTAACGCGCTAATATACATTTTTTACTCTCTACTTGATATTTTTGACATTTGTAGTCACTAAATAAAACAAAACTCTATCATTAAAATAAAAAGTATGTATTACCCACTACATACAAGTATTTCAGCAAAAATGTCAGGGGGGCAGTAGCTTAGTAACTTAATGTCTTCCTATGGTATGGTGGCACTAGGACATTTATTACAGTAACAGGACCTAAGACTGGCTTTTGTCTTTTGGTACTTGAGATGAGATGTTTGACAGCAAACTCTGACAGCAAAAGTTTCCACTGGGCAGCTGGCACTGCTCGCAGCAGCCTGAACCCAGACGATTCTATTGAAAACTATAAGTCTACCGAGAGAGAAAGGACAGTTCTGTGGTAGTGCTTTATTGTGCACTCCAGCCTGTTACATGTTGTTAGATAAATAAACAGAGAGAGAGAGAGAGAACGATATATTCTTGAATAATGTTTTTTTCCAGCTAAAGTTAGTTTTGATTGATTCACTTCCATCTAAATGATCATTTGTTATTAAACTAGGGGGCGCTAAGACGACACCGTTCTCTCTAAACAGACTTTAAACGCAAACCTGTGATAAATGGTGACGCGTTCACATGCGCGTTTGAATGTGTGCAGGTTTGTAATTCCATATAATCCATGCCTAAACAAACTACTTGTCTTACCAATAAATTTTGAAACAGATTTTTTTTTTTTTTTATCACTTCGTGGTAGGTACGCGAAACGAAATTTCACAAAGCTGTACCTGTAGAGTGGTATAGGGATCCTCCAGGGAGAGGCTAGTTGGTACTTCAATACTTTCCTTCGTCAGATCTGGAAATGGAAACGCTGAACCCTTTAGTACTTTGTAAATAACCAGCAATATTTTAAAATGTATGCTATGTTTAATAGGCTAAAATGGTCATACCTGGTTCTGGTAAGAACTCAAGCTACTGCGTTTTGGACCAGCTGTAGGCTAGTTTGTTTATTAAACGCGCGCGGCAGCCACCCATAATAGCATTACAATAATCTAGCCGTCTTGTCATGAACGCATGAACTAATTGTTCCGCATTTGTCAATGAGAGCATATGGCCTAATTTAGATATATATTTTTAAGATGGAAAAATATCTCTACATTTTAAAACATTACAAATCCAAAACCTGAACCCTGCAAAAAGCTGGTTCTTCTTACTAACCAGTCAAGTAGTCACAGAGAGAGCTGGTTACCCAGAGAGCAAAGGGTGTGTGTTCACTGTGGGACAGGAGAAATGGAGACTTACCTACTTCACTGTCACAAATACATATCAATAAGAAACCTTTACTTTAACAAGTTTATAAAATTATTAAAGCACTTTATAGCCTTGACTGAAATAGAACAAATAAAGATATTATAAAGACAGCAGCACTGGCTGCGAGATACTTGTGGATGTGCCACAGCCAGCAGAGACAACAGGTGAATGTGTGTATCGTGTCAGACCACACACTGTCCACCACAGTGACCCTCAGTATGTGTGTCTATATTAGTGTTGTCACAATATTGGAATGTCTAACTTTGATACGATACCTTGAAAAATATAGATATTCAATACTATTTTTCAAAACTGCCATATAAACCATACAGATAATTTGTTATAATATCATCTTTTTTATATATAATTTGGGTAATTTTGTTGTACCCTTCACACAGGAAAGAGAGGGTTTTAGTTGAACTAGATTTACAAAAAAAAAAGACCAGTAAACGGTCAGTGATAAAATAAGTACAAATAAACAAATCACAAACAATAGCACAAATAAATACAATAAAAATTAAAGCTGCAAGCAGCATTTATCGGTGTTCAAGCAGTTTAGGCCTTTAAGGCCTTAAAGCACAAAAGCATCAAAAGGCATTCAATTTTATTAAACATACATTTATCCAGTGACATAATAGATGGAAAACACCATTTACAGCCAATACAGGCAATTAACCATTGCAAATACATGGTTTTAATGCTTTTTAACAGATATAGCACCATCTATGGTCTGATCTCCATGAAACTGTGCATGCTTCTTTTACATGTTATGACACATATGCTCATCATTTTTTTTTGAAGTTGTGAGTTTTCCTTTAGGATTTATATACTTTTGGGTGCATTTTGTCACCTACATCTTGGATACCCTTGGGGTAAGCTAAAACATACGAAAAATTAATTTCAAAGTGAACTATCCCTTTATCTCCATTATGCTTGCTTACACCAGCAGGGTGCATTACTGTATCTCCTCATTGGCCTTCCTAAAAATACCATAAGACAGTTGCAGCTCATACAGAACGCCGCTGCCAGGAGTCTGAGCAGGACCAGAAAATATGAGCAGATCACACCAGTCCTCAGGTCTTTACACTGGCTCCCAGTTACATTTAGGATTGATTTCAAAGTATTATTACTGGTATATAAATCATTTAATGGGTTAGGACCTCAATATATTACAGATATGCTCACTGAATATAAACCTAACAGATCACTCAGATCATTAGAATCACATGAGCTAGATGTGACAGTTGTCAAAGTAAATGTGACAGTTGTCATAGTATAGACATATTAGACAGCATTTATATAGCACATTCATAGACCTAATGGTCACCAAAGCGCTTTACATATTGCCTCACATTCACCCATTCACACACTGACGGCCGTGTCAGCCATACATGGCACCATTCAGCTCGTCGGGAGCAGCTGGGGTTAGGTGTCTTGCTCATGGACACCTCGACACTTGGTCAGGCTGAACCGGGGATCGAACCACCAACCTTTCGGTTTGTAGACAACCTACATGAACCACTGAGCCACTGCCACCCCTACCCTTTTTGACTAAATTATTGTGATTATGTGATTATTGTTAAACTAGTGAATTGATAAAGTCATAATATGAATTATAGTTGAGTAGTCATGACAAATGACAATTTTGAACAGCAGGGGGCAGTACAACTCCACTTATTGGCTTAATAGACCATCATGTTGATATCATGTTCACCTTTTTAACTGTTGTATAGGCATATTTTGTCCGATCTGTCTGAAAATTTTCATGTTTTAATGTCACGTGTTCTAACTTGTGTTTAACATCTGAGCATTCATTTCAAGGCTACATGTTGAAGCCATCGATTATAGGCATTCACATGAAGTAGTTCAACTTTTTCTTATAATAATTGATCAAGAGAGTTCAGAGAATTGTACTGCACTGGCTAACATTATAGGGTTAGGTGTCTTGCTCATAGACACCTCGACACTTGGTCAGGTGGAACCGGGGATCGAACCACCAACCTTTCGGTTTGTAGACAACCTACATGAACCACTGAGCCACTGCCGCCCCTGCCCTTTTGGACTAAATTATTGTGGTTATGTGATTATTGTTAAACTATTGAATTGATAAAGACATAATATGAATTATATATTATGTCTACGGTTCGATCTCCATGAAACTTTGCATGCTTCTTCAGCATGTTATGTCACATATGCTCATCAATTTTTGTGAAGTTCTGAGTTTTCCTTTAGGATTTATAGGCTTTTTGGTTCATTATGCCACACCCCTTTTCAAAATAACCCTTTTAATACCATGCAAAAAATTAAAAAGTTCAACTTTTTTTCAATAATTATTTATCTAGAGACTCCAGAGATTTGTCCTAGACTGGTTTGGTTTTGATTAGACAAAAAACCAGGGACTAGTTCGCAAAAGTAGGTTTTCAACATATTTGTGAATATTTAATGAACGATTCAATTGACAGCAATGGTTCTAGAGGCAAAGTTGTTCATCATGAGGAGATCTATCAAATGATATTCATTTTGTGTGGATGTGTGCAACACCACGTGATTACAGAGCCATAAAACTCTTTAGCGCCAACTAGTGGCCGATTTCTATGAAAATTCTTACAGACCTCTAGTGCCACAAGTCGAATATGCCCCTCGAGTTTCGTTCCGATCAGCCTCCGTTAACCTCGTCTAATAGGTGCTCAAACTTCATTGGTTGATGGCGGCCATGTTTTTTGAGATATGCCAATATCCTTTTAGACATACATGGTAACTTGCACCAAGACACTGCATACCAAATTTCAAGTCAATTGGACAAATGGTCAGATGGTTTTAGCCAATTATATGTTTATTTAATGTTATAGCGCCACCATGTGACCAATCGATGCAGTATTTTTACAGTGACCGCAAACTGTCCTCATACACATGTCTATTGAGTTTGGTGAAGATATCTTATTTACTTCTTGAGTTATAGCCATTTTAGTAAAATTGCCTAATTTCAAAATGTTCATTTTGCACCCCCTATCGACCTTGAATCGAAAATACAACTTTTTTTCGATAATTATTGGTATTCAGACTCCAGAGAACATTTCTGCACTGGTTTGGTTCCGATCGGGCAAAAATCCAGGGACTAGTTCGCAAAAGTAGGTTTTAGATAAAATTCAAAATGGCGGACAAATTTGCATATAAAATTAAAAATCCGAGATATACGTTTTGTCCTTCAGGCATCCAGCTTTCCAGTGATGTAAGACACTTGAGTCTACAACTTACATTCTAGGAGATATGAGCAGTTTCGCGCAATTGATTATTATAGCGCCACCTATGGGCCAATATGGCTCATAATTTGATAACCTCTCCTCGATTTTTGTACTACCAGCTGTCAAAGTTTCAAAGATCCAGCTCTTACGGTTTGGGCTGCACGATGCGTTTTACGGCGGAATAATAATAATAATAATAATAATAATAAAAATCAGTACAATTACAATAGGTTTTCAGCACTTCGTGCTTGAACACCTAATAAAGAGACAAATCAATGGCTTTAAGTTTTTCAGGTGGGTCCTAGGTATGAAATACTACTCAAATGAAAGTAATCAAATGTAAAATAACACTGGATAGTCTTAATTATAAAAATGAAATACCGATTAATGCTTAGAATTAAAGTCACAAAAGTTATTCAGTCAAGAGCAGAGTAATTTTCTGTCTTTTTGTGTCTTTGATTAACACTTTAAGAGCTTGCGTTTGTTTGTATTTGACCATTTGGCAATAGAGCATTTTTTAATTTTTAATTTTAGACAGATAGATGTACACATTTGCTAGAATAGAATAGCTGTTCCCTAAAACATGAAACATTTTTTTCAGTTCATGTTTAAGCTCTACCATGTTCCTTGCAGTTCTCTGTCTTCTCATCTAGGTGTGTTTAGAGCCCACCCTCGTTTCAGTGACTGGCACAGAGAACAACAGACGCACAGCTCACTCTGATCCTCACTGAAGACGGATGCTGCTGACAATCATCTGCTCTCATATGAGTTACGACTGGATGATTGGTACATCTGAGAGCAGAAATAAGGTATTAGGTATTTAATTTGTTTATAACGTACACAGGCTGGCTATGTTTAAGTAGTGCATTTGTTCTCAAAGGGCACACGTTGTCATGTGCTTTCAACTATATTTACACAATTTATAAATATATGTTGGATTTGTGCTTCCTTTTATATATATTTTTTTTGTATTTCATAATTGTTTTACTGTTCAAAATTAAGTAAAAGTCTTTAATAGGATGTTCAGTGACAAGTTTTATTGAAACAACGTGTCGTGACCCTATATATTATGTATACACTTTAATATGCTATTAAGGCACAAAAGGTCAATATGGGTTAAATTAACTGGGGGAGATTAATTTATGGGAGAGACTGGGGGAGATAATTTATTCAGGGGAGAATAACAATGAAAATGCAGAAATTTCATAATTCTTTTACTGTGTGACAACCAATGTGACAACTTACCCCTTTATAAATTTGCTATTGGGGAATGTCACAAAATGTCACTGTGTGTTAAATGAACTGTAGTTTTTGCCTAGGCAATAATGGTGGAAATATTTGCATTTTTGTAGCCAATACTTTAAAGCACCGTAAACGGGCTTTTTAAAACAAACCCACCCTGAGTAAAATTCACTGGAGTTACAAGTGTGACAACTAAATATGTAAAGAATTTATGTAAAGCAAAACACATAAACTTACACACACTAACCAATCTGAGGTACAAATTTTATCACCGGTGCTAAGATTGCTGTTCTTTGTCACAGCGCTGAGATATTTCCCACATGGCTGTCCTGTATGACCCTGGCTTTCCAACAAGAACTCGTGGCACAAGTTAGAAGGTGAGAATGGCTTACTGAAGTCAGTACGATCTTAAGATAAATAAAGATTATATATTTGTGTTTTATACCTTCCATCTTGATGGTTTCCTCTTTTTTTTTTGGTCAGCAACATCATGTCACAGTGAGAAGTGAGCAAACGTGACAGCACATCAGTATTAGTCTCACTTAAAACAGCAGACAAATACCAAGTGCTTCGAATCGTAAATATGTTGATCCATTCACATTATTCATATTAAATTAGGTCATAATGTAATTTGTCCTTCAAAGAGATTATGCAGCACAGACCACCACAAATCTTCACCCTTACTCTTCATCCTGTGAGTGATGATGACCAGACTAACCCTAACCCCACAATATATACTTTTAATAAACAGGATAACCGACTGAAGGCCATTAACTTTTAAGCACAGTAGTAAAACCAAAACCTCACTCAGTCATTTAAAATCTATTCAAACTTTATTAACAGAGTACATATTTGCCCAGTAGCTCACATATGAACAACATATATCATCTGTTTGCATTATATTAAATTACATAGCTCCGCCCAAGATGACCTCACAAAGAGTTACTTAATTAGCAGCAATTGGTAAGGCATGCAGACTTCATAGCAACACAATAACAACCAATCAGAACACCTTAGCAACTACCTAGCAACCATCCAGAACAGCCAAGAAACTGCAGAGTAACAGACTAACCACCCAAAACACACTAGCAAGCACCCAGCAATGCTCAAGCAACTGCACAGTAACACACTATTGACCCAAATGACGACCCTAACAACTATTCAGAACACCCAGGCAACACAGAATACCATGGTAGCAATGCTAAAAATCACTAAAAATCAACATCTGAGAAACCTCGTAGTGGCATTTCAGTAACACAGTCACATGCTCGAAACCCAATAGAGACCACCACAGCAAAGCCCTTGCAACTAATAAGAAAACCCTGCAACTGTATTATTTATAACATGCTAAAAAAAACACCCAGAACACCTTAGAAACCACATAGTTACACCCTGGCAACCGCATGTAACGATTTGGTTCAACGATTTTGCAATTCAATTCGATATCGATTAATTGGGGCCTATCAGGTACATAGCAAATTTTCTTCAAGGAACAAATTTCTCTCAATGGTGTACACTATACAAGGAATCCCAGTTGGTAATTCACTAGGCTATAATATTAAAGGTTAAAGCTGGATGCAAGAAATTTATTTCAATTAATCACATTTTCCTTGATATGTCACTAGACATTAAGAAATCATGTTCATTTCAAATACTTATATAACTGACAACAGTAGTCCAGTCAGGATATTGTCATTTAAAAAGTTGCAGATGTTGTCATGTTGTGTTTTGTTTTGCGTCTCCCTCCACCGATCGACAAATCACAAAGTGGTTGCGGCATTCGGGTTGCCAGCTCTTCTCTAGTTACCACAGCTGCAGAATACAAACGTGTCGGAATCAGATTTTAAAAAACGTCTAACGTTGCCTCGATATGAATCTGAGATACACCCAAATTTGAAAGTGATTGCAGTACCAGTTTTGGCCACAATCTTGCATACAGCTTACAAATAAGTTTTAATAATGAGAATTTTTAATGACATAATTATGCTTATACTGTACTTGGCTGCCATAAAAACATGAAGGATTTATTCATACACTTTAAATATTGAAGACAGTATATATTTTCTAACTGAATAATGAGTTTATGGACATTGAATGACTTTTCTGAGATAAATGTAACATTATGTGACATATTTTTAAAACTTTTATTGACATGATACATTTCTGTATGTTGTACTGTATCTTTTAACATACCTTTAGACATTTTATTCATGTTTATTTCGTGCTGTAACTAGTAAAGAGGAAGAGACGATCGTTATGTTCTCACTTGATCTGAGGCAGCAACAGCTATCTGTCACGTCGGTCGCGTCACATTAAAGAGCGCCAAAACGGTAGGCTATTTCAGCCCATTCTCATCCTTTAGCGTAATATATGGCGCTATATGACAAAACGGCGAAATACTACACACATGGCACCCTTTATCGTTAATATAACACGCGAAAGGCGTCATAAATCCTTTAGCGTAATATGAGACTGCTCTACCCTACCCCACACCTAAACCTACCCATCACAGCGCGTGTTATATTAACGATAACGGGTGCCATGTGCATAGTATTTGGCCGTTTTGTCATATGGAATAAAATTGACAGAATTTGAAAGCTGAAAGAATTTTTTTCCCCAGTCCTCCCAAAAACACACCAAAACACCCAGCAACCACATAATAGCATGGTAAGACCACACAGAATGCATTAGCAACCCTCTTAAGCAACCACACACCTATGTTTTAATAACACAGCACCATTTTCTACAAAAAATGTCAAATCTAGTTGTTTAAAATGCAGTTTTTGATCCTGTTCCATACTGAAGCGTGAAGTACAGTACATGTTGTTCTGCTAAAGATTATTGCCCTTCAGAGGCCTTCCTGGCGACAGTAAATAAGACATGTGCTATCAGAGTCCTTCCTTCCATCCAACATTAAAATATCTAAGATAAAATCACAGTTAGTCATGTTTTCCCTTCTGTATTATCAAGCCCATCAATGTGATGCTGTTCTCCTTTTGCCTTAATGGAAATCTGGCAGCATAAACAATACAGATGAGCTCTCTGTTTTGACTTTTGAGAATGATGTTTGGCAAACATACTCCATCCACAAAGATACACACTAGTTCTCTCTCCATATGTGATATAGTGAACCATAGGAGTTGTCTTTAGCACAGGACTTATGTTGCATTTTAAAGAAAGCATCACTCAAAGATGAAAAATACCCCATTTTCTCACCCTCAAGCCATAGGTGTTCATCATAACTTTCTTATCTCAAACAAACAAAATCTGAGTTATATTAAAAAAATGCCCTGGCTTTTCCAAGCTTTATAATGGGAGGGGTGAATAGTAACTGAGATTTTGAAGCCAAAAAAGTGCATCCATCCATCATAAAAGTAATCCACATGGCCAGAGGTCAGAGGACTCTCTGTCCATAAATATGAACATATTCTTACAAAAACCCAATGGCTTCTCTTCAGAAGGCCTTTATTAACCCCTGGAGCCATGTGGATTATTTTTATGATGGATGGATGTGCTTTTTTGTGCTTTAAAATCTCTATTCACTCCCATTATAAAGCTTGGAAGAGCCAGGATATTTTTTTTATATATAATTCTGACTGTGTTCGGCTGAAAGAAGAAAGTCATGTACACATAGAATAGCTTGGCGGTGAGAAAATTATGGGATCGTTTTCATTTTTAGGTGAACTAACCTTTTAACAATTTATTGTATTTTTAATAAAAGATGTATAGAAAAAAGTATTTGGACCAATGTTAATGAAAACAAAATTAATGAAATGAAAAAAATAATAAAACAAAAAACAATATAGCAATTAGAAAAGCTGGAAACCAAACTCAAATACTTATTTATGACTCCA
Source organism: Pimephales promelas (assembly GCF_988280905.1). Classification (NCBI taxonomy): domain Eukaryota; kingdom Metazoa; phylum Chordata; class Actinopteri; order Cypriniformes; family Leuciscidae; genus Pimephales; species Pimephales promelas. The sequence goes on from NC_142793.1 coordinate 19,016,606, forward strand.
AAAGTAACTGTGTTAAATGTTGCCAGGGTATTGAGTGGCATTTTATCCCAATGCTATGTACTTGGTCTAGACTTTTGGGCCATCATCTGGTATTTCGAACTGACCGAAATGTGAAAGCACAACAGTAAATATAGGTAATTTTACCCTTTTTTCCCAACCCTTAGGTTCTGATGTGCATGCCCTGTGACAAGGAAAGATGGAGACTTCCAACCAAACCCTTTCTCCAAGCCCTGGCTTTGCTAACACGACTAACTTTCCCCTAAACCGTTCATTCACACAAGTCAAGCTTGTTCTCGTCATTCTCGGACTGAGCACTTTAAGCCTGATCACAATCATTGGCAATGTGCTGGTCATGCTCTCCATCAAGGTCAACAGGAACCTCCAGACCGTCAACAACTATTTCCTGTTCAGTCTAGCATGTGCCGACCTGTTCATTGGTGTTTTCTCCATGAACCTCTACACCGTGTACATTGTGACTGGCCACTGGCCTTTAGGAGCTTTGGTCTGTGACCTCTGGTTGGCTCTGGACTACGTGGTGAGCAACGCCTCTGTTATGAACCTCCTCATCATCAGCTTTGACCGATATTTCTGCGTCACCAAACCTCTCAGCTACCCGGTCAAAAGGACCCACAAGATGGCAGGCATGATGATCGCAGCAGCTTGGATCCTGTCGTTCATTCTCTGGGCTCCAGCCATCCTGTTCTGGCAGTTCATCACGGGCAGCCGGACGGTTCCTGAAGGCGAGTGCTACATCCAGTTTTTCTCCAACGCTACGGTCACCTTCGGCACCGCCATCGCTGCCTTCTACATGCCGGTCGTCACTATGACCGTACTGTACTGGCAGATCTCCAAAGCCAGCCGCAGTCGTGTCCGAAGCGGAGACAATCGGGGAATTTCTAGAGTCAGTAATGATGGAGGCCAGGCTGGACCAACAACTAACAATAAGGAGAGGAAGTCAATCCAAGGAGGAGAGGAAATGATTCCACGCAGGCAGAGTGCTTCAGATGCCACTACAGGTTTGTATGACTTTTTTCTTCTTCCGTTAAACACAATGGAAGATTTTTTGGAGAATGTTCACACTGCTCTTTATACAATGTTATTGAGAACGGGGGCTGTCGTGCTCCAAAAAAAAGAGAAGAATAAAAATAGTTTATACGAGGAGTTTCCAAACTTTTTAATCAAGTGTTGTTATTGTTAAAGGGTTCATTCACAATGTCATTCCAAACCCGTAAGACTTTCATTCATCTTTGCAACACATATGAAGATATTTTAATGAAATCTGAGAGATTTCTGTTCCTCATAAATATATAAAAAAATACAGTATATCATATCATAAAGCTAATCCATATGGCTTAGTAAAATTATATGATGAACAGATTATAAATAACATTAAATCGAGTTTATTGTGAAAGTGTTTTAGATATATACCTACAGAAAAAAAATTACAGTACCTTTCAAAATTGGAAACTTTTTTTTTATGCTCACCGAGGTTGTATTTATTTAATCAAAAATATTGTAAAAATGTTAATTTTGTTAAATATTATTACAAATGAAAAGAACTATTTCTATTTTAATATTTTATATATTTAAAAAGTAATTTATTCCTGATTTTAAAGCTGCATTTTCATCATTACTCCAGCCTTCAGTGTCACATGATCCTTCAATTGTATTCTATGATGATTTGCTTCTCAAGAAACATTTCTTACTATCTTAATGTTGAAAAGTTTTGATACTTAAATTTTTTTCAGGACCCTTTGATGAATAGAAAGTTTATTAAATAGAAATAATGATGAATTATTTTTATTACCGATCCTTGATGAAATATATACGTATATGTGTGTATTTCTTTCTAATTTTATTGGATTGAGTAATCTCTAATATCTTATGATATCTGACTGTAATATTAGTAAATGTGTTGGAAATAATCAATATAAACATAAAACATTAACTAATTATCTAATCTAAAAAAAAAATTGGTTCACTCATATATAAGTGCACTTATATTGTAAGCAGATATACTTTGTGTGAGAAAAACAGACATATTAACTACTTTTAGGGTCTTTTTTGGAGCTTGGCAGCAGACCATATTATACAGTCAAGCACAAATATGTTTTTCCCTCCATTTATCTGAACCAAATATAGTTAAATCTTGGCATCATCTAAGATCTGACTGAAAATATATTGTACTCACCCGCAGGAGAAGAGCGAGAGAGTGAGAATGACTCTATATCTGGAAGTGTGGTCGCTTCTTCACACCAGAGGGACGAGGAGGCCGTATCGATAAGCACTAACGGTGACATCAGAAGCCGTCAGACCCAACCAGCTCCGCTGGCCACAGGTAGTTGGGTCAGATTTACCTGCTTCAGAACAACACCCCAAAAGGACCCGCAAAACACCTATAAACAAAACAACAAAGGAGGTCAGGACATGACCAACGGGAAGGAAAGGCTGAGTCTGGTGTCGCAGAAGATTCTCATGCCACGGTCTCAGAAGAGGAAGGGTTTATCCTCGCGGGAGAAGAAGGTAACAAGGACCATTATGGCCATTCTATTGGCGTTTGCAGCCACATGGACCCCCTACAATGTCATGGTACTCATCAACACTTTTTGCTCGGCCTGTATTCCAAGCACAATGTGGACCTTTGGCTACTGGCTCTGCTACATAAACAGTACGGTTAACCCCGCTTGCTATGCCCTGTGCAATGTCACCTTCAAGAACACCTTCAAACATCTGCTGACATGCAAGTACAGGAATATTCATGCCAGCAGAAAACAATAAGACAGTGGGCACAGAGAATATCCCCTTATTCACTACAGTGCCATCTTTGATTGAGGCTGAGGGATAGACATACATCTCTTCTGTGGGTTTTACTGCTATTTAATGTTTTTGGATTGTTCTTCTTATGAAATGCTGCAAAAACATCTTTCCAAGGAATTTCAGTAGACAAAACTACTTGCATGAGCTGTGGGAAATAAGTGATCTAGGAGTTACACAGGCTTTTACAGCGGATGCCACTAAAAACACAGCAAGTCTATCCCTCACAGCCTCGCTTCATACCTGTTGAAACATTCAAAGGTTATTTTTCAGCTGCCAAATTATTATAAGGACTACAGAAAAGAAGCAGTAAACTGTTTAATAATGTTCTTGTCATTATTAAGCATTATAAGTGTTTTTGATGCGTCCGATTCAAATGCGTAATCAATTCAACTTTTGTAATATAAATGTAAAGATATTTGTAACATTATATCTGTATAATATGCATGACATTTATAGATGTTATAAATATATATGTATTATAGTTCTCTACATATCAATATGATTTAATATTCCTGTCATTTAAGCAGATAATGGGGTTTCATTATATATCATTTGTATTTTAAAACGCACACATCTTTTGACTAATAAACGTCTTTTACAGCTATTTTTCATTACAATTTTTAAAGAAATACTATTTTATAGCTATTTGGATTTCTAGCTGGTGCAATATAGGTTTGTAAAATTGGAGTATGGGATTATGTAAGCATTTCTACTTGCAATTAAATGTACATAAAGCATCAATATTACAGCACTTTCTAGATGTTTATTAATCTGTGTGGTGGGAAAATAAAAAGAGAATTGTAGAACATGAAGTAAAAAAATTATAACAGGAAAACAATTTAGTTAAAAACAATTTTAGCTTTAATCATTTATAGGAAAATAAACAGACATCTTGTAGGTCTTTAACAAGCAAACTGGCCTCTTTTTTTTTTTTTTAACAAAGTTTAAATTGCATATGTTCCATTTTACCAGGGAGGAATCACATAAAACGAACAAGCAAGTTTTCCATCCTTGTCCACACACACGTGGTAAACTTTTTTTTTTCCTCTCTCCAATTGCTGGTATTTCAGGATAAATACTTAAAGGCAGTGACAAAATGCGTTTGTCAGTGGAAATGAGAAAAGACATTTTACCTCAATTTGAGGCTCAGAAAAACAAAGGCATTCAAGGGAGCCATCATATTTCAGACTATACCATTAGGAAGGCTGTTCAGTGTTTTATTGCTGATTCAATTTGAACTACATCAAGGCCCTTTTCCAAACAGGCTTAGTAACGAAGTACATGATGGTGCGACTGTGCGTCTTATTAATATAATACACGTCTCTAGAAAAACAAGACATCACTGGCGACACTGAGGTAGCGTAAACGTTACGAGGCGTAGCAGGGCAGGATCTCAGATGCGTCTCCTAAACCCTTGACCTCGGTCATTTGCCAAAGTCCCAAGTTCAACACCTTAAGGCAGGGCAGCTGCGTGATTCTCTCTAGTCCCCTTTTGGTTATTTTGGTGCAGCCGTACAGGTCGATCCCGGTCAGCTGCGTCAGGTGATCCGCAATGAGCTCGAGGCCCTTGTCCGTGATCCGGACGCACTGGCCGATGTTCAACGTCTTCAGTTCGTGCATCTGCCGGACCATCCTGTTGATCCCGTCGTCGCTGATGTGGCACGAGCAAAGCGACAGGGATTTGAGCTGGTACAGGCCCTGCGCGATGTAAGCCAGGCTCTGGTCGCCCACTTTGTCGCAAAACGACACGTCCAGCCCGTACAGCCTCAAAGCGCCCATGGAGAGATGCATGATGCCTGTATCGCTGATGTTGTCGCAGGAGCGCAAGTTAAGAGTCCAGAGTTGGGTCATGTGTGACAGGTGGATCATGCCGGCGTCGGAAATCCCGCCGCAGAAGCTCAAGTTCAGGACTTTCAGCTTACTGAGCCCCTTGGAAATGTGCTTGAGCGACAGATCGGTGAGTTTCTGACAGTCCTGCAAGGTGAGGTGCTCCAAACTCAAGCATCCCTCCGCGGCGCTGCGCGTCATGCCGGCCAGGTGCCCGATGCCCACGTCCGAAACGTGCCGGCAGCTTCTCAAGTTCAGGCTTTTGAGGTTATGAAGGCCCCACGCGATGAGCAACAACCCCGTGTTGGTGATGTTACTGCACCCACCGAGATCCAACAGTTCCAAGTTCTTCAGATACTGCGCAATCCTGCCCAAGCTGGAATCAGTGATCTGTTTGCAAAGGCTGAGGTTGAGGATCCTCAATGAGGGTATGTCCTGCACGAAAGCATGACCGAGGCCGTTATCTGTTAGGTTGTAGCATCCACTCAAGTTAAGGCTCTCGATGTTGGGCATGCCCTGAATGACATAGCTGAGGCTGCGTCTCAGGCTGAGGATCTGGACTTTTTTGATCCCTCTGGTTTGGAGGCTGGGGAAGAGCGATGGGTTTGCTCTTCTCAGATGGAGTTTGGCTTCTACTCCCCTCCAGACTGATTTGTGGTACGAGGCGTCTCTCCATGCGGTGCACACTTGCGCGACTCTGCCTTTGCCTTTAACGTCCAGGTAGTTGAAAATCATCGCTAAGATCTCCGGGAAAAGGCTCGAGATGTGGATCTCCATTTCTAAGAGCAGTTCGTTAGCTTAGCGAAGTTAGTAGTGTGGAATTCTGCCGGCGAGGACCGCATGTAAAACAAAACACCGGGAGAAATGTCAGAGCGAAGTAAACGTACAACAAAAATAAAAAACGACCGCGCTTTGTTGCATTTAAAACTTGGTGTGAGATTCATTCGCTCGGAATAACCAGCTTACGTCGGAGTAGACGCTGTATTTGCACCGCCAGGTCTTAGTAACGGCTGTTTCCAGATCGCGACACATGTTTAGTAAACATACATTCAAATCCATGAAAAAGCTCACCGAAAAGACTTTGAAAAATGAAACGTTTATGGTTGGAGAAAACAAACGATTTCGCATGAATACAAACCAGCCATTTGACGAAAACTATGGAGTCCGGTTTCCGGTAGCCTTTGTCTTCATCCTTTCAAAACGGGGAGGGTGAATATTCTCCGGATTGTTTTTATTGTATGAAAAATACCATACGTTTATGTTCAAAATGTCCGAAGTGTATATAAAAAATGATTATTTTTTTCTTTAAAAACTTATACGGCATTGCATTTTCCCAAATTAATTCAAATTGTGTTTATTTACAACAACAACACCCCCATTCGTGATGGGATGTCCGACTCGTTTCGGCGAATCGGTTCTTTTGAGCAGTTTCAAAGAACTGCTTCACAAAACTGATAGACGCCTACGTCAAGGCGCACGCGATCCTTTTAAAATGCACGTATTGTCTGACATTTTACATTCATAAAACATAAAAATCACATTTTGAAATCATTTTTATTGATAAAACCAGACATTCAGCTAATAAAAACTATACAAAAGAATTTACGTCTCATAGTTGAAAAGGTTACGACACAGAAGATAAAATTAAACATTCTGTTTTGTGTGTTGATGAAACACAAAATTAGGTCCTCATTTCTCATATTTAGGTACTATATAGCAACTTTGATTCAAATCCTCGTTTCACTCAAAATGCCTATTTCGTTTTCTGCTAATTGGGATTTCAATGGGTCTCGGTACAGCGAATTTAGCAAATAATAGCAAAACGTGTTGTTGGTTTATGAAGCGTTTCAATCATAGACTGTAAAAAAGGGTTAAACTTATTTATTCAAAAGATTCGGTTCAAAAGAATGATTCATTCACGAATCAAACCTTGCTTCCGGCTCAACGTCACCGGACGTAAACAAATACAAGCTCCAGTTATCTCGTTTTCACGCATATTTCCTCGGCAAACCTGTTCATTTTATCGAAAGAGTGACTAAAGGAAATTATAACAAAATCTAGAAAGACAAACATAGATATATGAGCCTGACCCGTATAAAACCGAGCCATCCTCTTACACTCTGAAACAGTCATAAACATGAAGCATAAAAGTATCTTACTACAAATTCATTCTTGTTGAGGTTGTCCACAGCAGCACACATGAAAGCTGATAACAAATTCAGTATGAAACAAAGCACAGACTTCAGAAATGACAGTGCAAAGTATTAAAGTACCACTGTAAACCTTTCAAAATTCTAAAAATGTTCCTTGTGTAAAAATCTAAGCTCAATTTCTTTCTATAAAACTACAGAGAAATTGATCAATTTATAAACTAAGTCAAAAAGCTTCCATACATAAAAATAAGAGAAACAAAAATAACAACTCTTTACCTTACAATGTTTCATATATTCTATTCTAGAATATACATTTATCCAATTATGCCTATGGCTATTTAACAGTTTAAATTAACTATTTAATTCTAAAGAAATCAGTCAATGGCCTTTTTAATTTAAGCAAATGTTATATAAAATTACCTTATTAAATAACATCTTATAGCCAATAAGATACATTTTCTATGCAGTCTCATCTAACACATTTTTTCCTGCATTTGAACTATTTTATCAACTAGCTAAAAGGGAGTTTTTGTTAACATTCAATTAGCAAACTCTGTTTGCTCTCTGGCAGCTCATAATCATCACATAAAATATCAACAAGCTTGAGAACATACAATGTTCTGCACTGTATTGTCATTAGCAATAGTTATTCTCACAAATTGAGAGATAAATTTCATTTTATACCATTAAGAGTGCAGGTTAGATTGGCAATGATTTATAAGCACTAAATGTAGTTTTTAAAAGCCCTATGACAATAAATAGTGCATGAGATCAAGAGTGACAGTAATGGAAGAGATTTCTACATTTAGTGATACTGTCACCTCATAACACAAGCTCACTTTAGGTGCAGTCACATTTTGCGAACTAAAAAGGTCAATTGTCAATAATGTAAAGATGGATTCCTATTGAAATGACTGGATTTTCCTCATGAAAATTCACCAGCAGTAAATGTGACTGCAGCTTTAAACATAAAATGAGAGACAGTAAAATGAATACGAATTAAAATCGTCTATTATCGATGAAAAGCTATGAAGAAAAATTCACAGGTTTAGAACATTATGAAAACAATTGCTTTAAACAAAGTCCTCTCCCATTTTTCCGCAAAGCAGCCTCGGCTTTTTAAAAATACATAACGTACAGAGCTACTTCACAAGTTCACAGAAAGAAAAAAAAAGTAGTAGTTTATGATCAATCATCTGAAATGGATTTTTCACAGCAATTCATTCCATCAGCTAGTTTTCCTGCTTGTTCCAAAAGAATCGGAGCGGCAGTGGGAAAAGTCGATGAAGACTCCGTCAGGATCCGATTCCAGTGAGTCCAGCCCCTGCATTACAATGGTCTCCGGACTGGAGGAGCAGCTCGGGGGTGACGGAAGGCCTTTGTCCACCTCGGGTGAAGCCACCTGGGCGTCCGGTGCGTGCAGACACCCCGCGGAGGTGTGGATGAAGACGGGCGGAGAAATTAGCGAGGGCTGTCCCGTGGCTCCTCGCACCACGCCGGACAGGGTGAGCTCGTGATCCAGGGATAGTCTGGGGGTCGAGCTGGTCTCTATTCCCACAGACAGGGCCGAATAGCCCTGGTGCTCTATGCAGGAAGTGACATCGCATGCGGAGTGGCGCCGGATGCCCACGCTGCCCACAGAGCTCACTTCGGAGTCGTACTCGGCCACGGGGGTCAGCATGGGGATGTTGTAACTCTTGGAGCGCACTACTGGGTTACTGGAGGGCAGGTCTGCAGACTTGGACCAGCAATACTGCAAACGCCTCTCTGGAACGATTTTCAAGATCTTAGTTATGATATACTGCTTTTTTACAGTACCGTTCTGATACACATTACGGGGGTGGGAGTATATAAGATTTACTTCTTCCTGCTCCTTTTCGCACATGTAACTTTGTTTGCTGCTCATTTGTTGTTTTTATATACTTTCTTTTCCATGTTTGAAATAAAGATTTCAAATTCAAATACTTTAAATTCAAGTGGCTGAATTCATATATGATCAGAGCAAATGTTTATGGGTGGAGAACATAATTGGGACAGTTCGTCTATTTATTAAATGCAAAATGAATGCAAGTTATTTTTTAGCACATTTATCAAATTAGATTTGACATTTTCAATATGCTTTTGCTGGAATTCAAGAGATTAATCACAATAATTTTATTCTACTGACAGCCCTCATTTTTAACAGTAATAATTAAATATAGAAAAACACATTTTTGGACACATTTCAGTGTTTATCTCTCCTTCTTTCACTGTAAAAAAATATTGTTGGTTAAACTTAAAAAAAATAAGTAACCTGGTTGCCTTAAATTTTTAAGTTCATTGAAATGGAAAAAATGAGTTAATACAATGAAGGAGATCAGAAACTCAAAATATTATGTTATCTGAACTACATAAATTATCTAAGTTGATTTGACAAAAGAAAAAATGATGTGATTACAATTCGTGAAAATATTTTTTTACAGTGTTGCGACATATGTTATTACTTGAGACATAATTTGTATTTCTGTATTCTTTTTATAGTTTTTCCTAGCCACTGTTATTTTTTGTGTAAAGTGATCTACAAAAAATTGAATTCAAAATATTTATCTTAGGTTTATACAATGAAGTTTATTCTAGCAGTGTGTAGAAAAAAAGAAACAAATACAAAGTAAATCTATTACAGATATTATTTTAAATTTAGCAAATTATATCAATCTTAATATTTTGAGCTTAATCTCACACAGTGTAAAAAATTAATAAATTACAGTCGTAATAAATTAAAACATCCACCTTTTTACCTAACCTTTTTTTTATCTCTGAATATATTAAAATAAATGACATTTTAAAACATAAGTATGTAATGTAAATTATTTTAAATGACTGTATTTTGGATAAAAAATAATAATAAACACAGCCTTGCAAATAAATGCAGACATGGTAAGCATAACATTTGTGTGTGAACTATCCAGCGAGAAAGAAACGAGACTAAATGTTGTGTCTGTAATGCTGGTGTCTCACCGATCACACACGAGCAGTGAGATGCGCCACACTCATGTGAACACAGTCCCTGCGTGCTCAGGTACGGAGACACCACCTTCTGAATCAGAGACTCCAGCTTCAGGTATTCTTCACTCACACCTTTGGATTCATGAACCCCCTGTAAGAAGTGAAGATGACATATTTAGGAGTTTCACCTTGACTATCCCTTTTACAGTCGTTCTAGTTGAGACACTTACATGACACAATTGTTTACGCCATCACAAATTATCTGTCTTGAAGTCACTATGCTATCATTTCTGGGTGCAGCTCATGACGGGATGGCTGGAACCTTCAGGTTATCTAAGAGGATTGTGAAAAGGGTGTGCTTGCAGTTCATGTGTACCTGTAACACTAAAAGCATCTGGACGATGGAGGGAGGAACACGGGCTCGTGGTCTGGACAGAGCCTCCTCGAGCTTCACGTTAAGGGTGATGGTGTTACGAAAGTGCAGCAGGGCCAGCTGACGCACCGACGGCTCCTTCCCCTGAACATGAACATCATGCACACAGATTCACACACCGCTGCTGTATCTGATGTCTGACAGTATGACTGGACTGTACCTGTACTGGGTGGAAGATGGCTTGAAGCATATTGAGAACATCGCAAAAGAAAAAGTCCCATGTCTCAGCCAAAGAGTCCAATAACTTCTGACCTATTTCAGCAAAACGAGAAACAGATTGTGTTGCTTGTGTACAAAGTGAAATGCTGTGTAATGTTGCAATTCTGTACATGTGTTTTGTTGTTCAAATGGGAGGGTATACCTTCATAAAACCTTATTTTGTCCCGTAAAATGACCATGCCTTTTGTTAAAAGTTGATTCTGATAATGGGGGGAAAAGGAAGGAAAAAGTTTATATAAAAAATAAAAAAAGAGTATATTAGAACAAACACATCTCTGGAAAAACTGATTCTTAATAACATTTTCTAACCTGGAGGTATTCAGTAAAGAACGAGCCCAGCTCTGTTTTCAATAGCTGCCTGAGAACAAATATACAATATTATAAACATGTTAACAAATGTTTCAGAAGAAAAATATAAAATTCTTAAATATAATGTAAAGTAAATAAAGCATTTGATTTAAATGACTGTCAAAAACATGCTGAAATATTTCACCCCAAAATGTAATGAAAAAAAAAAACAAAAACACTTAAGCCCGGGACACGTCATAAAAATATGACATGAAAAGTTATGAAAACATGAATCTATTACTAGGAAAAAAACATTACAACTTGCATCTGCACACAAGGACACTAATGCGCATGTGAACTTGAACATGCTAGTTTTCATTATTATTATTATATATATATTTTTTTTTTTACAAAACTCTGGATGCACTTCGCTTAACAGCGCGCTGATACACGGGCAAATAACATTTGGTCACTCTTGCCCATCCCTAGAATATATTTAGCATAAAAGTGCCTGTTTTTTGTACTGTTTTCTCATTGTTATAGGCATTATTTTAATCACAATTTCCCCAAAATACTTATTAAAGAAATGAAAAAAAAAACACTTTATTTACACAATTATTTATACAACAAGGTAGTACCATTATCATTATGATCTTTAACTGTTTTTAATCACTGTGTCCAGACAAAATGATTTCCATTAGTGCATTATTATACTGAGATGTGCATAGAAAATAATGAGAATGATAAACAAACCTAATAGTAAAACAATGCAGATGCATTACAGTAATGAGAATGAGGGATGTTCTTATTTATGATATATAGAATAGTGTCACAAATTCAATGCAAAATAATATTTTTTTTTACAAAAAATTAAAAAAATATATATATATATATATATTTTTTTTTTTTTTACAAAAATTAAGCTTAGCCTTCTTTATAATGATAATAACCATGGATTCCTTTTTTCCGTGGTTTAGAATGACTATGGTTTACAATTTAAAGTGTGAAATCCCCTTTTATGTCAAATAATTTCTTATTTTTTACTCTTGATTTTGGGGTGAATTATGATGTGGGTATGTTTTTTTTATTTGGGATGTTCTTGCTTCACAATTATTCTTGTAATAGTTACATAATATCGGACTGAGGCTCTGCGTCCTCTCACAACTGTTCTGTGCTGATAATGTGAAGCCTCAGATCACAGCTGACAGTGTGTTAAAGTCTACATTTCACACACCGCTAACAGTAACCATTATAGCGAAATAAATAATTCACAAAAATGTATAAAAATGTTGTTTTGCCTCACCTCACGCCTTCATTGAGCGTATAGAGTTCATTGTCTGCCAGTCCTTTCTTTTGGAATACAGCAATAACTGCGTTGTGAATGCTGAAATAAATCACACAGACGTGAAATTACATCTCAGTTTATGGACATGTGCTGGACACAAAACACGCACTAACTAACCTGTTCCATGTGGCATTAGGGCCTGATCCTCTCTCTTCCAATGAAGCCTTCTCATTTTTCCCCAGCTGACTCAGATTTGGAGAACTCACCAACTTTAAGCGGTACAGAGTCCTCATGGTTAAAAACACACAACAGTTAGTCCAGAACCACAACAACAAGTGAGAGAAGGGGAGGAGCTAGAGAGATGCAGCTAGAGACGTAGAAGGGGAGGAAACTACTGCTTTACTGTAGAGAAATCAATTTCCTTCCTCCTAACATTACATTAATATCCTTTCCTTAGTCTCTCTCTGTCACACACACACACACACACACACACACACACACACAAGGATAAACCAATCTTGTTTAATAGTTATGCAACACAAAACATTTCTTTCACACTCCCAGTACAAGGGAGTAACAGCCTGTTCCTCCTGTGCAGTGTGAGGTTTTAAAATACCTCAAATCATGAGGTTTGTTGAATAGAGGTTCACTAAGCACTGAAGCTTATGATTTGTACCAAGAGAATGATAATAAATAGACTATATATTTAATATATCTTATTTAATACATTTATTTATTTTTTCATTATTACATCAATATTATAATATTATCCCTGTACTAATATATATAATAATAATAATAAATAATAGAATAAATTATATAATGTGATAAAATATATTTTATATTCCAAATTTGGGGAAAATTGGACAAATGTTCGAAAAATAGAAAAATTGGTATGTATGTTGTCAGAGAATCGATCAAATAAAATGAGCAAAACTAATCAAAAGTTATTAGCATTTTTTATTTTGTTATAATTATTGACCACAAGGTGGCGCTGCCCTGAAACCTTTTAAATACGTTTAAGGCATTGTGCCGAAGACACATAGCCCATAAATATACATAATTAAGGCTAAATGTCTCAACCGCACTGCTGGCCACTGGAGGTCGACGTTCGAATCTGGCGGCCATCTTGTCACAGGCAGCTCGCTCACTCGTAACATTGTGTTTTAATGGTGCATGTACTTTTTAAATAACCATAACTTGCTAAATTTTCTACCGATTTTCAAACGGTTTGGTTTGTTATAAACGTCAGAGATGTAGTTATGACACCGCACACTTATGAATAATAAGTGTATCAAAAAGTAGCAACGTTAATAACGCTTCTAAGAAACCAAACCGTTTGTAAATCCGTCAAGATTTCGACGAGATAAGAGTATTTGTGTTCGTGCGGATCACTCATCTTACATCAGGTACTACAGAGCCCGCCAAAAAGCTTGCCTGTGACAAGATGGCCGCCGGTTATGATGATAGAGACTCCGCCGTAAGACATCTAGCCTTTATTATAGATATCCATGACATAGCCTACCAAGTTTTGTAACGATATGCCAATGCATTCGTAAAATAAAGCATTTTACGACAAATTCAAAATGGCCGACGCCCAAATGGCAAAATTTCATCCGATTCAGCATGGCTCCCCACATTGAAAGAGACCAGTATTGTGATTTTTGGTCAAACTGGTTAGATGTTATATACAAAAAAATTCAGTTTTCATATCTTCTGACCACTAGGTGGCACAGTGGCAAAACATGCACTCAAGTCATGGTTGCCATTACAGATACCAAGTTTGGTTGCGGAGATACAGTCTCAAGTCTATTTTGGAGTACTCAATGTCAAATTCGTTTGCATGTTGTTCAAAAACTGATTGAAGAATCAAATTGAATTCTGAAGATCATCCGGTTCAATTTTCGTGAAAATCGGATAAACGTACTAAAACGGTCTAAAAATATAACAAATAAATAATAATATTTTCCAAATATAAAAATACATTTATACTGTATATATAGGTTACTGTATATTATTATGTATTTATATAAGAACCAAATTACAAGCTATTGACTTTTCATAGCATGCTGTGGTGGTGACTGTACTCTATTGACATTGGTCCTGACTGCACTCATTGAATTTACATTAATATCGGTCTGGTTCCTGGAACTGAGTAATCTATGTTACGTCATGTCTCCTGTGGCATCATATTGATGCTAAATAATTATACATAAAATGGGTCCCTCAGCAGGTATTAAATTGAGGAATGTCACACATTGTGAGATTTATTATTCTTTTTTTTTAATATGGCTCATTTAGGGTATAAGTAACAAGGGAAAACACAGGAATCATAAACAAATAACAGGATACGAGTATGTATAGCAGGATGTGAGTGTGTTAATAGTTCCGTTCACATCAGTTGTACCTCCTGAATGGATGACTGCTCCCATCCATGAGAAGATGGTGTGGCAGAGCAAACAGGGCAGAGAAGCTGAACGTGGATGATCTAGGGACGGGTCGATCAATGTGGGCTCCGCTCAAGTTCTCCAGCATTGTTATCGAAAGGCTGCCAGATCCTCCGTTCATTCAGAACATCTCTGGTCCTTCTGAAAACACAAGTGAATAAAGAAATCAATTAAATGAGAAAAGGGTTGGAATGTTTGCTACTACTTCTATCTTTAAAGGGATAGTTCACACAAAAAAATTAATTCTCTGATGATTTACGCTCTCTCATGTTGTCCCAAACCTGTATGATTTATTTCGTTCATCAGAACACAAAATAATTTATATTGTGTACTGGTCGCTCTTTTCCAAGTAATTATAATTAACTGAAACTTTCAAAAGAATGCAAAAAAAGTATAAAAGAGGTTCATACAACTTGTGCGCCATATTCCGCTATATTCTGCCACAACTGCTTTGTGTTAAATACAGACTGAAATTTAATATATGTTGGTGCACTGTGTATAATTATTTTGTGTGTGTATATATATATATATATATATAAATACACACACATGCATGTATATTTAAGAAAAAAATAGTATTTATATATAAAATATTTATATATAATATAAATTATATATAAATCTATATACAGTATATACATGAAAATATCTCTTAAATATATACAAGTATGTGTGTGTAGTTATATATATAAAATAATTCTACACAGTGCACCCACATATATTATGTAAACAGAAACTTTTATTTTGGATCCGATTAATCATGATTAATCATTTGACAGCCCTGTTTAATAATGCAAAGAAAATAGAGACTTAAAATAGAGCTACACATTCTTTTCTTTATATATATATATATATATATATATATATATATATATATATATATATATATATATATATTGTGTTCTGCAGAAGAAATAAATGAATAAAGATTGAAACAAAAAATTTTAATAAAATTTTCGGTTAACTAGCCCCTTAAATTTCACAAATCCCAGTTGCAAGCATTTGGTAAACACTCTAGAATAGATTATGAGGTCATGTTAAAACTAATTCATATAAGACAGCTGAAGTGAATACCCTACTTTTTGTAAACTATTATTCTGCCATAGATTTAGAAATATCAGTTTTATTCTGTTCGGCGGTTTTAAAGTAGGTATATGGATCGATGTGATTGTTTACGTTCTTCATGTCATTCTCCATGTGTTCCTCCTCAGCAACACAATTCACCCCGCGCCCCCTACTGGACCATTCGAGAAGCATCGCAAAAGAAAATAGGCTACTACAACAAAAGACTTGTCTTGCATCAGGCTGTCATCATTTGTTCAGGCGGCCGTAAGAGCTTTTTATGAGCTCTTAAAAACACACACACGCATCTCAACATCCTCGACCTAAATATGTGACTTTGCTATATGTTTCACTTTCCCTGAAGCATCATGTCAGTTTCTCTTTGTTCATTGAACGTGCCAGGACACGACACGAGCCACGATGTATCGCAGGAGGAGTCCATTTCCCTTTCTAAAGTGCAGACAGGTAAAGGGGACTGTGAAACATCGACGTCTGGGTAATCCCGAGAAGGCTGTTTGAGAGGAAGAACATCGCTTCCCATCCTGGACTAACAGACATCGCTATTAAAACTCGATACGAATCAAACAACTCAACTGACCGTGTTACAATGCATCAATTTCTATTGATTACATATTCCATCCGTAGCCAAGCTATAAGTTATTCATTGCGGGATTGACGCACTGGGTACTCAATGTACCCAATGGTGATCATGGCACTTTTGTTATTTACAAACAGCGCAACAATGCACCATTCATCCAGGAGAAAACGCAATATAGCAGAAACCACTCCACGCAAACAGTAGTGCAGTAACAGTCAGTGTTTCAACTCACCGTCATGTGGTCCGCGTGCAAAGTGAATAAGAGCAGCCAGGGGTATTTAAGTAACTTCAGTGAGGACGGAAACAATAAATATGACGCTCTACACTTCAGGAGAAACTAATCCATAAATGCGGATGTGGGTTTATGCGGGGTTAATGGATCATTCCCGTGGCATCCCCAATACTCGCCCCTCCTATTCGCTTCCCGAGTTGCAGACTGTGACCAGACGGCAGTCCAGACTGGGCGCGTTCACGCCCGAGCTCGTGCGTACGCGCCATTGTGCGAAGGGTCGAGATACACTTGAACAAAGCGAGACGTTAGAATGGAAAGCAGCCTATCATTTTTTAATTTGTATCATTTTCATATGCTAACATTTAATAGACATTAATAAAGGAAATTAGATTCCCGTTTCGCTTTAAGAGCTCAGCAGGAAGCCATATTAATAAAATCCATATTCAATGCAATCAGTCAGTGGGGGATATAACCAGACTGCAATCTTTATTCGGATCCCTATTTTAGATTTAGGAAATCCCTGCTGAGTTGACTGTGACAGGGATATAATTTAGCACACCAGCGGTTTATCTTAAAGGGGCGGAGCAAAATTTTAATAAATTGATTTTGAAAATAAAATCTGCTATTTATGCTATGGTAGGCCAAACGGGACGCTACTTCGTAATAGATTGCATCTGGATGTTTTGTTTATTTAATTTTTTAGGATTTGTTTTTAAAAAATGTAAAAAACCCAAACAATAAGACTTATTATTGTTTGAGTTGTACAGTGTTTTTAATTCATAGGTTGAGCGAATGATTCTGTGTATCATTCATATATTCATTGCACACAAAAATAAATGTATTTGACAATTTATTCTGGAAGAAAGGGCTACTGAAAAGTGTACAAATCTTTTTGGTGACCGAATTTAAAGATGCGATGAAATAGTAGAAGTATAGCGACATTTCTTTTTTTCTCTATTGTGATGTAGCTATCTGAGTGTAACAGATTACCCAAAAAAATGATAATAAATGTTGGTAAGTAAGGGACAAGGTTGTATACATCGGCTATTGATTGGATTTTGAGATGTAGGAGTTACGCTGTTCACACCATGTCATAATTACGTAAATAAAGCACTAGCTGTAATAATAAAGCTATGATGTCATACCATAGACTGTACCGATCGACCTGCACAGCGCTTCTTCAAGTCGAACTCTCTATGACGTATTACGCACGTGCGTGTGGGCGGGGCGGCGTAAACGTGGTTGTGGCGCTGCGGCGGGCATTTTCAAACGCTCAACCAATACCAGATAATTCTACCGTTCGGCGTTTACATTAGAACGTTCCAGTTAGAAACATTGACTGAACGCTTACCAGTTAAATGTGTCGCCTCGTCGACAGAAAGTGGGGTAGATAGATGGTAGCTCACTATGGGCGTTCACTAGCGCGTAATGTTGTGTCAGACTTCCTGTTGTTACAGTTTAGCGACCTCCACTCACATTATATATATTCAACATCGTTTAAAAGAGAATATTGACGGATTTTGAGACTTGGCGATCAGAAAACACACATGGATCACTCTAGTGGGAAGCAAGAGGAGAGGAAACCTCATACAACTAGCACATGTTTTGGTCAGGTGTGTGTGTGTGTTTTTTAGTGGACAGTTTTTAACACTTTGTAATGGTCATGTTGACAAGAATTACAGAAAGGACACTTCATAATGTATTATAATTATATTTCCGGAGTTTAGATATGCATTTGTAACTTTATGTTTGTTGTAGTATGCATACACTGCGGAGGAGTACCAGGCAGTCCAGAATGCTCTGCGGCAGAAACTCGGACCTGAATATATCAGCTCCAGACAGGCTGGAGGAGGACAAAAGGTCACAATTAATGTGCTTCTTGTAATATTTAGCCTTGCATATTTAATATATAGTTTATTTATTTAGCCGTTTTCCAGATTATTTGACATTTGCCTTGGTTTTGCAGGTGTGCTATATCGAAGGTCACAAAGTTATAAGCCTTGCCAATGAAATGTTTGGATATAATGGATGGTCACACTCAATATCTCAGCAAAATGTCGGTAAGGACACCATCACATTTGCAGGGATGTTTTGTCATCAAGATTCTCAAACATTCCCATTTATGCTGCATTTAAATCCGGTTGATACTTGATTTTGAAAGGGGATGTGGTCAATTTTATGTTACAGATTTTGTAGACCTTATCAATGGGAAATTTTATGTTGGAGTCAGTGCCTTTGTAAAGGTCCAATTGAAGGTAAGCACTCTGACGGGAAACACGCAGCATTGTGAGGAGGAGCACACATGTACCATTCTGTTCTGTCTTTTCCATAGGATGGCTCGTTCCATGAGGATGTAGGTTATGGCGTGAGCGAAGGCCTCAAATCCAAAGCTCTGTCACTGGAAAAAGCAAGAAAAGAAGCCGTCACAGATGGATTGAAACGAGCACTCAAGTAATTATTTCTGAGAAGTCATTTTTGGCATTCTGTGTTAAATATTTTGAATAAAAAAAGTACTTTTATTCAGCAAGGATATATAAAAAAATTATCAAAAGTGACAGTAAAGGCATTTATAATATAAAACATTTCCATGTCAAATAAATGCTGTTCAGCCTGTCCAGCTTTATTATTATTATAATGTACTGGCTAATTGTCCAGCACACCTTACAGAATTTTAATTGAATTGTAATTTTATTTTACAATAAGGTGTTTTGGAAATGCGCTTGGAAACTGTATTCTGAATAAGGAGTATCTCATAGCCATCAATAAAATACCAAAGCAGGTAAGAAGTCATCTTAAAAATTTGGGTCAAATTTGTGACTCATTTCAATGTATTTTTTTTATGTATGTACCTGAAATACATTGTATTTCCCGTCATCGCAGCCACCTCCTCCTTTAGACCCGGACAAAACCAAACGCTGTGATGGCGAGCCGTCCGTGGAGAAGGCCAGGTTCGACAGCCTGGCCCGAGCCAACAGCAGGGAATTTATCAAACCGGCAGAACCAGCCAACATCCCTTTTGAGCGAATGGGAAGTCGCCCTGTACGAGGAGGGCATGAGAGCGCCACCGGATCCAGGACTTCATTGACAAACACGACAGCACATTCTGGCAACACATCAGCTCACCAGGATTCTGAAAACAGGCCCAGCAATATCTCAAGGTGAATTTATTTGGTGCTAACTTTGACTACAAAACTAGCCAGCTGCGCTTGTGATAAATGTGCTACTCTCATGTTGTTAGGTCAGCAGCTGACATGGCTGACCTGTCCTCGTCTGATCCTCCACTGGACTCCAAGCAGCAGAGGAAGCTGAGACAGCAGCAGCTGCAGCTGAAGTTTAGACAGGAAATGGAGGCGAAGAAGTTGCTACAGGAACAGAGAACCGAGCCATCAAACGCTTGCACGGAATCGCTGCAGTCCGAGCAAGGTGCGATGGAAAATTTAAGGGTTCATGTTTTAGCCATGAGTATAAATCATTTAAGCCTTTCGCCTGCAGGAGTGTCAGGTGTGTAGCGTTGTCCATCAGTGGGTTTATCGTTTTAGGACGGGCTGTAGGTCCTGTTAACCACAGTACACCAAACGGACACCTGGTGACCACTAAACAGGAGGAGTATCTGGCTGGTAAGGAATATTTTTAAGAAAAGTGCCAGTGGTAACATAACTTCATTTAATAAAGATTTTTCAACATTTTCAGATGACATTGACATTATTGCAGTTTCACTGATCCGAAATTGAGTGATTTATTCTTACAACCTATTTTTATGTGTATTAAAAATATTTTGCTGACTATTTTAGGAAGGGGTCATTTGCAAGTGATTCATATTTGGGGGTTCTTGGCTTCACACAATTTGAAAATCCTGCTTTGAAGTAATATTAAATACACACAAAAACGTAAAAAACATTTTAAAGCTTAAACTACCAGTCCTCTTATTTTTACTCAAAGCGTGGCCAGTATATCTATATTTTAAGGGGTTTAAAATGACACAATATGGAGTAAATTGTAGAACTTTGGTTTTAGGTTTTAATACAGGAACAAGGTTGTTAGATTATGAGGTAAAATATATAAAAATGTCTCACTTCTCAGATGACCCAGAATTATGGAACTTCACTCTGGATGGCATTGATCTTCTCGAAGATCCTGCAGCAGGATCCACAGAACCTCCTCGTCCCACCACGCCGAGCCAGCACAAGATGATGACACGCAGCAAGACCCCGCAGAGAGCCCAGTACTTGAGACCACCAGCTCAACCTCAGGGTCACGTCGTTCCTCGAGGCCAGGGAGGATATGGACAGTTCAGATCCTCTGAGATGAGAACTACAGCAGAAGCAGGTACAATCTGACTTATGTTCACTTAATAAATAAATACATGCTCATTCATGACAAACTTTTATAAGAAGGCAAGTATATGCATGCCCACTTCTGTTTTTTGCCTCTTCACTCATGCAAACATCACATGTCCCCGTTAATATAAATAGCCAGGAACATTTCAGAGCTGGCAGTGTGTGGCCCACAATTCTAGAACCAGCCTGTGCTTGTTGACTTTGCCTGTTCTAGCTTCTTTTAACCATGGACCTGTTGTAATTGTTAATAAAGGTGGACAACAGAGCCCATACAGACACGGCCAGATGATGAAGAAACGAAAACTGGAGACGCAATGTATTTAACTATTTATTTTCTTTTAGAAAGTCTTGTTTTTACCTAGATTGTTTTTTTGTGAATAAATGTTTAATACGTGGTCTGTTTTTGACTGATAAAGCTAATTTGTAATAAATGCAAACATAAGCAGGACAATTTTAATCTGATTTTTGGAGATTAAAAGTCTGTTGAAAGGATTGAAACTGTATTCCCAGGTTATTTTACTATGCAACGAATTCACTATGAAACATTATTGATTATGAATATTTAGATCAGTTAATAATTTAATTTAGTAAAATTATTACAATCAACCCGCCTGTTCGTCCCGTGAACACTCAGCATTAATTGTTTACTAATAAGAGATATTTTTAATTTCGGGCAGCAATGAAGGCCCGAGGAAGAGAGGACTAAAAGGAGGAAGGGCTTACGGGCAGTCCATTTAAAGCTTGATAAAGGTCACACCTTTCGAGGTTGGCTCAACCACTAAGAAAGGGGGAATTTCCTCTGAAGAAACTGAAAGATAAAAAGCACCAATTTATAGAGGCCAAACATGGTATAGGTGACCAATGATTCTAGTGTAAATTACACAGCACAAAAAATACAGTCAGTAATTCGCAAAATGTTGTTCATATTCATTTATAGATCAGTTCATCTATAATTAATGCTGCAAAGTCTGTATTAAAGGCTGTTTCAGTCTTCCCCATTGTCTCTGTCTTGAACACGTGACCACATTTATAACAGCAATAAAACCAACTTATCTGATCATGGTAACTAAGAACTTCTTGCCCTTTTGGGGGATGGGACCACAGATCCCAGAGTAAGTTTAAATATTTTTAACTATAGCAAATACTTGGTTCTGATTTGTCTCAGTCGTTACAAATATTAGGCCCTGTTAACACGAGAACGCTCACGGGTGAAAACGTAAAAATATTTTATCGGATGTGCCGTTCGTTTACACAGCGAAGCCGTTTTTGAGGCATAAAAACGCAAAAGAGTGAAAATATTAAAAACGCTCCACCGCCGCGTTCCCGTGTAAACGGTAAAAGCGCAAAAGTCTGCTTGACAGTGAAGGTTGTACGCAGGCGTGTGGACTTGGTGTTGTAGTATGCACTCACAGCCGCCTGAAGTGCAAACTACATTTAATTTCATACACTTTTGCGCCACCATTTGCACAGGGATTTCCCACACAAAACGCTCGTCTAAACACAGAATAAAAAGTGATGACGCAACGCCACTTTTGCGTTTTCTCTTCAAAATCGTTTCCGTGTAAACATAGCCTTAGTAGCTGACGAGAAGGAATAACTTAGTTAAAAAAAAACAATGTAGTAGGAGGAGAAAGTCCAAAATGTTTTATTAAGCATTTGAATATATATACACATTTTTTTTTTTACAAGACTGTTACATAAAACCATAGATATTGACCAAAAGGACCCTGGATGAAACGAATTGACAGAAAACTTCAGCAGCAATTTTTGAACCCACAAATTTAATGCGGATTGTGAAAACATGCAGTTTTCAGATTTTCAGTTATGTGACAGGAGTGTGTGATTGATTAGTGGCATTTCCTCAGTTTCACTGTTTTTAAACGTGGTTCTGGTCAATTACAGAGTATTTGGATCTGTGCAGTCAAGTATCAAAAGTAACAAATAACCCTCCCCACTCGGTTAAACCTTAAACGGCGCGTATTCTGCATTGCAGTAACATTTACCTTCTCTAGAGAAGTCAAGCGGATCATTTCAGAGATGACGGGACATCATTTCTGCAAACGATTGGCACTCAATTTGTGGTATAAGAAAAAAATGTTGGGTTAGGGGGGCTGGTATACTGTAGTTTAATACTGTACTTCTGTTGCTGCAGTCAAATGCACCATGTTAAATCTTTTTTCAACAAAGTTGGTCATCAAAAAGTTGACTTGCCCAAAATCGAGACCAATTCATTGACCACATTTTGCATGGGCTATGATGTTTGAATGACATTTTAAAGACGGGAAGACAATCCCGTGGTTTAAGGCTAGCTTCATTCAAAATGAAAGCAATATGGGATTGGATGAAGAAATATGCTTTCATTAATATGCATACAGGATGCTCACCCTCTCAAGGACCATCTATATCCAAACTAAGACATCTACATCCACATACATACAAAAAAGGGTGTGGGCAGGGAGTAGTGGTGACTGTCTACATAAGATACACTGTATTATTGTAAGTTCACCATAAATGATATATATATATATATATATAAAAAGGTCACGAATGAACAATGCTATGAAATACGTGCAAGTACGAAGAGCTATAAAACCCAACTTTTACCTCCCTCAATTGCACATCCTCTTCCTTTTATTTCAAACTCCAACTTAAGTAAATGAAAACCGAAGACTGTCTCAAATGCAGTTACATCTAACTACGTTCTTGATCCATCTTCCGACATTCTAGACTCATTTGTAGGATACGTACAGTCGGCATCCTTTGAGACTTGTGTTGGTGGTGTTTTTGATCTCTCCATTCATTCACTTACATATCAGCATCTCTTCTGCAAGCAAACTGCAACACCATCACCATATCTCATTGGTCACATTGCCTGACTTTATTACAATAAGGATGGTATCCATATACCATAAGGCTATATATATGATGTTTTAAGACAACTTAACCCAGTTTAACCCTTTCTGTGCCTTTTTATCAAATGTACACATTCATCTATCAGTAGGTTAAACGGCAGGTTAAGTCAAATTTGAATAACCCGAGTCACATTATATGGACCTAGAAGTCTTTCCAATGTAAACTGTCAGATAAAACAACTTAAAGGAGTAGGCCCGATAATCTCAACCCCAATGAGGCACAGCTTATCTCTTCATTGTACCAACCCATCAATAGCCGTTTCAGCTCGCCTGAGTGGTACGTAGATTGGTTGACCCGCAGCCGTTTCCAGATTGGTGAGCTCCTGAGGGAACGAGGAAGCCCGGTTGTAGTCCTGCAGGGGGAGCAGTGGAAGACAGCGGGGCCCCCTGAGCCCACTGAGGCATGCTGTAGGTGGGACAGGTGTAGCCAAACGACTGATTGCTCACACACAATGAACCCTTTCGTCCAGTTGTGGGGTTGACGTTGGCTGGCATGTGACCACCCATGGAACAAAGCTGACCTGGTGCAGAGAATTTACGTGGCAGCATCTGAGGAGGAAGACAGTTTTTTTTATTATTAAACGTAGATTTGATCTTGACCCAAAACATCCACAGAACAGTTTCAGGCAATATAAAGATCATCTTTAACTTTTGGGCACTTATGATCCATACACAGCACCTGCTGCAGTATTTCAATCACTAAAAACTGTGTAACATTTTAAAATGCTTAATGTGAAAAACGGATAAAGACTCAGAATGCACCTTATTAATGATGCACACTATATACAGGTGAGCAGATGAGCCCAGAATATGAATGCAATGCACTAAATGAGTAAATGTTCTATTTACAATGGTGTTCTATGGAAAAATGCTTTTATGTTCTGGGTTCATCTGCTTGCCAGAACATAGTATGCATCACTAATAAGGTGTATATTGAACTTGGTCTTCATATATCACAGTCTTACTACATTAATCCTTAGTACAGACCTTAGAAAAAGGTGGGGATTTCTGTAAGGTGTGACGTTACATGAAAATTGTGTATTTACTATTAAAGCCTAAAATATACTTTAGTTGACACAAATGTGTTTATATTCTAAGCATAAAAAGTCACACTTCATATTCTGGCTATACAGACAAAAAGACTGTGATATATAAAGACCAAATTCAATATAAGTGACAAATCTAAATGCCTCTGATTAGCCACTGCATTTATAAGCTCAGCTTTGATTGGTTATAAATGCTCAATGCTGCAAAAACGTGTAAAAAGTAATCTGGTGCAACATGAGCATATCTTTGTAATTCTTCAATCAACACTTTTTATTAATTTTCACTTTAATTTTGACCACTGTGGTAGATTTATTCTATTTTTGCAGGGAAATTTTTCTTGAATTTAGGGTTAATTTTTGTTAAATTTATGGCATTTTTGTCCTAAGCCGCCATTAATTTTTGACCCTGCTGGCTATATATGTATCTATCTTGTGAACATTCTCCGATAATCTATATCAAAACTAAATTATGTTCAATATATTTTTTTTTTACTGATTTAGAATGAACATACACCATGAGCTTGTGTGTTCTTTTTGAAATCTTTCTTGACCTGTGGCATCATGTTCTTGGCATCCCTGGCCCAGTTATCAACCAACTGATGGAGGTCATCTGTGAATGTGCCCTTGCGTGGCAGATTAGTAGCTGGGGCTTGGTCCTGGTCATGACTCTGTC
Source organism: Pimephales promelas (assembly GCF_988280905.1). NCBI lineage: Eukaryota > Metazoa > Chordata > Actinopteri > Cypriniformes > Leuciscidae > Pimephales > Pimephales promelas. The sequence continues at coordinate 19,041,920 of NC_142793.1, forward strand.
CGTTCTCTTCTCTTACTGGACTCGTGGTCCCTACAAGTTACAATCAATATTCACCGATTAGCAGAACTTGAGCATTTTGATTAAAAACATTAATTCTCCAACTAAAATGCTGAGTCATACCTTGCACTTGAACATTTGAGCTTGGTACAGTTTCAGAAGTTGAAGTCTTCCCAGTGGCAGACTGGCTGACTGAATTTTGACCACTTTGTACAGCCTGCTTGTTCCCTGGACAAAACCAAACAGCAGTTTAAGGCATTTGTTCACAAGGCCTGAGCAGGATGTTACAGTTGGATGTAAACCACTAAACTCTGATACCTTGAAAAGAACCGGTGCCACTACCACTTCTTGACCGATTCCCCTTGCCCTTAGTGGGTCTCCGCCTTCCTGACGCAATGGCCACGGTGGGAGGGACCACCACAGAGGGCGGCGTTTTGCCCAGACGTGTAAACAGTTCCTCGATTTCTTTTTTCTGTTTATTCTGTAATGCCTGGATCTCAACCATATGTCTGCAAAAAGAAATAAAAGGGGATCAAAAATTGATAACTAATTGCTTTTGTTGAGGAGGATGACAAATTGTTTTTATTCCTTTTTTGTAATTTGCTTTGGATAAAATCCTCTGCTAAATGCATAAATGTATATAAAATCGAGATACATGATTCTCTTTACAGAGTCAAATATGAACAATTGAGGTCTCAAAAAAAAAAAAAAAAAGATCAAGGTACCTCTCCCTGAGCTTGTTTATCTCTCCTTTAAGGCCCTCATCTTCTGGTTCAGAGTCATTGTCACTGCTGAGGTAGTGATTGGTGATGGACATGCTGGAAGCGTTCATTTTATGCTCTTTAGCGATGTCCGGTCCCTCAGTAGAGCTTATGAAGAAGGTCTTTCCTTCTGCTGGGGTCACTGAGAAGCGGCCCACCTTGATGTCAGTGCTGGAGGTCACCTGAAAGCGGCCGACTGTAGTGATAGGTGAGACGGGTTCAGGGTTGACCCTAGGAGGGGTCTGAGATTTATGAACTGTGTTTTCAGGGCTAGAAAGAGATGATGTTGATGAGGAGGATGACGATGTTGTTGAAGAAGGGGTGATGGAAGAAGATGAGACTACTACTGCTGGATCTGGAGCACTGCCTGGGTCTTGATCACTGGTCACAGAAACCTGCAATGTAGACCAAGGATGTGCATAAACTTGCCGTTTAAATCTTTCAGACATTAAACTATGAACCCTAGTGCACCCTGAGTAGTCTATAAGGCTACCTGAAATCGGCCAAGTTTGAAAGCTTTTTCGAGTTGTGATGTCACTAGCTCTTTCTCCTCAGTGCTTGTCTGTCCGTCTGGTTGATTTACAGCTGTGGATGTCTTTAAAAGAGAATGAAAAAAAGTGTAATAATGCTATAACAATGTATTAATGGGTCAATGACAAATAAGAGTATCTACAATAAAAGCCTAAGAAAAAAATAATAAATAAAATTGTAGTTTGAAATTAATGTGCCAAGTTTTTAGAAATGTAGTCACTTTACACTACAAAAGGAAACATCAGTGTACACGCTCCAATCTTTGTTATATATATATACACCATTGTAAACCAGGGAAAGACAAGATACGTTTCTATATAAAAAAAAAAAAATCACTAATATTTCATTTGTAATAGTTTTAGTAAAAAATTACTAATCTAATTTATGTATAAGATTCATGTCATCCAAATACCAATATAGATACTCAATTAGCAACTTTCCCCACCTGTGGCCTTTGTGGTGACGGATCTGCAGATGAAGTTTGGGCATGGCTTGTAGGTGTCGCAACGGCGGCAAAAGCACCTGGTGCAAAATTCCCACTGGAACTGAGAGACAAACTGGGAGGCGTTACACTGGAGACCAAGCCAGGAGTGATAGTGTTGGGTGGGGAGGATGTAGATGGCTCTCCAGATCCATCAGGTTGAGTGGAGGAGCTCTGAGAAGAGTCCTTGAACAGGGAACGCAGTTTCTGGTCTAAAGCATGAATGTCTTCAATTCCAGGGGGCTTCCCCTGTACATCACCCTCACCATCTGTCCCAGTTGGTTGTGTCACGGGGATAGAAGAGGGGCAGACTTGAACCTGCTGGATGGTAGCTTGAGTTTGATCCAAGCCACTGCTCTCAGCCTGCTGACCGACAATGTTTTGAGGAGTCTGGAAAGGGGTAGGACTTGACAGCCGACGTGGTTCTGGTGATTCAGTTGGGGAAGGAGATGTCCTTCCTGTACTGGTTTGCTGAGTAGTGGTGGATGGTGTAGACGTGATTTCTGTGACTGCAGTGGCTGCAGGTACAGGGCTCTGGTATAATGACTGAGAAGTAGGAGGAATACAGATCTCTGGGTTAAGACCTCCAGGTGTGGCTGGTACCACAGAAATCTGTGTTGAACCAGGGGCAAAGTTGGCTTGTTCCTGCTGAACACTGCTGGCTGATGTGGGATCAGATGCTGGAAATGAGAATGCATGGATAAAATCAGTCTGAATGTTTAGTAATACGTTTAAGTCATTTTTTCTGCAGATGTGTAAATCAGACCTGGTGCGGATTCTTCAAATGATGTGTTTGCAGAAGGAGGTCCAAACAAAGGTTCCCGAAGTCTTGCTTCAGGCACTGGACTAACTATGAAGCGCCGGCCTGCTGAATGTACAACCTGTGCTGCTACGCTTGGTGGGACACCTGTTAAATGTGAAATATGACAAATGAGGGGGGGGGGCAGACAAAATGTAAAAACATCACTGTAAAGAACACTTACCAGGCACACTGGATGTTAAGATTTCAGGTACTTGCTGGGCCGAATTATTGATCACCTAAAATGACAAGTGTTATGAAGGAGAATTTCATTTGTAGTCCAAAAAACTATTTCTCAAATTTATTCTTATGATCTGAAAATCATAATAAACACCTGAGTTTGGCTGTTTTTCAGAGCTTTTCCATTTTGATCTGCAATCTGAATGACCTCTCGAACCTGGTCTATGAAGGAATCCCGCTCGCTCTCCAAGATAAAATCACTATTGACCTGATACAAAACGAAGAGAATTTACATACAACTTAGGAAAAAACTATCCTACACCACTATGAGGGGTCGAAAAATAATTTTACAAATGAATTAATTTTTAAATCAGCAGATGGTATGTCCGACTCAGGGGGTGTGTTCTAATCAGTAGTTGTAACCCCTTTTTAAATTTCACAGACTTCACGTTCCACAGGCAATTCACACAAAGTTTTTTTTCTTTTCGTTTCTCAGTGCTCATTTTCCAGTGAACATGCAATAGATGGACATATTTGACCGTTGTGTTCACGTCCTGGTGTCTCACGTATGACATTTGTAAGATGCCATGTCATGTTAAAATAAGTTTTAAATCACATGTCTTGAGATACATGCACTAGGTTTTTGCCTTTGTGAAAATTTTTCTAAATGCTTGCATGTTAAATTTATGTAAACCGCCAGTTCTGTCTGAAGAGAGTGAAAACAGACGGCACAAAACATAACATGTCATAATAAAAAAACTTGCATCTTAATTACAACCGAATACATATCAAATCAGTAATAAAAATCATTATTTCAAATGGAGGTCAATGCCAATTCCCAGGCCAATCCACTATACTGACAAAGGGTGAGAGTAAGAGAGAGAGAAAAGTTTACCATAATTTCAGCAATTTCTACAGGATTATCTCCATCCAAATCAAACTTGAATGTGACCATCTTCCTGTTGTGGGTTTCCAGCTGACATTCAGCGACTCTGTCACCAATATTAGAAATCTACAAAAACAAACAGATCAACATTTCAATTAAATTAATTCTTTCATAAACTTGTACATTTTTGTGCTCGTAATCACACATTGTTATTATAGTAACACACACACAAATATTAAAAAACAAATATTAGACTTGGGCCTAACTTACATTCAGCAAATTGAGCTTGCCCTTAGCAATCTTTTCGTGGCGTGAGCGGCTGCGTACAGAGCGACGTTGGGCTCGTTTCATAGAGCGACCCTCGTGCCTGCCCTCGTTCCCATCGCTCAGACCAGATGCAGCATCGGAATGACCACTGAAGGAACCAAAAACATCATTGGATCACCTGCTCTCTAATGGAAGGTCAATATTAATACACATGAATTATTAAAAAGATGTTTCACCTTTCCGTGGAGGCTGGAACCAGAGATGTTTGAGGTTGTGTCTGCTCTACTGGCTGCGGTTGGGACACACTCAGTGGTACCTGTAATAGAGAATCAAATTAGAATCCAAGTTACTTTTAATCATTATCACCTATAACAAACAATCACATGGAGAAGGTGGTCTTCATCCAGACAAAAAGGCTTATTGTAAATTGTTGGTTTGTGTTGACTCAAGCCTACAAGGTTTTGGGAGGAGAGGGTGAGGTAACAGGAAGTTATAATGTTCAGAGAGTTTTTCAATGGGTGCCAATATATAGAAAAGACGTTGGCCAGTGGCCTTTATAATGTCTGCATACACACACACACACAACAATTTATTGACAGAAAATGGGACATACACTGGCATTTCAAAAGTTTGGGGTCAGTAAGACTTTTTTTAATACTTTTATTCAGCAAGAATAACTTAAATTGATCAAAAGAGAAAGTATTGACATGCGTACTGCTACAAAAGATTTGTTTAAAATAAATTGTGGGTTGAATATTCGTGGGTTGATTAAAAAGGTGGGAGGAGTCGGAGTTGAGAGGAGAGAAAAGAGTCATAGCTGTAAAAGGTCAGAAAGTGTTGGATGGCGGAGGTTGGTTTCAGATGCGTAATTGAGGGGGAGATGTGTATTCCTTTGTAATGAAATCTGTAATAAGATTTGTCCAATGGCTAATGTGAGTTTTCCAGTTCATGAGGATAGTTTTCTTGGCGATGGTTAGAGCAATGATGAGCATTTTAGAGTTTTTAGTTTTATCAGTGATTATTGTGAGGTCCCCCAGCAAGCAAAGAGGTAGCCGACTCTCGTGGATAGTGACTGTGTGACCTCTTCCCAAAAGTGTTTGATTGGAGTGCAGTGCCAGGTTGCATGAATGTATGAATCTGTAGAATTGAGAGAGAGAGAGATTGACGGGAGAGGACGCTGGCGTCGGGTGTTCGCCGCTTCTCCGCTTGCTAAAAACTGCAATAGTTTTACTAATCTGTTTAACTGTTAACAGATAGTGAGCCTTCTGTCCGAACTTTCTTTTGATATTAAAACAACTTGGCTCGGATATTTTCTACCTGGGGCTGCATTACAAATAAAATTCATTATTATTATTATTATTAATTGTGATTGCAATGTGTGCAAACTTCTGATGTGAAACCCATTTTAGCTAATCTATTGACCATGTAGTGTGTTCTGTGAAGTGTTTTGTATTGTATTAACTGAAGATTCACATTTTTTGACATGAGATAGCTTCTGGACCCAAATCTGTCCAGATCATCTATTGAAAGATAATTTTCCCATTTTATTAAGAATATTTCGGCATCTTTCCGGTGAAAAGCTTTTGAGATTAATGAAATTATTTGGGATAATGATTTGCTAATCATTTTTATGTCGACATTTGTAAGTGAAATAGGATGATAGTTAGATGTGATACAAGCGCTGTATTCACTTTGCATTATGTTTTATTTCTGTTATTGTTCTACTAAATAGTGGGTATAAAGTTAATCAAAAATGTTCGTAAAACTCATCAGGGAAGCCATCTGGTCCTGGTGCTTTATTATTTTGCATGCGTTTCAACGCATAATGTTCTTTTTCAGTGATTTGTAATTAGAGAGAGTTAATTTTTTCCAGGTTAAATTTTGGTAAAATGTTGTTAGAAGAATTGGGTTATGTCTTCTTGGTTTGGGTCCATATGACACAGTTTTTAATGTATTTTTAATCAAATAAATACAGTATTGGTGAGCAAAAGAGACTTCTTTCAAAAATGTTTTAAAAAAAAATTACCAACCCCAAATTTTTATATACTATTTATTCTGTATACTAAATTACTGACATTTCCTTTTCACAATATTTCCTCAAAATTCATTAAAAACTGAGCTTGTTTCAAAATCTACAAACATTCTTGAATACAAATACATTTTTTATAGCATTTTAAATTATTTGCAAAAATATTGTGTAAAAGAAGTGTAAATATAATATTTAGCTTTTTGAGTACCATTACAATTTTTTTTAAAGACGTTACATTTTTTGAATATTCATTATATTAGCTCTCAGTCTCAGCATTGTAGATTTTGTTGTCAGAACTAAAAACCCACATCAGCAAACTACTAATTCACACACCAGTGTTAGGCACAGCTAGTACCTGACAAGCCTGATATAGAAAATAGAGTTGTTCAGCATTTGGAGGTGGTGAGAAAACAGGAGGACTGAGTTGACATGCCCATATCTGACAAACATGTAAGAGCAGCCAGCATGCAGGAAAGAGATGGAGAAGTAAAGAACAGTAGTATTATTGCATGAACTACCAATAAGCTTGGTGTTGTGCATAAAGTACAGTACATTCATCAAGCAACATGCAGGCCAATGGAAAATGTAATATCAGCCACCAGAGGGCACTATTCATGCTGTACCTGTAAGACTTGAGGGCCCTGCAGTGGCTGAGTGGGAGCGCTGCCATCTTGAGGTGGTTGATGGTACTGTAGGGGGACGGTAGGCTGAATAGCAGGGGGCAGAGAGGCTGCCTGTCCCAACATCTGAGTGGGGAGTTCAAGTATACATTAAGAAGGGATATATAACTCTGGTTTATGTTAAACAAACAACAAATCCATAGAGCAAGATGTTTTTGTCATTATGTAACTGATCAAGTAAAGTGTACCTGGGGTGTGGCTGCAGTTCCAGTCTGGGGGATGGGGACTGGGGACAAAGTACTGCTCAACTGCTGCGACTGATGTAGAGAAGCAATTTAGAAATTTAGCAATTAAGACAATGTTTTCAGATGAACACAACAAGCTCTGTTCAAAAACCAAGACATTTAATGTGGATGTTGTGTTTTTGGCTGCGGATTCGGGTTACGTTTGTCATTGAGTATGTGCGCGAAATTATGTGTGGGTGCTCGCGTCTCATATGATTGTGTGTGGAGAGTGTGTGTGCTCATATGAGTATAGAGTTCCGCACATCTCATGTGTGTGGAGTTTGCGTGTATGTGTGTGAGAGACTTTAGGTGTCGTTGTGCATTTCATATGTATTTGTTTGAGCATTCAGCAGTATACATGTATGTTTGACTATGTGTATGCAAGTGTTTCATATATGTGTACGTGAATGAAGTTTGATTTAAGTCCTACACGGCGCCTTATATATTGTTGTCCTTTCGTGTGAAATATAACCAAACTGTAGAGCACTTCTGCCTCGATGCCATGTTTGCGGCATTCTGAACCAAAACAAAGCAGTGCGTGACGTCATGACACATTTGCAACGAGCGGGACGATAAGCGGAATCATTAAGCAGGCGTGCTAACGATTCTAAGGAATTGGTTCACTGGGCACCGGTTCTGATGAAGAACCGGTTCTCGGTTTCCATCGCTAGAGGCAGGGCTAATGTGCATATTCATGGTTCTGCGCACACTAAATGAAGCAAGTGTGTAGAGACTTTTTCACAGGAAAAAAAATAAAGTTTATATTGTGATCAAAGATGAGGGATTTTCAGGGATAAAATTATTGAATACCATGGGACTTTAACAAAATAGACAGGAAATGGCTCACCATGCTTTGTGGATGGCTCATGGTATGCTGTGACTGTGGATCAGTCTGTATGGTGCTAAAAGATGTGCCTGGCTGGGCAGGGTGAGTCTCAGGGACAGTCACTGAACCTTGAGGGTCCACAAAACCTACAGATGCAAAATACATATATATTAAATTATGTTTTTCATCATAAATGTCTAGTGAGTGTCCAACACATTTATTTTAAGTGCTGTTTGTTATACTTCATATTTATTTTTCTTGTCTTTACATATTGTGTAAAATGCTTTGGCAATGTTGTATGCAAACGCAATTATGTCAATAAAGTATGTTAAATTGAAATAAGACAAAATGACAGTTTTGCTACTAACCGGAAACAGAAGCGCCAGACTGCTGCAGTTGCTGGTGCTGGTCTGCTTCTGGTTCCTCCGACTCGATGATTACTGAGGCCAGAGTGGGACCAGGGGGCTTGGCTGTGGTGTTAGTATCTGGTCCAGGCTGTGAGGGATCATTCTCCTGCTCCATCTTCTTTTTTTCTTGTTCCTCTCTCACAAGCTTTCTCTGCTCTCTCTTACGGGAGATCAGGGAAACTCTGTCCTTAATGGCCTTTGCGATGGTCTTGTGGTCTCCCTCGCAAACATAGCCTGAGTCGACCTGGAGGAAAAAAAAATACACATAATTCAACTTCTAGGATAACGATCAGTCATTATTATAGGTGACCAGGGGGGATTTTATGTACTGTATTATGTACAAGTCTGTGGAATTAATATAAATATTGATAATTGCATGGAAGTCCACAAATTAGCCGTTTGAATCATGAGTTGGGTAACAGAATAGAAACCCAAGTATCTTTACCATTTCTTGGGCAACATCATCTGGGACGTCTTTACTCAAGTCAAAGGAGAACTCAATGGCTTCATTCTCTTTGTATTTTCCTTTAAGTTTCTTTACATCCTCAATGCGCAGCAACAACTTTATGGCCACTAGCTCTCCATCATCCTCCTCAGCCAGTTCTACACGAACCCCAGTCTCCTCCTGGAAAAAGGCATGACTTAGGAGGTCCTTGATGCAATACCTAAAAAAAAAAGAAAATGGAGATGAATCTATAAAACACACAAAATCTCATTTAAAACTTAGGACATGCACAAATAACATTAATAACGCGTGTCCAAACAGAACTAACCTAAGCAATCTCAAAATAAATCATGTATCTTAGATTCTATTACCTAATTAAACAGGCTGGGAGCACACATTAAAAAGGAAGTTTAAAAATATTTTATTTTGTATTTTATTCAATATATACATGTGTATATTACATTACAAATGTTATCAACCAACTGGCTATTGGCACAGGCGAGTACTAATTTTAGGCCCTGCTTTAAGACATTGTGACAACTACACTATCATATTCTGTGAATGTCGGCCCACCTCTCGTCTTTATTCTGACGTATGCAACCCTCAATGATCTCCTTCACTTCAGGAATAGCCACTTTGTCGAAACTGCCAGGCTTCACCCCCTGCAAACACGGCACAGGAAACAATCAAATTACACATATGTAGAAAGATGGCTTTAAAGGGGTCATGAATTGGGAAGTCAAATTTTACTTAATCTTTCGACATATAATTATTATATATAGTCATTGTACTATAAAAAAATATCCTATAAGTTTAAAAACTCAAAACTTCCTTGTTAGTCCAAAAACAGCTTTTATTGAAACCAAGAACAGATAATGACTTGTTTCAGATTTTGTCACATTATTATATCAAAGTGCAATGAAAGACCACCTCTGCAGAAGACTAATGCCTACTTCTACGATCGCCTTTTTAGCCCACCCACCGATTCACATGTCACGTAGTGGTAAATAAATGTATATACAACTATAATGAATCCGACACAAAAGTGTAAAAGTGTTTTTACCATGTGTCATTATTGCTTTGTTACAGATCGTTTGATATGTACGGATTAATTTATATTGTAGTGCTGCGGTCAAACTGAATAGTTGTGGTTTCCTGTTCTTTCCTTTGCTTAGGCATTTATGGGGTTAATGCATTGGATTATTATCAGATATGGAAGAAAGCATGTAAAGAATGTTGCTTTTGTTATTGTTTTTTTATTTTATTAAAGCCATTCACTGCAATCCTAAATAAAAGCTTCAATGAGTGAGACCTTGTTTGACATCAGTAAGATATTACAACACGTTTCAATCTATTTAAATCTGAAACCGACAATGCATAAATTTTTCGCTTTATCGAAAATTATGAACTATGAATAGCCTATAAGAACGACAGTGTGACAAACGATGGTACATTCATTCATAATTTGGTTTACAACCAACGTGAGTTTTCACTTGTAAATTATAACTGTTAACTCCAAGTACTTAAAAATGTATATGCTACAACCAAGACTTATAAAGCATTTATAATACGCATAAATGTTCCAAATTATTTGCAAATTCTTCAACTAAGTAACTTTTGATGTATTTTTCAACATCAGAAGTTTTCGAAAAAATTCCACCCATGGCATGTAATAGCAAGGACACTGAAAATTATATTAATATGCAAAACGATTACCCATCATAGAAGTGGGCATTTACTTCCAACTGTTGAATGCCTGTTAAAACAGAGTGTTTTAAAAAGAGGATAGAAAATAGCTATATATAAATATATATATATATGGGGTGTAACGATCCACGTATTCATATCGAACCTTTCGGTTCGGTATGCAATACGCTTTACAAACCGAACGATTCATTGGACCATTTTTCCTGCTGACCAAAAACCGCCACAACAGGATCAAATGGCAGGAAATTACAACGGAACTAATTTTTTTGTGCTACACGGACCGTTTATCAGTTTGGATCAATGTCAGTGCAAGCCGATCTTGATCAAGCAACACTGTCACTACCTGTCTATGGTCAATACACAGCGCTAAGAGATCCAGTAAAGAAAGCATTTGAATTCACAACTGAAGCAATAACATCGCCGCGAGATCTAGTGAGAAACATTCAAATGTCTGCGTTATTAACAGATCAAACAGCGCTGACCTACAAACCAGGAGAAACATCGTGCAATGAATTAACTAGTTATAGGCAACAGCAACATTCTTATAGTTATAGTAATCAGCAACATTCACCATGGATTTAATGTAGCAACACTAACTGTAACCATGAAAGTTTAGGTGAAATAGTAAAATGCTTTCAAGTATACCACATATCTTTTTCCAGCACTTCAAAACTGAAAATATACAACAAATATTATACATTATTTGCTCATCCTTCAATGATTACCACCATTTATAAAAATTTCAACATGTATGAAAAAACATTTAAAAATAAATTCTCCTTTTTTTTCTAGGAAATTTCCCTGCCATTTCTTTCCTTTTGCTGTATCGAAAACATACCGAACTGTGACCACACTGTATCGTATCGAACCGAACCATGGCTTATGTGAACTGTTACACCCCAAATAAATAACTAAAATTATATATATATATATATATATATATATATATATATATATATATTGGATTCGATTAATCACAACTAACCTTTGCACAGCCCTAATATACACACACACACAAGCAGTTTATGACCTGTTTAACTTGAGGCTGGACTTTCTAAAGGCTTCAAAATTTGTATCACTCAAACTAAATTTTGCATGTATTTCTGTCTGATACCATTTTGTTTCATATCTTATTGGTTTTGTGAGAGGTCATGACTTAAGCATTTACTGGTAGAGGTAAAAAACCAACTTACCACTGTGTGAGAAAAAAGCAGAAAGGAAACACCCCCAACAGAGGGCAAAAAAGGGATAAAAAGACTAAAATAGTGCAGCAAACAAGGGGGAGGATGAGTGTGCGGGGGCTCTCTCCTCCGCCAGTGAAGTGTGGACTTACGCTGGTGACTCTGCGATAGATCTGAGCTGCATTCTGACACTCGGAGTACGGGTACTCAGAAGTAGCCATCTCCAGCATACACATCCCAAAGGCATACACATCCACCGACTCGTCATACTTCTCCTCATACATCTCAGGCGCCATGAACTCAGGGGTACCTTAAATTAAAAGAATGGTTCAGAACTCTCTCAGTACCCTATTACACCCTCTCAGTGAAGAGGTGAGAGGAAGATGATGCTGTCGCTGAAGACCGCTCAGGTACAATCTGTGAGAAAAGAGAGAGGTAGAGGGAAGGAGAGCAAAAGGGGGATAGAAAAGTAAAAAGAAAAAAAAAGAAAAGGGGGAAACTGTCCTCAGTTAGACCGCAGTGATAAGAAGCCCAAGTTTCTCCATGTAAGACCTTCAAGGGCAGGAATGAGTTAGAGAAAAATCAAACTGGTGCACAGGACTCACTCAAAGGCCTGGACTGACTACATGACTCTAAACAAGGTAGCCTGAATTCAAACAATCACTGTATTTGCCCAAACTGGATGTTAAAATGAGTCCATGGTCAGAGGGCCTTATGCTTTTAATCACAAGACCAAACCGAAGAACTAGCTATAGAAAACATAAACCTTTCAAAAACGTCCTACCTTTGGGTTAACCTGTGAAGAAAAGGTTGAGCATTTCAAATGTCACACACTCCAAAGCTTACTGAAAAGTGAAGTTCTGTGCACCAGGCAAACTAGTAACCAAGTTACCCATTGACAAAGGTCTCACACGGACAAACTTCCCATATTTATAATGGATTCAGACTGATGTGTCGCATAATACTGGTGGACTTACCAGGCTCATTTCTGCGTACTTACTGTCTGTACTGCAGTACATTAAATAATCCTTAAAGTAGAATAAGGGGAGACCTGAAGTTAGAGCCTAAGGCTTCCAAAACAAAACAAAAACACAAAGATCTCAAAGCTAAAAGTATTAGGGAGATGAGCAGAGAGTTTAAGGCTTTGAGCTCCAGACACTGACACACTGAAAGAAAACAAGCATTTCCTTGTGGGGGGAAAAAATGAACAGATTCATTAGCATCATCATTAAATCATGGTTGACTGAAGAAACAGACCACAAATTTCCAAACCAGAGCAAAGATCACTCACGGTACCTGCCAGCCCAGGGCTCAGCTCTAGCTCTAGTGTTATTCCATGATCAGATCAGGTTTCCCTGCAGACGAGTCACAAAATACCTACAACCACTCCACAACTACTTACACTGTCTGAGGGTACCTGAAATTGTGACAATGAAGACAGAAGACCAGAGTAAAACTACATTTAAACTAAAGGAGGGTGTCAAGAGACAACTTCCATAAAGCGGGAGCCCTGGTTTGCTGCGGTTCGATCGGTCAGGGAAACGCTGTGGTCTGCTTTCTCACCACTGTTATTAAAACGCGCTTTGAAAAGAAGCAGAGGAAGAAAAGAAACACGGAATGAAGGATTTGCTTTTCCCCCAACCACAAATCTGAGTCTGCCAATTCAAATGGATTTGGAGGCGGTAACACAGTTGCAAATACTTAGCCGTACCTATGACACTCTTGGCAAAGGAGGCTCTCTTGAGGGTAGCCAAGCCCAAGTCTCCAATCTTGACTGATCCAGTAGGTCCAGTGATGAAAATGTTGTCACACTTGAGGTCCCGGTGGATGATAGGAGGCGACCTGGTATGAAGGAAGTGCAGCCCCTTCAGAATCTGCCGGCACCAGCTGCGCAGGACTTTGATCTTCATCTCCTTGAACCGTTTTAGATACCTACAAAGGCACCGAAAACAAGTCAATCATAGCAAGTGGGCTCTGAGACAAACATGGTTAACATGACAGGAACAAATTAGAGCACTTACGTCTTGAGAGTTCCAGATGTCATGAGTTCAGTCACCAGGACAATACACTTCCTCCCTTTCAAGGATGACTCCCAGGAGTCGTAGAAACGTACTATGTTGGGATGCTGAAGGCCTTTCAGCATTCCGGCTTCCTCTTTAAAACGCTGCCGCTCTGACTTGGATAACTTGCGATCCTGAAAAAAGATTATTTTCAGTCATATTTTACAATATTAACTTTGTCAGCAAATGATAAAAATCTACGTAGGGAAATATTTCGCTTTTGCGTGATTGCACAGATTTATATTGAAATGACATTCAATTTGACCACATCTTTAATAATCAATCGTATCACTGGAAATCTACCTATCTGCAGAGATCAGATCCAACCCTGATCCAAAACACCTGACTGTAACTATCAATGCTCCTGAAGACCTTTATTAGTTGGAACTTGGCAGGAAATTAGATATCCAGGAACAGGATTGGGCACCCATCATAAATAAAAAAAATGTTCTACTTGTGACAAGGAAAAACTAATCAACATTAATGGCAGAAAAAAATACTTCTGCGAAAATTTTTATTTAAAACTAGGATTAATTTAAAATTTAAATTTATAAATTTATATGAATCACATTTTATTCAAAATATTTTATACATTAAACCTCTAAACTTGAAATGAATGATAAATAAGTGCAGTCAAAGCAGTTGAAAAGTTTGACCATTTCATTATTATTTAATTTAGATAATAAATATAAACCAGATTTGATTCACCTTTCTTATAAAACACCAAAATCCCTAATCTGCTTTAAGCATGTTCAACACCTCTAACTTTTCTTTGAAAAAAAAAAAAAAAAAAAAAAGTTCTGTCTTGAATTGTTTGGTTTTACCAAAATGGTTTTACCGAGGGGGAAATACTGCAGCGGCAAAAACCGCAAAGTACTTGCCTCAAACCCAGTCAAGCAAGTAGATAGAACTGCTGTGCGTACGACTACAGTTAAAACAATGCACACAATTCAAATGGTATTTCTTGGTTGACCTACATTTGGTGTGGTCAGCTGCCATTTTTAGAATGAGAAACATTTAGCTGTGAGTTTACCATTGCCAAGCTCAGCAGGGGTGGCCATTCACCCTCTAGCTAGGGTTAAAACTTAGAGTAACACAATTCGAGGTCTTTAGCACAACATCTTAACGGGGTGAAGCCAATTCAAGGCCGATTGATGCAGGTTAAAGGAAGGGGGACTCTGCTTTGCACCCCACCCTATGACAAACCTACTTTCTCTCTCTTCCTCTCTGGCTATTCCAAACATGTGGTACACTTAGTCTGTGGCCTGTAGGACAAGGCCAGCTAAGCGTGGGAGCGTTTCCCCAGAGAAGGGACGGACCGCACACTGAACTCCAGCATGAGGATAAAACTCCTGGCATGAATCTGACTCACGTGCAAGGGCACATACCACTTCAGGCAGAGGATAAGGAATTAGGATTAGTGAGAAGATCTGAAACACAAATTACTAGGGCTGTCAACCGAGAGGGAAAAAAATAATAAAAACGTCTTATTATTCGCACTTAACATTAAAGTTTTTAATACACTTTTATAATGCTTTCACATTGTATCTACAAAATAAAATGGGAACAAGAAAATACATTATATTTTAAACATTTGTTTAATAGCATCTTTTTACTAGTAAGCACTATAAATAAAGCCCAGTATAACCAATACCAGTACTGATACTGATGTCTCTATTAGGAAAAGGCAGGGAAAGGATAACAAAAAAGTGGATTCTGCATTATTGCAATAAATATTTTTAACGTATTACATTGATTTTTTTTTTAAATAAATAAATAAAACATTAATTTTGACAGCCCTACTAATTACCTAGAAATACATTTAACAATTACACTGAACAAAATGATTAACGCAACACTAGTTATTGCCCCCATTTTTCATGAGCTGAACTCAAATATCTAAGACCTTTTCTATGTACACAAAAGGCTTATTTCAGAGGGCCAGACTTTTATTGTGGCCAGCCTAAGGCACAGCACACCTGTGCAATAATAATGCTGTCTAATCAGCATCTTGATATGGCACACCTGTGAGGTGGACGCATTATCTCGGCAAAGGAGAAGTGCTCACTAACACAGATCTAGACAGATTGTAAACAATATTTGAGAGAAAAGGCCTTTTGTG
Organism: Pimephales promelas; assembly: GCF_988280905.1. NCBI lineage: Eukaryota > Metazoa > Chordata > Actinopteri > Cypriniformes > Leuciscidae > Pimephales > Pimephales promelas. Next base: position 19,057,503 of record NC_142793.1, read on the forward strand.
TACATGGAAAATTCAGCTCATGAAAAATGGGGGCTAAACAAAGTTTTGCATTTATAATTTTGTTCAGTGTAATTAAACTGACAACATAGTTTAGTAGGTTGGCAGAGATCTGACTGCTTATAAGGGGGGGGGGGGTCGCACAGGGAGTTCATTCATAAACTTCTCATGGAAACACAAAGCCCAGATCTAACTGAAACCTTGCTCGTTATTTTTTACACAAATAATATTTATTATTTATTAAACAACTATTCTATACAAATAATTACTTACATTTAAAATAACAATAAAATATATGTAAATGTACCAAGTACAAATCATGTAAAATGGAAAAAGACATAAATTGATTGAGGATACTATTGAAGGGTTAATGGATTTACAGGGGTCCATTAAAGGGATCAAATGCAGGGAGAAAGGCAAATGCAGGCAATTGGGGTGAAACTCAAGCAGTCACTTGAAAATCAGTAATATGCACTTGCAACGATGACTTTACCTAGCTAAATAGACTAGATATTGGTATATTGAATTGGAGGCTTAGAGGGAACTTCTGTAAAGAGAAGCATCTGACATCCATTTTCATTTTCTTTTTGTGGTGACCTACATATTGTTCAAATGTGTTTAGCATGCGAGAAAGGAGGGAAATGTGGGAGGGGAAGATCCCTGAGTTTAGCATAAGGCGCTAAAGACAGATGGCATTCTGAGGGAGATACACAGGCCCTTCTCTTTTCTGCAGCAGTGCAGCTTAGAAGAACACATTCAGTTGTGTCGCACAAGACAGGGCAAAAGATAAAAATAGGGACAGTGAGACATGCAATGCGAGAAAGTGATGAAAAGAGGCTGAAAGCTAGAGAGAGGCTTTTGTTTCAAATGGAGCTGGCTACGTCTGAGGGGCATGAGCAGGAGAACAGCAGCTCACGTGATGCTGCCTCGTCATCATTCTGCAAGAGAAGAGGCGGCAGGGGGTGGAGAGCAGCAGCAGTCAAGCCTGACAGTAAAAAATTGCTTTGGTGGTTAAACTTGACCTACTTTTGAAATCGCACCTTTATGTGGCACATCAATACATAGACAACTACTATTTAACAAAAAGAATAAAATATAAATGTATATAAATGTAAAAATACTTCTAAGTGGGTTACAACTTAAGAGCCAATGATTTTCCGGCAGAGGTGCTTTCGCTATGTGGTCTGCCAGCGACAGTTTCTCTTGTGCTCTCTTGTGCAAGCACACCTCACCGCGATTACTCATGCTTTTATAATATCATAAACCAATAAAAGCTGAATGATTACAAGGATGTATTCATTGTGTAATTATGCCATAGCATACAGTAAAAAAAGCTCATGTTTCTCATGGTTTATAAACTATTAGAAAAAATGATTTAGGAAAATTTGTTTTTTGTAAATGACTGTAGACTCTTTATTTTGTGCTGTATCTAGTAGTAAAGAGGAAGAGACGATCATTTCATATGTGCTCTGAAGCTGCTGCTTCTCTTGAACTGAGGCGCTAGCAATCTGTCGCACCACATTAAAGAGAGCCAAAACTGTATTTATTGTTTGAATTGCATAATTAAACTGATTTTTTTTCTGTAAACACACAAATGACAGAATTTGAAAGCTGGGATCATTTCATATCAGAAGTAACAAAACACAAAAGCTTATTACGAATTATTAGATAGGAGGTGTGCTACAAAGCTTTGTTCAACAGCAGACTATAAGATTGACTATTGGGATTTAAGAATCGATGTTCTTCAAACTGAGAATCAATTCAAATCAACAAATCTAGATTTTTAACCCAGCCCTACACAATATTACTGTTAAAAAAATATAAAATAACAGCAGCCTTTATGAGCACAGGAGACTTATTTGAAAAACATTTAAAAAGAACTTACTAACCCCAAACTTTTAAATGGTAGTGTAAATTCACAACTGCGAGATCAATTTCAAGAATAAAGTCACAATGTAAGATAGAGTTGCAGTTTTTTCTTACTCTGACAAGAAACTTCCATAGCAATTAGACTGTCCCAAAGTACACTTTAAACAAACACTAACTATGATTTACGGCATGCCACACCACTTGCACACCTGGTGGTCTAAAATAACCCAATTAGGAAATGAGAATTTTCTATTCAAGGATGATATTACAATGCTGGGGCTATGGCGAAAGATGACAACAGCTATAAAAACACTGGCCAAATGCCAGATGGGTTAAGTGTCAGGGGTGTGTGTATTGAGAGACGCTTCAGAGGTGAGATGTTTCAAAGGTGTGACTGTGACAATAGGACCAGTAAAAGTGCCTTCCTTTTGGTAGACATTAGAACACAAAATTAAACAAGAACAATTCCAACTGATGACACATCACTTGGAAAGGTGTAGGTGGAGCATTTAAGTTAAAATCAAAGTAGTCATAAGTTTGTGTCATTTCAAGGTGCTGCACGTTCAATCAGTGAAATTCAGCACGTTCAATCAGTGAAAATAAAATCAGATAGACACCAACAGACTCCAAATGGGGTAGTACACCGATCCGACAAAACTCGAAGCGTCTGTTGCCATCTGTCAGTTCTGTGTGAATTGGCCTTATTTAAAGAAAGAACTAGCCTAGGCCTAGTTTCACAAATACAAGAAACATACCTGTAACTCGCACCATGCTACCTCCACCGTGGTTTCAGTATCCAGACCCTTGTAGACGGTCTTGAAAGAGCCACGTCCTATTTCAATGTCAAACTTTAAGAAACGGCCATCCGGCGACGTCCCAACTGCATTTGTCTCAACTTCCTCAATTTCATCCTGCTCCTTCTTAGCATCCCGTAACTCTGCCTCTACTCGTGCCTTCTCTTTACTTTCTTCATTGTCTTCTTTCTCATCCTCTTGTTTCACGTCAACACTATCTCCAGACTTCTGCTCCGCAGCCAAACTTGGTAATTCTGCAGAAAGAAGCTGTCCGGCATTCGCAATCGACACTGGCTTTGACTCTACGGCTTTCTCCACACAGTCAGCAACCTTCTTTTCTGGTCCAACCAACACTTTAGCTTGTGTGGCCACAGAAGTGGCTTTGGTTTCCAGGGCAGGTGGTTCAAAAACAAGAGCATGGGAGTCCGTCGAGATGGGTAGGATTGCGTTCTTGCTGGGCAGTTCCAGCGCAGTAGCATTGGAGTCGTTGATGACGCTGCGACGGAAAAAACGATGCTCTGCCTTCAACAGTTCCCGCTCCATTGTGTGGTGGCGACGGCGGACCTCGACACCAAGACGCTCACCCACCAGTGTGTCTGAGCTGGAGCCGTTGACATTCTTCGAAGGGGGGGAAAGGAACTTAACCATCTTGTTGCTGAGATTTTCTGACATTTCTCCACCCAGTGGAGTGAAAAGTCAGGTTAAACTTTACATGCTATCCATGCATGGGAAAAAAGGCAATATAAATATGGGAAAATGAAGTGAAAACTCAAACCTAATTCCTCTCAAAACAGCAATTCAAATAAAGTCAATGCTCTTGCAAACTAAACTGTTGGAGTGGAGCACAGGAAGTCCTTGGTGATAAAAGTAACGCAGGATCCATGCACAGATCACAACACGTTGATGATAAAAAGGAGACCTCACATCCAGCTCATCCATCCTGCGAAAAACTGTGGGGTGTATTCAATCCACATAGGGGTCTCCTGAGGGGGCAGGGCAATAGCCCACTGAAAACTGTGATGATCACTTTCGACTCTTAGGTCATGCCAGGGCACAAAGTTTAACCCTTGCACCTGATTCACTGAAAGAGACAAAATATACTTTAACCAAGGTGGGTAGCCGCAGTTTACAAATTTACACTCAACTTAAAAGTATGCTTCTACACATTGCAATGGCTTTCCCAAAACCAAGCAAATATTAACCAGTTCAAATGAGGTTATGGTTTACTCTCGCTTAATGAAAAAGCAAGGATGTAACACTAAGCAAGGATCCAACACATAAAAATAGACCAGTCATAATGAAACTATGAGATCAAGATAGAGCAGGAGGAAGTAACTCTTTGATTTTTGACATTTAAAGCAAATTAATTTTGTTAATGGATTTCCCAACTAGCTAATTTATAAAATATATATTCTATCTAAATGTAAAAAACTAAGGTAACTTACATCTTTTGCTTTTTTGTATATTTAACAAATCGTTTGACGTAAATCCTTCAAGACGGTGAACAAGCAGTATCTATCTTCGGTACAGTGAACATATGTTGCGGGATTAGTAAATTAGATTCACCCTCACCATGTGAACACCATACAGTCCACAGTCTCAAATAAAATAAGTAACGTTATAGTGAAGACTTTTTTTTTCCTTTGAGGAACACAAAGTTAAATAGACTACTGAAGAATTTAACTTACTGGCTATTTTTCCCCAAACGCAATGACTAGAAATGGCGAATCAAGATGTTAAGCCTCAAAATCGGCTTCATTAAACAAACGTCATTATGTCAGTAACTAGTTATCCCAAGAGTCGTGTGGACTAATTTTATGATAGGGTTAGCTATAATGTAACCGGTGTCCATTCACAATCATGAAAAATAACTAACAGGAACTTTTCGTAATTTCTCTTTCTTTAATATTAACTTACACAGAATAAATTAAGTCATAATCGGTTAAACAGACGGTTGACGAGTGAATTAATTCTTGTTTAGATTAACTACGTTTTCCCTTTAAGTGATTCTATTTCCACTTATTATATCTGGTGTTGACCAAAAACCGGCTAAAACCAAGGTTAACTACTAGTAAATAAATAAATATTAGTCAAGGCCCCGTTTAGTTTCACAAACGGCCGTTTTGTCAACACATTTAAGACAAAAACTTACCATAATGTTAAGAGTCGTCGTCGTCATCTTCAGTTATCGGTGAATAATCAACGGCCAACTCCAGGTTTAACCGGTAATTCCCCAACGCGCGTGCTCAGTATTTGAAACTACGTTTAACCGGCGGAAATCAAGTGAGAAACTAAATGTATCTCGCTTAACGGATTTTTAGCCGGTAAAATTGCGCCAAAATGGCCAAACGTCGGTTACTGTTCCTCAGCTCAGAACCGTCTCGAGCGATACGGCGAAGTTCGAATGTCAAACACTACAACAACGTGCCGCTTCCGCTAATGGTTGCTCGCGAGACTGCAGAGCAGGTTCTCTTTGTTATTCCCTTTCATCTGACCTCGATTCATCTTCCTTGTACACTCATCCGCTGCATGACGTCGCGGGTGCAAACGACGCAGTTCAAGTTGACGTTAAAATATTTACATCTACAGGATGCAAAACAACAATCGAAAACCCTTGAGACTATATCCATTTATGCCGCCACGAAACTTGGCTTTGGGTGCAGCACGCTCGCGAGCGCTTCCTTTGTGGCTCTATTGTTTACAGTTCAAGATCCCACACAGATGTAGACGATTTACACGCACTGGGTTCAAGGCTGCGCAATCTGCTCATCCCGTCGATTCTCGACATTTTCGCCATCGCACAAATTCATGTTACATGAATAAACCGGTTCGTGATCAACAATAACCCAGACTCTGTCCACTCCCCCTGCTTGTCTAATGTCTATCTGGAATAATCTCTTACAGTTAGGAAATAGCGCCGCCTGCCGAGGCATCACGCGCATGTATGTTTTAAAGGAACAGTTCACTCAAAATGACAATTGTCAACGTTAACTAATCATGCATGACTTTATTTCTTCAGTGGAACACAAAACCCTCAGTCACCATTCATTGTTTTTGCATCCTTTTTCATAATGAATAGGGTCGGAGACTGTTCTTATTCTCAGTGTAATGCCATGATAACTTATTAAATATAATGCCCTTTTCACAAGATAATAAAACAAGTCTCTGATGTCCCCAGAGGGTGTATATGAAGTACTAGCTCAAAATACCCCATAAATATTTTTAAATAGCATGTTAAAATTGCAACTTTTTAGCATGTTAAAATTTCAAAAACTTTCAGGCTTTTATGTTCAAACCGGAGTCAGACAATGATGGAGATACTCAAGAATCAGTGACATGTATGCAACAGGACATTTCTGAATGGTTAGTTAAAATTAAACCTTGTCATCATTTTATTCATTTCTCTCTTCTTTCTTCTAAATAGTTAATGGACCCAATTCACTTCTGTTGTATTTTCCCCCATGTGGAAGTCATTGGGGTCCATCAACTGTTGGATTACCCATGTTCTTCAAAATATATTATTTTGTGTTCAGTAGAAGAAAGAAATTCATTCAGGTTTGAGGGTGAGTAAATGATGACCGAATTTTCATTTTTGGGTGAACTATCCCTTAAAAGGATGGTTCAGGATTTTGGACAAGTTAGCCTTATTAGTGTTATTTATCAGTGGAGACTGATAAAAAATTTCATTCCAGTTGCATAGTTCGCCGGTGCTAGGCTAGAGCGAGTCAGTGGTAACTGCTAGCCTGCCATTAAAAACAGTTTTACCCACTTCACAGTACACCAAAAGCAAATAAATTATAACACCACCAGACTATCGATGTAAATGTCTGTTAAGAGAATAATGGTAAAAATCAAACATTTGTCACTTTATCTTAACTAATGTAATTGCTAAAAAAAAAAAAAAAAAATCTTTGGATTTAAAGGACAGAGCGATTCACTTTGACACACCTAAAACATACCATAGCAAACCTTCAAAGATATCAAAGGTTCCAGATAAAAAAATATTCATATTGCTAGAAAATCGAATAAAATAAAGAATCAACAATATTAGACAAACAAAATTACATGCATTTTAAGCATATTATAGAAAAAAATTCAGATTGCTATAGAAAATAGAATAAAATAAAGAATCAACAATATTACAATAAAAATTACAGAAAAGAAATAATGCATTTTATTATTAAACTGAAACAAAAGAATATCATCAGCAATAAAGTGTCAATAAAGGTCTCAAGATAAAAAAAACATTTTAAAACATTTTTTAATCCTATGAATGAAGCTTAAATGATATTTGATACATTACATTTCTAAAGCTTCTGAATGATCAATTTTATCAAGTCTACTGAAATACCTTTTGTACACAATCGCTGTCTTGCCTTGCCTTACCATCAATGATACTTGATTATCCATATTACTATTTTTTTATATAAATGAAAAAATATAAATTTTATATAAATAAAAAAAATACATATCAAATATGAAACAACAGGCGTTTGATAGGCTCAATTGTGATTGTATTGCATAAACAACATCTTTAAGGTGATGATACACAGGGCAACTTTTTGGGCAATGTTGCAGGGCAAAGCGCCTGATATGATACAAAACATAAAATATATATGAAATCTTTTTTTAATTATTTACTTTTCAATGTTTTGTCTAAAGGTTCCATTTTGTAGGACCTGTCCCTTTAAGAGGGATCAAACCCCACCAACTGGTGATTATCTCTGTTCTCTCTATCTATAAACTGACTGGGAGGTGATAAAGTGTAGCTTAGAAATTTACATGGTTTGAGGCAGGATGACTATACACAAAGATAATATTATAGGCTACATGTAAAGGCCAAATATCATGCCATATACAAGAACTATATGTTTTCAAATGAAGTGCATAAATAGTTTGTCCAAATTACAAAATAAAGAAATCAAAAATATTTGTTAAAAAATTTAAATATTTAAAATATTTCCAAATGGGCCTATATATAGGCTACATACATAGGCTATTAAATATTTGATTGTTCTGAAAATGTAGACCTACACTACAGTAAATATTGACCATTGAATGTCATATTTTATTTTATATAGGCTACTTAGAAATATATAAATATTTATTTATTATTTTTATTTTTATAAAATGACCTTCGTAGCATGGCGTTGGCATTTCAGAGGCGAGTGTTGTGAGCGCGCAGCGTAGGCGTTACGTCACTGAAGTCCTCCAGCTCTGAGAAGATGCTGGTGTATGTCTGCAAATAATAAAATCATAAAGCAATACAAAGAAAAATAGGCCGCTTCCTCTCTATCACACATCTCTTGGACAGACGGTCGTTCCATATCGGATGAAATAGACCAGCCATTGAAGGTAAATAGATTTTTGGAGAGAAAAAAAAAATTCTATTGTGGTTTATCATAAAATAGAGAACGCTCGTAACTTATATGGTTACGGTTATTTAATGCATATATTGATATTCAAATAGCGCCTCTCATTTACTGTCGCATTTGCCGGACAGCTATTACTAACAAAAGAGGAGGCAAATGGTGGAGAAGAAGGACATTGAGGGAGGATGCCCAGGATTGTGGCTGAGCGATTGCAAGACCGGATTTTACGGAACATTAGGTTTAGTATATCCGTAATCTAAATTGTATTAGAATTGTAGTCTGTAATTTTGCGCATTTGCAAGTCTCGTTGACGTGATGTGTGGAAATGCCGACGCTTCTGGTTGGTTTGTCAAGGCTGAGAAGCCTCTTCACCTAAATAGCACAACATTACTGAATCGACAGCGATGGACATCGAATATGCGTTTAGGGTATAAATCATTAGCTGAGTATACCATAATATTGTTGGTATAGCTGTTAACATTAAATGTTTAATAACCTTGGAGTGTGAGCCTACATTAAAACCCCACCTTTCCTTCGATTCACTCATTCAGTGTGTAAATGGGAGATGGATTATTACATCGCTAGCCAGTGAATTATTTGAATTAATTGTCCATAGCACGATTCAGATTTCTATTGAGATTAGTATAACAATAACGACATAGTAATGTTAACGTAGAAGTGGTGTGGGGGAAAGCTTATGTTGTTTGTTGAAACCACTGTAAAAAAATGGAGCTTTATTTCCTGTCTGGAATTGATTTTTTTGTACATTTTATAGGGCATTTTTAAACATGCTAGAATATACTGAGATATAAGTATCAATATGAACAATTATAGGTATATAATAGGCCTACATAATAAAGCAAATCAGTAGCTATCAATAATGCAGAAGATATGACACAATAAACACAAACACTATTAGATTATAGCTCTCAGTGATTTTAGTGTTTTTAATCAAAAAACACTGCAAAACTAGCTTCTGAGACAGAAAATACAGATAATTGCCAGCTACTGGTCACTTTGGGTTTGGGTTTTGTAGGCATTTTGTACCCATCAGGCCTAGAATGCAATTTATGGAAATACTCAAGTATCAATTTCAAACTCTAGATAAAATTGCAATTGAAAATATTGGAGGATTACCCCCACATTTGAAATGTCTGGGTCATTTTTGCCCCAAAGTGATCTGTTTTGTGGTACAGGTAACAATTATGTAATGTAATTTTGTGTCTTTTGAGGGGTTTGCCTTTTTATTTCATTTTACAGGCCACCATACTTGCTCCATTTGAAAGATACTGAAGACCAGCATTTCCTTGACAGATCACATTCCTCATTAATGAGATGAAGATGACCTGGCCTGCCTAGTAGCACATTACCTAAAAAAAACAAATTTTTTTGGTGGCTAAATTTACCAAAATGTACGGAAGTTCGCGCTCGGTGAGCAAAATGGACAGTAATCACGGCGGGGGTAGAAACAACCAGGGCAACTCGGGCCGCTCACCACGACTGCCTCGGTCACCTCGCATGGGCCACCGTCGCACCAACAGCATGGGGGGCAGCGGTGGAGGCCCGGGCGGCTCTGGAGGCAAGACGTTGTCCATGGAGAACATTCAATCTCTCAATGCCGCGTACGCCACGTCAGGGCCGATGTACATGAGCGACAACGAGGTCGCAATCGGCACCTCCCCTGACCTCCCTAAGAGCGGAGTGGCGACAGGACGCTTTGGAGGCAGCATTCCCTACGGGGTTCGGGGAACGGTCACAGGCAGCACACCTGACATGGCCATGGTGCCGGCAGTGTCGACCGACTCTATGGGCTTTGGAGGGGAGATCCATGCAGCTTCAACTGTTCCTCACTCCCTACGTCAGGCGAGGGACAACACCATCATGGAGCTCCAAGCCCAGCTCAAGGAGGTGCTGAGGGAGAACGAGCTCCTTCGGAAGGAGATCGAGGTGAAGGAGAGCAAGCTCAGCTCGTCCATGAGCTCCATCAAAAGCTTCTGGAGCCCGGAGCTGAAGAAGGAACGTGCGCTGCGCAAAGACGAGGCGTCGAAAATCGTAGTGTGGAAGGAGCAGTACCGCGCAGTGCAAGATGAGACACAGGTGGGTACATCTGGCAGGATATGCTTGTTTTTTTTTGAAGTACAAGTGATCATTTATTTGCTGATTGGAGAGTTGTTTTCTGGATTGAAGCATATGGTTAAAGGAATCTAGATTTAAATCAGTATCCTAGATCAGTACTAAAAGGCACTGTATATTAGGGGTGTAACAATATGTCGCACCACAATATATCGCAATACAAAAATACAATACGTATCGTGGATAGTTCCCCAAAATAAAAATTACTGTGTGAGAGAAAATTCTCACAAAAGTTTTAGTGTCAGTACTACATTACACTACTATATATACTGCTGATTATAATGTATAATAATTCAATGGGGGGATATTTGTGTGTCCTGATAATGCCAAATGACTTAAAAGTAACTTGACCAGTAAAAAGTGTCCAATATATAGTCAGAAAAAGTGCAAGAATATTCATCTAAAATAATTCTGTATTTTCAGCTTCAGAATCATGAATGTTGTTATTATTTGTCTTAGAGTATCGCAATAATATCGTATCAGTATCGTGATATGTATCGAATCGTGGCATGAGGGTATCGTTACACCCCTGTATATCTATAAAAGTGTAGTTCTATTTGAGAACAGATTTACATCGATAGATTTTGGATAAGTGCAACCCATTTCGCATACTTCTTCACTATTCTCTGCCATTTTATAAGTAGTTCAAGTACTGTGTTCATACACTCTAAACAATGCTGGGTTGTTTTAACCCAAATTTGGGTCAAATATGGTTAGGTTAAAAATGCAATTTAAATTAACCCAACTTCAACTTTTACTTTCAACTGTGAATTTCTTTATTTCATTTTTAACCCAACATTTGGGTTTGTCCATATTTGACCCAAATTTGGGTTGAAACAACCCAGCATTTTTTGAGTGAAAAATGCAGCGTGGCGTATTGTACTATGAGTACATGGGTGATGTACTTCATTAACCTAAAAAATAGCTGAAATGGAAAAAAAATAAAGATAAAGATGTATAGAAATATATAAAAAACTAAAAACTAATAAAAAGAACAAAATTCTAAATGAAAACAAAATATGAACGTAAAAGCTAAATTTAAAAAAATATATTTATAAATACTACATATATAAATAATACTAAAATAACTGTATAAACTAATTAACTAAAATAATTACAACCTTGGAACACAACTTATTCAACATCTCAGCACACGCATATACACTATCACTATACCCATACTATTTCTGTAGTATATAATATGCATACTGTGCATATAGTATGCATGTTTTAGTATGCACTGAATACCCTCTACATTTGCCAAAATATGCATTATACAGAGCACACTGTGCTAGTGTAATATCTGTAAATTCACAGGGAAAAAATACATGCAAAATTTGGAGATTTGAACACGACACATGACAACAGCGTAGCACGCATAAAATGGATGCTATCTTTAAAATAGCAAGCTTTATACTGTATATACTCCTCAATATTCAGTAATCAGTGCAATAGTTTTCCCTTCCAAACACTGCCCTGAAATGCATGTGTCAGGTAGAACTGACCAGCTTAAACTAGTTAAGACCAGCTATTTATAGACACATTTGTATCGCATCAAAGCATTTTCATAGATTTATACGAGTGACTGAGAATTGAGTGATTAAAGATCCAGCTCATCTTCAAACGAGAAGGGAAAGTCTACCTCCGCGGTGAGGTGACGCTAATGGCCAATCCTGAAATGGCCATCCTGGTCCTGCTGCGTGCGGCTCACTGCACAGCCTGATTCCTGCAAGCCACAATATGCTCGATGAGGAATACATCTGAGCTAATTAAGAATGAAAATTCAGTGGTACATTTTTTAAATGTACACTGAGATGGGTTTTGGTAGCAGTGACAGTGGCATAGTCATCCATCTATGTTGCGTTTGAAACACTCCCCTTATTTGAATGATTAGCTTCAAACCATGATTCACTGCAACATGGCTGTCATGACAGATTCCCAGACGATGGGGCGTACAGCACTAAGCTAATGACAGCTTGGTTATTCACTAGCATAATCAGCATTATCACGCTCCTCACACCATTCGCTTGAGATTGAAACTAACACACGAATCATTAGAGAGCTCTGAGTCTTCGTATGTGTTATTGGGTGATTCTTGGCTATTAGTTTTGTGCCTGTTGGTCTTAATGAGATCATACCATTAATTAGGGATTAAGAAAATGTATAAGTTTAGTTTAGTTGCCTTTTGGCTGCCATCAAGTTTTCAACATAGTAGTTGCATCTACATGGATGTAACCAATTTTTCATCTGGATGTTGTAACCAACCAGTTTTTACCAATTCAAGTTGTAGACAGTGGTAGTTACAAATGAGATGTTTACATCCCAACTGTTCTCAGTAATTACTCATGTTACTGCTTGTATGAAAGATGATACAATAGATTGAACTGTATTATTCACTGATGAATAAAGAGATGGTTTCTGTGGGATGCTTTTATAAATAATAGGATAATAGCTGATAAACTATGATGTGAAACCGATAACCTTGATTTCTTGGCTGTTAACTCTCCTTTACATCAGTTCTAGGGCGATTAATCGCATCCAAAATAAAAGTTTGTGTTTACATAATATATGTGGGTGCACTGTGTTTAATTATTTTGTATATATATATAAATACACACACGTACATGTATATTTAAGAAAAAAATATTATTTATATACAAAAATATGTAGTATATTTATATATAATATAAATGATATATAAATCTATATACAGTATATGCATGAAAATATTTCTTAAATATATACAAGCATGTGTGTGTATTTAAATATATGAAATAATTATACACAGTGCACCCACATATATTACGTAAACACAAACTTTTATTTTGGATGCGATTAATCACGATTAATCGTTTGACAGCCCTAATCAGTTCCCAAATTTTTAAACTATTTCTGTTTTGAAATATTTTTGAACGAATTGTGAGTAAATGATTCTCGTGTCCATCACAGCACCTGCAGACAACCGTTCAGGCGCTGCAGGCCGAGCTGCGTATCCAGCGCGACTTGAACCAGCTGCTCCAGCCCCCCGGGGAGCCGCTGGCCTGCGAGCCCAGCGAGGAGCAGGAGAGACAGGCTCGAGAGCTGTTCTTGCTCCGCCGTACCTTGGAGGAGATGGAGGTTCGCATGGAGACCCAGCGGCAGACGCTAGCTGCTCGTGATGACTCAGTCAAAAAGCTCCTGGAGATGTTGCACAGCAAGGGACCCTCGGCTAAAGCCAGTGAGGAGGACCATGAGCGCACACGACGCCTCGCAGATGCTGAGATGCACGCACACCACCTGGAGAACCTTCTAGAACAGCGTGATAAAGAGCTAGTGGCTTTGAGAGAGGTGTGTAGGAACTTGAGTCTGAAAATACAAATGACAAAATATGAAAATATTATTTAAAAAACTGCACTTTACATGAATAGAAAATGAATTTGGTATATATGTAATTGGAAAATAATGTAATTGTTTAAAAACATATTATTAGGGCCCAAGCCCTGAAAGGGCGAAGGCCCTATTGTTTTCCTAAGGATTATTTTTCTTTACTATTATTATTATAATTAGGGCCCAAGCCCTGAAAGGGCGAAGGCCCTATTGTTTTCCTTGGGATTATTTTTCTTTACTATTATTATTATAATTATTATTATTTTACTACCTTTTGGGCACTTTTGGGGCCCTTAACGTGCTCGAAAACTCTTGAAACTTTGCACACGGGTCAGAACCCGCGGCCATCAGAGCCGGGCTGAAGCTGGTACCCGGGCGTGGTAGGGTGGCTCGTCAGCGCCCCCTGGAACGGGGTCCGAACACTTGGTCCATAACTCAAACACGCTTGTATGTAATAATATGAAACTCGGTACACATGTTGATCTCATCGTTTCATCTATACCTCACACTCTTACTTTTTACCCCAGCCCAACAGGAAGTCGGCTATTGAGGTTTGTTTGTAAAACGCTCGCAATGGAATGTCATATACTCCTCCTAGAGCTTTGATCCAAATTCGACGAAACTCGGTCAGCGTGAAGTCAAGACATTGAGGATGAAAGTTTGCGAGGGGATTTTTTATATCTCGAACGGTTTGTCCGTGGCGAGGAAACGAAATCATGGCGAGAAACGTGAAACAGGAAGTGTGTTATAACTTCAGCATACATTAACTGATCTTGATGAAACTTCAGCAGTGTGTTCGCTGTAAGAGGACGATCACATGGATGTGACTATTGTGAGTCAAAGTTATAGCGCCACCAACTGGCAGCAGGAAGTGTGTCACTTTCAAAATGCTTTGATATCACCCTTTTATTTTTACCCGATTTGCTTCAAACTTCATATGTATATTGTAAACATACGGCAGATGTAGACCTGTGAATGGATTCTTGATATCTTTGAAACTGTTGCCGTGGCGACGCATCAAATTTTACCCTTCTTTTAGGATGCTTTTTGGATGCTTTTGAGACCCTTAGCATGCTTCAAAATGCATGAAACTCGACAGACACATCACATTTATTAGCCAGTAGACGTGCAAAGTTTCAGAAACGGGCGTGGTGAGGGCTCAGTAGCGCCACCTTTTGACAAAAGTGGGGTTGTTAGTTTTAACTAGAGTTACAAAAATTGGTATGTATATTGTACTCCTCGAGCCGGACAACTTTCTAATTGACACTTATTAGCTAGGACCCACAGAAAGTCAGATATTTTTGTTTGAATATGGCCACTCTGAGCCTACATGTCTCTGTGTCTCTGTGTCTTTGGCTGGCTGGCTGGCTGGCTGGCTGTATATGTGTGTGTGTGTGTGTGTGTGTGTGTGTGTGTGTGTGTGCAGGGGGAGGGGGCTTAACCATTTCACTGCTGTGTGTATGACCTGCATAAAGAAAATACATTTCTCAAGCCTGGTATTTTTTAAATAAATTTTTATTTTTATTTTTTATAAGTAAAGGCATATAACTAGTTTAATTGTAGTGAATTGACAATAGTTTTATATAATTAGTTTATTAATCAGATTAACTTGGTCAATAAACTTGGTCTGAAAATTTGGTCCATAAATCAAACACACTTGCATGTAATAATATGAAACTTGGTACACATATAGATCTCATCGTTTCATATATACTTCACACTCTTACTTTTTACCCCAGCCCAACAGGAAGTCGGCTATTTAGGGTTGTGTTTAAAACACATGCAATGGAATTTAAATTATTGCTCCTAGAGCACTGAACCAAATTCGACGAAACTCGATCAGCGTGAAGTCAAGACATTAAGGATGAAAAAGTGCCACGGGATTTTTGATATCTCGAACGGTTTGGCCGTGGCGAGGAAACGAAATTATGGCGAGAAACATGAAACAGGATGTGTGTTATAACTTCAGCATACATTAACTGATCTTGATGAAACTTCAGCAGTGTTTTCGCTGTAAGAGACCGATCACATGGATGTGACTATTGTGAGTCAAAGTTATAGCGCCACCAACTGGCAGCAGGAAGTGTGTCACTTTCAAAATGCTTTGAAATCACTCTCTTATTTTTAACCGATTTGCTTCAAACTTCATCTGTATAATGTAAATACACGGCAGATGTAGACCTGTGAATGAATTTTTGATATCTTTGATACTGTTGCCGTGGCAACGAAACAAACTTTAACATTCTTTTTTGATGCTTTTGGGACTCTTAGCATGCTTGAAATTGCTTGAAACTCAACAGATACATCACATTTATTAGCCAGTAGACATGTGCAACTATGGCAAAAGATTAAAGTAATGTCAAAAAAGTAAACACTAAAAGCCTCATATCTTCTAAAAATGTAATTATACATCATTTGTTTCTAAATTAAATTATACAAATATTATAACTTCCCCAATTTTTCCCTTTTTTCATTTAAGAATTATGTTTATGTTCAAAAACAGCCAGAATTGTTGTAAAATTCAGAAAAAAATAATAATCTGAGTCATACGTAGTGCTATACTGCCCTCTTGTGTTCAATATCAGGTAGGCCTATTGTGTATATTCCCACCGGTTAATCAACGTGTTACTCCGCTGGGACTTTGGAGCTTTTAAATCGCTTACTTAAAACCGAAAGTCAAAATACGGATGTATGCACAAGACATTAATGGTGTGGAGTAGAGCGAGCATTTTAAATAAATTCCTATTAAGTAGGATTGAACTAAACAGAAAGAATGTTCACTCTGTTCTGCTGGTTCCTCGCTGGTGGATCATATGATTACTTTGTCATAATCTATGACAAAAATGCTATTATAAACTATATTAATAATAGATAATACATATTGCTCTTATTTTTAAAAAATACATTCATGAAAAACAAGATAACAAAAATCATAAAAAGATATAGCCATGGCTGCTATAAATGTTTGAAATGCATAGGACAGATGTTTAATGACGCAGCAACATATAATTGAAAGGCAATTAATAATCTGTCATTACGTCACTGCATTATGATATTACGGCTCTAATACGGTGCAGCACAAAGCACTTATGTGCATCCCGAGCGGAGAATGATGTGCTTGAAGCCACATGAAGTTACAGCGCATTGAGTCCGTATTGAAAAGTTCAAAGCACAAAGGAAATACATATTTATGAACAGTGTATTATACATTATCTATCTATGCAATAGTTTATTGAGCCTTTTCTTTTAAAGGTTTTAAATTTCAGTTACTGTGTGCGTGAAAAACAATTATAGTGCTCTGACTCTAGTGTTGTGATCTAACCGACAGCGTCTGACACCCGGTAGAAAGTAACACGATTAAGTTACAGCAATAAAGTCCAGCAAGAAAAAGTTTCTTCATTCGAAAATATAGACCTTTAGACCTTTATCTTAAAGATCCAGTATAATAGGATTAACATTGAATCATCTTGAAGATCGTTTCATCGTTGACTGTAACCGAATGCGACGTGCTGTTTGAATGCTGAATGGAGAATGACTGACAGGCGCAGAGAGGGAAAAGTTTACGTGTTCTTGAATTTAATGACTTAAATATTAATTTCTATATCACATAATAGCTTCAGAACACTTATAATACAGTACACAAAAACTTTATGGTACTTTAGAAAGTTTTTGTGCCTTTTTTGCCTTACATAGAATAGTATATGCACAATATAGAATTTGAATCAGCCTCGTCAAAGATGGCAGTGTCAGAGCCGATACCAATCCTGAGTATCTAATCGGCGCACTTCTTTTCAACAGTCAAATTGAAATTGAAATTGCTTGAAACTCAACAGATACATCACATTTATTAGCCAGTAGACGTGCAAAGTTTCAGAAACGGGCATGGTGCAAGGACTAAATAGCGCCACCTTTTGACAAAAGTGGGGTTGTTAGTTTTATCTACAGTTACAAAAATCGGTATATACATTTTACTCCTCAAGCCGGACAACTTTCTATTACATAGTCATTAGCTCGGACCAAGAGGAAGTCCGATATTTTGGTTTGAATATGGTGAGCCTCTCTCTGAGCCTACGTCCCTGTATGGCAAGCCCTTTTAACATTTAAAAGCTAAGTTTGCCTATCCGGAATTAACATTGTAGATATCAACGTCTTTATGTCTAGTCGTAATTACATTTTGGATAGTTTGTATTATCATTTAAGATATCTGTAACATAATTTTGACTAGTCGAAATGACATAGTATGGCAAGCCGTTTTAACATTTAATCATGAAAGGGCCAAAGCCTTCGGCACCGCCACCCGGGTGCCTTTAGGTAACTGAAGGAACCGGGGTTGCGGTGCCACCGGCTTGGGCCCGCCATCGCTGCTCGCAGCTATATTTATTATTATTTTACTACCTTTTGGGCACTTTTGGGGCCCTTAACGTGCTCGAAAACTCTTGAAACTTTGCACACGGGTCAGAACCCGCGGCCATCAGAGCCGGGCTGAAGCTGGTACCCGGGCGTGGCAGGGCGGCTCGTCAGCGCCCCCTGGAACGGGGTCCGAACACTTGGTCCATAACTCAAACACGCTTGTATGTAATAATATGAAACTCGGTACACATGTTGATCTCATCGTTTCATCTATACCTCGCGCTCTTACTTTTTACCCCAGCCCAACAGGAAGTCGGCTATTGAGGTTTGTTTGTAAAACGATCGCAATGGAATGTCAAATACTCCTCCTAGAGCTTTGATCCAAATTCGACGAAACTCGGTCAGCATGAAGTCAAGACATTGAGGATGAAAGTTTGCGAGGGGATTTTTTATATCTCGAACGGTTTGTCCGTGGCGGGGAAACGAAATCATGGCGAGAAACGTGAAACAGGAAGTGTGTTATAACTTCAGCATACATTAACTGATCTTGATGAAACTTCAGCAGTGTGTTCGCTGTAAGAGGACGATCACATGGATGTGACTATTGTGAGTCAAAGTTATAGCGCCACCAACTGGCAGCAGGAAGTGTGTCACTTTCAAAATGCTTAGATATCACCCTTTTATTTTTACCCGATTTGCTTCAAACTTCATATGTATAATGGAAACATACGGCAGATGAAGACCTGTGAATGGATTCTTGATATCTTTGAAACTGTTGCCGTGGCGACGCATCAAACTTTACCCTTCTTTTAGGATGCTTTTAGGATGCTTTTGAGACCCTTAGCATGCTTCAAATTGCATGAAACTCGACAGACACATCACATTTATTAGCCAGTAGACATGTGCAAAGTTGCAGAAACGGGCGTGGTGAGGGCTCAGTAGCGCCACCTTTTGACAAAAGTGGGGTGGTTAGTTTTAACTAGAGTTACAAAAATTGGTATGTATATTGTACTCCTCGAGCCGGACAACTTTCTAATTGACACTTATTAGCTAGGACCCACGGAAAGTCAGATATTTTTGTTTGAATATGGCCACTCTGAGCCTACATGTGTCTTTGGCTGGCTGGCTGGCTGGCTGTCTGTGTGTGTGTGCAGGGGGAGGGGGCTTAACCATTTCACTGCTGTGTGTATGACCTGCATAAAGAAAATACATTTCTCAAGCCTGGTATTTTTTAAATAAGTTTTTATTTTTATTTTTTATAAGTAAAGGCATATAACTAGTTTAATTGTAGTGAATTGACAATAGTTTTATATAATTAGTTTATTAATCAGATTAACTTGGTCAATAAACTTGGTCTGAAAATTTGGTCCATAAATCAAACACACTTGCATGTAATAATATGAAACTTGGTACACATATAGATCTCATCGTTTCATATATAGCCTACTTCACACTCTTACTTTTTACCCCAGCCCAACAGGAAGTTGGCTATTTAGGGTTGTGTTTAAAACACATGCAATGGAATTTAAATTATTGCTCCTAGAGCACTGAACCAAATTCGACGAAACTCGATCAGCGTGAAGTCAAGACATTAAGGATGAAAAAGTGCCACGGGATTTTTGATATCTCGAACGGTTTGGCCGTGGCGAGGAAACGAAATTATGGCGAGAAACATGAAACAGGATGTCTGTTATAACTTCAGCATACATTAACTGATCTTGATGAAACTTCAGCAGTGTTTTCGCTGTAAGAGACCGATCACATGGATGTGACTATTGTGAGTCAAAGTTATAGCGCCACCAACTGGCAGCAGGAAGTGTGTCACTTTCAAAATGCTTTGAAATCACTCTCTTATTTTTAACCGATTTGCTTCAAACTTCATCTGTATAATGTAAATACACGGCAGATGTAGACCTGTGAATGAATTTTTGATATCTTTGATACTGTTGCCGTGGCAACGAAACAAACTTTAACATTCTTTTTTGATGCTTTTGGGACTCTTAGCATGCTTGAAATTGCTTGAAACTCAACAGATACATCACATTTATTAGCCAGTAGACATGTGCAACTATGGCAAAAGATTAAAGTAATGTCAAAAAAGTAAACACTAAAAGCCTCATATCTTCTAAAAATGTAATTATACATCATTTGTTTCTAAATTAAATTATACAAATATTATAACGTCCCCAATTTTTCCTTTTTTTCATTTAAGAATTATGTTTACGTTCAAAAACAGCCAGAATTGTTGTAAAATTCAGAAAAAAATAATAATCTGAGTCATACGTAGTGCTATACTGCCCTCTTGTGTTCAATATCAGGTAGGCCTATTGTGTATATTCCCACCGGTTAATCAACGTGTGACTCTGCTGGGACTTGGGAGCTTTTAAATCGCTTACTTAAAACCGAAAGTCAAAATACGGATGTCCGCACAAGACATTAATGGTGTGGAGTAGAGCGAGCATTTTAAATAAATTCCTATTAAGTAGGATTGAACTAAACAGAAAGAATGTTCACTCTGGTCTGCTGGTTCCTCGCTGGTGGATCATATGATTACTTTGTCATAATCTATGACAAAAATGCTATTATAAACTATATTAATAATAGATAATACACATTGCTCTTATTTTTAAAAAATACATTCATGAAAAACAAGATAACAAAAATCATAAAAAGATAAAGCCATGGCTGCTATAAATGTTTGAAATGCATAGGACAGATGTTTAATGACGCAGCAACATATAATTGAAAGGCAATTAATAATCTGTCATTACGTCACTGCATTATGATATTACGGCTCTAATACGGTGCAGCACAAAGCACTTATGTGCATCCCGAGCGGAGAATGTTGTGCTTGAAGCCACATGAAGTTACAGCGCATTGAGTCCGTATTGAAAAGTTCAAAGCACAAAGGAAATACATATTTATGAACAGTGTATTATACATTATCTATCTATGCAATAGTTTATTGAGCCTTTTCTTTTAAAGGTTTTAAATTTCAGTTACTGTGTGCGTGAAGAACAATTATAGTGCTCTGACTCTAGTGTTGTGATCTAACCGACAGCGTCTGACACCCGGTAGAAAGTAACACGATTAAGTTACAGCAATAAAGTCCAGCAAGAAAAAGTTTCTTCATTCGAAAATATAGACCTTTAGACCTTTATCTTAAAGACCCAGTATAATAGGATTAACATTGAATCATCTTGAAGATCGTTTCATCATTGACTGTAACCGAATGCGACGTGCTGTTTGAATGCTGAATGGAGAATGACTGACAGGCGCAGAGAGGGAAAAGTTTACGTGTTCTTGAATTTAATGACTTAAATATTAATTTCTATATCACATAATAGCTTCAGAACACTTATAATACAGTACACAAAAACTTTATGGTACTTTAGAAAGTTTTTGTGCCTTTGTGCCTTACATAGAATAGTATATGCACAATATGAATCAGCCTCGTCAAAGATGGCAGTGTCAGAGCCGATACCGATCCTGAGTATCTAATCGGCGCACTTCTTTTCAACAGTCAAATTGAAATTGAAATTGCTTGAAACTCAACAGATACATCACATTTATTAGCCAGTAGACGTGCAAAGTTTCAGAAACGGGCATGGTGCAAGGACTAAATAGCGCCACCTTTTGACAAAAGTGGGGTTGTTAGTTTTATCTACAGTTACAAAAATCGGTATATACATTGTACTCCTCAAGCCGGACAACTTTCTATTACATAGTCATTAGCTCGGACCAAGAGGAAGTCAGATATTTTGGTTTGAATATGGTGAGCCTCTCTCTGAGCCTACGTCCCTGTATGGCAAGCCCTTTTAACATTTAAAAGCTAAGTTTGCCTATCCGGAATTAACATTGTAGATATCAACAACGTCTTTCTGTCTAGTCGTAATTACATTTTGGATAGTTTGTATTATCATTTAAGATATCTGTAACATAATTTTGACTAGTCGAAATGACAGAGTATGGCAAGCCGTTTTAACATTTAATCATGAAAGGGCCAAAGCCTTCGGCACCGCCACCCGGGTGCCTTTAGGTAACTAAAGGAACCGGGGTTGCGGTGCCACCGGCTTGGGCCCGCCATCGCTGCTCGCAGCTATATTTTTATTTATTTTTCTTTCATTTGACTAAGATACTTTGATATAATCTATTATATATCTATTTCTAAATAATGTTTAGCTCTTTCTTTACTCACAATCCTGTTACTAGATGATTTTCCCCATTACAAAAAAATTCCCCATTACAAAAAAACTATATATATTTTTTTTTTAGAATTATACACACATTTTATTTGCCTGCATTCGTCAAGCTCAGCCACTCAACCCTATTAGCCAAGTTATTATAAGAAAAATTATTAAATTATTTGCTTGCATATTGCAACCAATACTAACTTTGGAGTAGTGTTATGTTTTTTGTTTTTTTAGATAATGTGTTTATATGCTTATTTTAACAAAATTATAAATTTTAACTGTATTTTGACATAATATAGTTTGGATAACTTGGGAAACAGGGTTGCAAAAATTACAATCCACATAAAAAAATAAATAGCAAATAAAACAGCTTGTACAATATTTAGGATCACATCTGGATGTTGCAACCATCATTTTCTGAAGGTTAAGCACTTTTTCACTGTACATGTGCTACAAAAAAAGATTCAGGCAATACAGGGAAATAAAGCAGAAAGTCTATTCTCTCTTCATGCACCATTAATCAACATTCAGTCAAATAATGATGGCAGCTACTCTCCCTTAAAGTACAAAAAAGTAGGATACTTAATAGAACTAGAAAAAGTAGATACTTAATAGAACCAGATAGCTGGAGACGAGACCCTATTTGTACTTATAATGGAGTACAGCTCCTGTAATGTGATGGAAAATTCAGCCAAAACTAAACAGTGCTGCTCTCCCTCAAGGTATGATGACATATCTGAGAGCTCTATTTCTGGCACTGGTGTGAAAGAAGTGCCAACCGTGTCTTTAATTGCAGGAGCTGCATCGCCGCCTCGAGGGGACGCCAGAGACTACGAAAACCAAAGCTCTTCAGACTGTAATTGAGATGAAGGTAGTACTTTAACTCCTATTTTAATTAATGTGTTAAACTGTTTACGTATGATGACAGGAACCACATTTTTCTTTTGACTATCAGTGCGTTAAAAGCCCATACAAATTGATGTGAAATATCAAACAATATTTTGTACTATACTATTAAGCTTAAAGGAGTCACTTTTGAAAAAACTTGTTGGCTGATAATTTACTCACCCCCATGTCATCCAAGATGTCCAAGTCATTCTTTCTTCAGTCAAAAAAGAAATGAAGGTTTTTGATGAGAACATTCCAGGATTTGTCTCCATATAAAGGACTTCAATGGGAACCAAATGGTTCAAGGTCCAAAAGACAGTTTCAGTACAAACTGCAAACTGATGAAAGGGCTTTAAACGATTCCAGGCGATGAATAAGGGTCTTATCAAGCTAAACGATCGCTCATTTAAATAAAAAAGTTTATGTTTTATAAGCTCAAATGCTCGCTCAAACTCGTTTATCAAAATAAAAGAATCTTTTTCCGAGTCATTTGGTTCATTCAATGAACAAAACAAACGAATTGACTCGGAAAAAGATTCGTTCATTTTGATGAACGAGTTCGAACAGAAGTGTCACAAACGTGCGTCACAGAACAGAGCAAGGCGAGCATTTGAGCTTATAAAACTTAAATTTGTTATATATTTATTAAATGACTGATCCTTTCGCTTGATAAGACCCTTATTCATCGTCTGGAATAATTTAAAGCCCTTTGAACAGTTTGCACTGAAACTGTCTTTTGGACCTTGAACCGTTTGGTTCCCATTGAAGTCCATTCAATATATGGAGAAAAATGCTGGAATGTTTTCATCAAAAACCTTAATTTCTTTTCGACTGAAGATTGAAAGACATGGATATCTTGGATGACATGGGGGTGAGTAAATTGTCAGCAAAGGTTTTTTGAAAAGTGAACTACTCCTTTAAATCCCTTGTGAAAAGGAAGTACTCTTTATCATACTTTTAAAACGAGAAATAATATATTTAATTGTGAACTAAATTTAATTTGTCTTGCACAAAACAAACTCTTAAGAAACCTATGTACACTTAAGTAGTCTTTTTTTCATTAATACTATATTATCTGCAAATATAGTTCTTAAAAAAACACACTTTTTAGTGCACATTCAGTACAATAAGAGTACGTTTTCACAAAAGTAGTTCAGCAAAAAGTAAAAATCTGTCATTATTTACTCACCCTGAATGATTTCAGACCTGAATGATTTTTTTTCGTCTGTATATGATGTTTGGCAGTATGTATGTTTCATATAATGAAAGTAAACGGTGACCAAAAATGGTACAACATAAAGTAGCATTAAAGTAAACCATGCAACCTTTGTAGTATATTCCAAGTTGCACATTCAAATTTGGCCTATTTGTGATTGGTTGACATTATTGATTGACATCAAACCTATGACGCATGTTTTAGGAGTCTCAGATCAGTTCTCTAGAGCGGGGTCTCAGGGAGCTGGAGGACCAGGTCATGATGCTTCGATCCAGTAGCATGCTCAGCTGTGAAGAACGGCAGGAGGAGGCCAAGCAGATGGAGGTCTACCGCAACCACACCAAGTTCATGAAGAACAAGGTACTGCATGCTCTGCTTTAGAAGAGCACATCAGGATTAGTCCACATATGAATAACAAATGATAAACAATTATTTTATGTAGATGGACCAAGTGAAGCAAGACCTTTCCAGGAAGGACACCCAGCTCCTCGGCTTGCAGACCAAGCTGGAAACCCTGACTAACCAGTTCTCTGATAGCAAACAGCATATTGAAGTGCTCAAAGAGTCCCTGACTGCCAAAGAACAACGTGCTGCTATTCTCCAGACAGAGGTAGTAGAGCCCACCAGTGGTTAGTCTTCACCCATCACACCACCAGATTCTCTGACCGCTGCGCACAACTGTTTTGCAGGTGGATGCTCTGAGGTTGCGTCTGGAGGAGAAGGAGACCACGTTAAACAAAAAGAGTAAGCAAATCCAGGAAATGTCTGAAGAAAAGAGCACGCTCAACGGAGAAATCCATGATCTGAAGGACATGCTGGATGTCAAGGAGCGTAAAGTCAACGTTCTTCAGAAAAAAGTGAGGGCTAGATTCAAGCATTCTCCTTGAATGACATTGCAAAGAGTCTTCGTTTATTTTACTTTGCAAACCATTGATAACAATGTACGAAATGTTCTCTTATTGCATGTGTCAGAAATGGGTCACCAATCCACTACGCTTAAAAATAATGAAGTTAGAAAAGTCGTACATGCCAAAGATTAAAAAATACAAAACTAATGAACAATTAAGACTAGGAATGCACGATATATCGGCCACCATATTCGGTATCGGGTGATATATGTTCATTTTTAATAAGAAAATGTAGATGATATATTAAAGCCGATACATAATGGATTTTTTCCTTAAGCTGAGACGCTTAAGATGCGCACATGATGGTTTTAAATAGCTTGAAATATGATTAAAATCACTTTGAAAAGGAAAATACGGTAAGTCCGTCATATAGGCTTCATAAAATTATAATGAAAACATTATCATTGTGTGCTTGGGACATGGTGAGACTTTTGTTTTTGCAATCAGGCTCTTAAAAATGATATAAAAATTTGGATTTAGATTTATCCGCCAATATATCGGTTATCGGCTTTAAGGATCACTAGAAAATCTGATTTAAATTTGAAAGAAAAATGAGAAAAAAAAATGCTAAAACATACTGAAGTTACAAAATCATTGCAAAAATACATCTACTAGAACCTAATATACAATTATACTGTTAATTATACTGATAAAGATTTCCAAAATACCATGATTTAACAATAATTTCCTCCAAAATAGCACAGTTATTGCTACTGTTATTGCATTACAGTTATTGCTACTGTAAAACCATAGTAAATTAATATAGGGTTAATTACAACAATATCTGTATTCATAGTATTTTAGCATAAACAAATAATAGATTACGATGTTTGTATGAGCACATCATGCATTTTTTACATTAAAATACAAAAAATAAATTGTTAACTAAATATTTTGATTTCATGTAAAAATGATCCAGGTCTAAAACATGTATAATACATGTGTAAGTGAACATTTTTTAATACTTTTACCATGAATTGTTGTACAATGAAGTATTTTTCCCAAATAGCTGTGGGGTAAAGTGTGTCAGATGCTTTTGGGGTAAGCTGTGCCACTGGCTCAACTAATAGCTTTTCCTTCAAATGCAGGAAATGCTATTAACAATATTCTTGGAAAAATGTTGAAAATTCACTACAGTAAAAATGTGGATGTATATAAAACTCCTGTGTTTCAGATTGAAAACCTGCAGGAGCAGCTGAGGGATAAAGAGAAGCAGATGAGCAGCCTTAGAGAGAGGGTGAAGTCTCTACAGACAGACACGTCCAATACGGACACAGCCCTCACTACACTGGAGGACTCACTGGCTGAGAAGGTGAGGATCACCTCTAGAGGACGCTATAACACTCCACCAGACTACAGGACAAATCGTTGGTGCACGTCCAAATATATAATCAGGATTCGGAACATCTGTGCTTAGTTATAAACACTTCATGTTTGTTTGTATATGCTGTCTTCTTGGCACTGTGTTAATGTGTCCACTTTTGAACAGGAACGTATTATTGAGCGTCTGAAGGAGCAACGTGACCGTGAGGAGCGCGAGAAAGCAGAGGAGCTGGACAGCAGTAAAAAAGAGCTGAGGGAGTTAAAGGAGAAAGTCAGCATTCTGCAGGGAGATCTGTCAGACCGAGAGGTTAGAGATCAACAACCAGTCCTGAAAGAGGACAAGAAATGCCATTAAAAGCACATTACATGATTATGACTTTTTTTTCGTTGCTGTACAATAAATTGCATCTTTAAAT
This sequence comes from Pimephales promelas, assembly GCF_988280905.1. Taxonomy (NCBI): domain Eukaryota; kingdom Metazoa; phylum Chordata; class Actinopteri; order Cypriniformes; family Leuciscidae; genus Pimephales; species Pimephales promelas. Next base: position 19,084,328 of record NC_142793.1, read on the forward strand.
TGGCCACAAAACACCACACAAAACAATGTAATTTATCTTTTGTCCTTTAGAAATATTTTAGGTTAAATTTACTTGAGAGCAAAATTCGTTCATCTTCGGAATACAAATTAAGATATTTTTGATGAAATCTGAGAGCTGGATCACTCCTCCATAGGCTTCTAAGGGATTGAAACTTCCCGGCCTCGAAAAGTTATTAAAGACATCGTTAAAATAGTCCGAGTGACTTCAGTGGCTCAATCCTAAGTTTATCAAGCGATGAGAATACTATTTGAGCGCAAACAACAAACAAAAATAACGAAACTATTCATTTCCTTCTCTGTGGGCCTCAAGTCAGTTAACGACTTAACGTAGTGTGATAGCGTAGAGCTACGTCACACATAGGCTCACGATTGGACGATGCTGGTCATGTGTGTGATGCGCGTGATGTACAACAACAGAAGCTTACGCTGTTACACTAGTGAACTCACTCAAGGCACACAGAGAAGGAAATGAATAGTTGAATAAAATCGTTATTTTTGTTTGTTGTTTGCGCACAAAAAGTGTTCTCGTCATTTGATAAACTTAAGATTGAGCCACTGTAGTCACTCGGACTATTTTAACGATGTCTTTAATAACTTTTCGGGGAACAAATTTCAATCCCTCAAGAAGCCTATGGACTAGTATGCAGGATTGATCCAGCTCTCAGATTTCATCAAAAATATCTTAATTTGTGTTTTCCGAAGACGAACGAAGGTCTTACGGGGTTGGAACAACATGAGGGTGAGTAAATACCGACAGAATTTTCATTTTTGGGTGAACTATCCCTTTAAGATGCTAAAACTTTTTTCAAGACATATTCTATGAAAACAAGTTTATTTTTCTTACCCCACTGGCAAATAGATTATAAACAAAACAAATAAAGTGAAGCTACTGCTTAAAGTGAGAAAATATTATTGGCCAATGAGGTTGAGAAAAAGAAACTTTTTAATGTCATGCAATTTTGCTCTCTAGTAAATCTAAACACAAAAAACAACAACAAATAAAACTTATATTTTCTAAAACAAGTTTTGTCACAATTGTGTATACATAATTAGTATACATGTATACTAAAACTGTAAGATGTACACTTTGTATACCTCAACGCTAAGTTTGGTTTCAGACGTCTCTGCTGGATCTCAAAGAGCATGCATCGTCACTGGCCTCATCTGGCCTGAAGAAAGACTCCAAACTGAAAAGCCTGGAGATCGCCCTCGAGCAGAGGAGGGAGGAATGCACTAAGCTCGAAAACCAACTGAAGAAGGTGAGCGAGAGGGTCCTAATTTATAAAAGATTGTTAAAAGACAATAATATTATGTTAGTAGTTCTTTAAATGGAATACTGTTTACAAATGTGATTTCCCGGCATGGATAAGTGATAAAATGATAAAAAATAAAATAAAATAGTTTAGTCAATTTTTTTGCTCTTCTGTAAAATATTTATTTGGCTAGATATTGAAGAGAAAAATTGTAGAAACGGATATAATAATTTAAAGGGCTTCAACCCCAAAATGAAAATTCTCACCCTTGTTTAGTTGAAAACCAACTTCCCATTGACTTCTATTGTATGGACAAAAAAAACAAACAAACAATGGAAGTCAATGGGAACCGAAACTGTTTGGTTTTCAACTTCAAAATATCTTATTTTGTGTTCTGCAGCAGAAATGAAGGCATAAAGGTTTGGAATGACACGAGGGTGAGTAAATAATGACAGGATTTTCATTTTCGGGTGAACTATCCCTTTAAATATGTTTATCAAACGATTGGTACATTATATACTTAAATGAAATTTCACCAAGCAACTGGAAAAGTGATGGAAATACTTTGGTAAAAAAATATAGGAACACTAGAATTGAAACGAAGCCATTGTAAACTACAAAGGACAAACAAATGGGAGAGGAAGCATGGACTTATATATTTGAGTTTGTGTAAGTTGTGGATGTGTTTATATCACATTCATTTATTAGGTCCAGAGTGCCGCAGCCAATGCACAGGCCAACACGGAGATATCTGAGCGGATTTCTTCACTCGAGACTGATGTGGCCAGACACAGAGAGGACTCCGCCAAAGCCCAGGCTGAAGTCGATCGTCTATTAGACATCCTGCGTCAGATGGAGAACGAGAAGAACGACAAGGACAGGAAAATCAGTGAACTGGAGAGGTCAGTCCATTTCCCTGCTCACCATGGCTTGCTCCCACTTCTTTTTTTAAATGTCATTGGTGTAGCAGTCAAAACATGTTACGTCTTTGTCCCTTTTTGCTGCCGTGTTTAAGCATCACCGTCAAAACGTTTTCCGTGTCTGCGTTTGACGAGGCTGATGTTTTGTCTGGGCTTCCTTCCCCTCTTTGAGTTGTGTGTTGAAGCACTGATCAAGTTTTTTTTTTTCTCACGCTAAACGGCCTTTGAACTTCTGCTTTTTGTCTCCCTCTTTTTCACTTTTTCACCTGGAAATGTGTACCTAGTGTGGCTTCCAGGTTAGTAGATACATGTGTACTTTCACACACATAACTGGACCACATCCTCAAGAATTAGAGTTTAAACCTGTTAAAGACCTCATGAAATAGAATTTTGTAGTTTTTAGTCAACTGCTAGTGAACCACATTTTAAATGACAAAAAAATTGCTTTTAGACATTGAATTTAAAATTTACCAATGATTTTTTTTTGGGGGGGGGGGGGGGGATGCACCAATATTAACATTTTAAACATTCCAAGTCATGTTATGACTGATAACCGATAAATTCTATTTTGTCTAAATAAATTTAAATACATTATAACTTTTACATTTAACAGTGTTATTAAATTAATAATAAAGTTTAAAGTTATAATATTCAAGTTTTAGAGATTAAAGATTAACTTAATCTAAATATAAAAATAAGAAAATGAGCATGAAAAAAAAAACATTACAAACGTCGATTTGTAATTTTTACAAACGTCTGATAACCGATATGTAACAAATATATCATGTATCCCTAATTTCCAGTCAGATGATCTCTAAAATGAACTAGAAAGTAGCAAATCATAGTTCATAGATGACATAAATAGAGCCTTTTGCCTATTTTCAAATAAAATGATGAGCCCTTCAATATGTCCCACTGAAAGTTGTGCTTCATAAAGTGATTTCATGGGGTTTTAAGTGCAAAAAAAGAAAGGGAATGTATTTTGCTCCTCCATATACTCACTGTTTTAGCTTTATGAATAGTATAAGGAAATCATTATACATGTGATCAGGCTTGGTAATATTTACTGATCGAGAATAAACCAGCTCTTTTTTAGATCTCCAGATAGTGTTATAAACCCCTCTGCCCCAAAACTCAACTCTTCATTTTACTATTAAACCCCAGAGAGTTCCTCTCACAACCACTTAATGTTTATGTTTCAGGCAAATGAAAGAGCAGAGTAAGAAGTCCTCTGTCAAACACAAGGAGCCACCAGGGAAGGGCAGAAATGTCAACGATGGCCCACAGCAGGTGAGACGTACAGTGGGATAGTTATGACAGCTTTGTCATAATCTCCATTGTTTTGACAGATCCCTGTATATTTCCGACACTGTCAAACTCTGCTGGTGTGCTTTTGATGAGCTGAGCCTTGTCTACCCCAGGAGTCCCTGCGGCAGAAGGCAGAGCGCATCGAGGAGCTGGAGGAAGCTCTCAGAGAGAGCGTTCAAATCACTGCCGAGAGGGAGATGGTTCTGGCGCAGGAGGAGGCCGCACGAACCCACCAGGAGAAACAGGTCAACACCACAATGCTAACTAGCAAAATTACAAATGCTCAGGAAATGTGTTACGTGAATAACTAGTTGACTATTTCTTTAAAACTATTTTTTAGCCGTCTTAAAAAAGCTCTTGACACAAGAGGCTCAAAATAACTGAGTCGTGAGTCGTGACGCAGGGGTGTTCTCCAATGAGGAAGCCAGCTTTTATTAAAGCGTGATTTCAAAACCTAGAAAAGTCATGTTTATTAATAAATTTTTGGGCATTTCAAGTTAAGCCAAGCTCTAAAATATTTGATCAGGATAAGAAAACCAAAAGTGGGATTTACACTACTACATTCTGTATTCCCTTATTGGAGAAACCAGCTCATTCCAGGTTAAGTTGGTCAAGCTATTTTTTTGGAACATGGTAGCCAGTTTCTTGCTGGTCTAATGAAGTCTAACAGCACTAACAAGCGTGACCAAGATGTTCAACCAGTTCAAACTCTGTCCCGCTAGCTTATGGACCATCTAGAGTCTAGACCATCTAGAAAACATTTAATACCGCCAAAAATTCACCAGGATTTTCTAGTAGAGATTAGCTGTTTTCAAATCAAAACATTTAGGATCAGTTGATGTCATGATGTCACATTAACGAAAAAGTCACAAAGAAGTCACTTTCAAACCAAGCAACGTTTTGTTGGTCAAAATGGAGAATTCGCGTGATCTCAGATAACTCTAAATTGTAATATAGAAACATGCATTTTCTGTAAAGCTGCTTTGAAACGATATGTATTTTCAAAGCACAATAAAAATAACTGAATTGAATTGAAATATGAATCGCCCTCATGCGACATTTCTAACTGCAATTACTTTTGCCCAAAAGAATTACCCAAACATCGGTTACAGCGGGGACTGCTGTCTTTAGTCAGTCTGTGAAGTCCAGAAAAAAACAATAATGAAAGGGTTTCATCTTTTTGTTGATTTCTTAAAAGATGGAAGAGTTACTTGGGGCGATGGAGAAGGTGAAGCTGGAGTTGGAGTCCATGAAGGCCAAGATGTCGTCCACCCAACAGTCTCTGGCTGAGAAAGAAGCTCATCTGACCACACTGAGGGCAGAGAGGAGGCGACATCTGGAGGAAGTGCTCGAGATGAAGTACGTTACCAACTTTCTTTTTTACACTGAAAAGAACGAAGAGTGTTTGTGTCAACATTTTTTGAAATTACAACACTCATTTTACATTGGGAACCTGCAGGCTATATCTATTTATCTAGGTTACACGTCCAAAAAAAACTGTTCCTCAATGACTTTATCATGTTTTATACATCAGTACATCAAGACAGTGACTAAACGACCAACTTCGCATTGGCCTTCACAGCGGCAAGAAAAACAAAATTGTTATTCTGATTTTTAATAAATTATATACAGAAAGCGGGCAACACAACAATGTTAGAACACATTAAATGTGTAAAATATACATTTAATGTGTATTTTTTAAATATTCATAATTTATCTTATTATTATGTACGAAGCTGTCACTGCTATTTAACATAGTTTAATGTTTCTGAGCACAGTGTGAGCTCACCGACTGTCCGACAGTTCTTCCGTGGTAATCCATAAAGCTGTCTAAAATTCAGTATAAATCTCTTACACCATATCTAGTTTAATTGCATCACTCGCTTGAAGTCTATGCACTCCTAAAAGTAAAGCTTCCAAAAGGGATGAAACATTGTGGGTTCCCCAAAGAACCTTTCAGTATTAGATGTTAAACCATCTACAATAAAATTGAGTGTTGTATTGATTTGTGAGATTTGACCTATTGGTTATCAAAATGATAACTTGGTTGCAATCATAATCTTCATTATTTATTCACTAATTGAAACTTTTAACTTAATATACTCATGCATTCGAGTCCCTCTTAGTCATGCATCAATGTACAATGTAATATGCAGGAACAGCAACAAACAGCAGATTGTAAAAATTTAAAGAATATTTATCTCCCTCTGCCATTCATGCAGGAGACACATTTGTGTAATGTAGGGGCGTAACAATATATCGTGCCACAATATATCGCAATGCAAAAATGCAACAATACGTATCGTGGATAGCGACAATATGCATCATGGATAGTTCCCCAAAATAAAAATTACTGTGTGAGGAAATTTTTTTAATTTTTCACAGTTTTAGTGTCAGTATTACATTAAACTACTTTACATAATGTTGATTATAATGTATAATAATGCAATGGGGGAATATTTGTGGGTCCTGATAATGCCAAATGTCTAATGTTACCAGTAAAAAGTGTCCAACATTATTTTAAACATATCTAGTCAGTGACAGAGTGGAAGCATATTCGTCTAAGGTTACAAGCATAAAGTCCAAACCTATTCATTTAAACCCACAATGTAATAAGTTAGCATTTATAATCAACATACCGCAATAATATCGTATCGTGAGTTCAGTATCGTGATATGTATCGAATCATGCCAAGAGGGTATCGTTATCATCCTGAGGTCACTTTGGCAAGCTGTAGTGTTAATAATATAAATACATGAATACAGAGTAAACAGAGATAAACATCAAGACAGAAAAATTTTGAGTGAGTATATGTTTTTCATACCATCATAAATGCAGAGGATGATTCATTCTGCACGTCGCTTGCTCTGTCTGCTATTTCTGTCTTCGTACTTCAGCCGTGCTCCTGGGAATCTGTAGAAAAACTGAGAATAAACAAGCTATTTCTGTCTTTCTGAGACAATTACACGCAGTCATTTTGACAAAATCCATTTTCCACAGAGATGTTTTGTACTTGTGAAAGCAAACCTCCTTTAATCTGTTCTGTTGAGTTTAGCAAGATACCTGGTCATTGTCAATGTGGTCAGTTGCTTTCAAGAGCATTTCCACAGTACTTCTGTTAAGTGCTGTTTGACATTAGGCTTTGACTTCTAATCATTTCAACCAGGTATATATACATATAGTTCATGAAAAAATATTTGCATTAAAACTATTGGAATTCACAGACAGGAGGCTCTGCTGGCAGCCATAAGCGAGAAAGATGCGAACATAGCCTTGCTTGAGCTGTCTTCATCCAAAAAAAAGAAGACACAAGAGGAAGTGGCTCAGCTGCGGAGGGAGAAAGATCGTTTGGTGCAGCAACTCAAACAGCAGGTACGGACTGCGTCACAAGGCTCAAAACGTATCTGTTTGTCCTCAAGGTCAAGTTGTTTGTTTGCACAACTTAAAAGGCCTAGACAAAATACATCTTTGTTTTGACTGGTGGGTTTCTGAATGCAAACAAGGTCTATTGATTTGCTTGTTTTAACTGATCTCTTCTTGACGCCTAATCAACCTTTCGCTTTCATCCGTTTCTACCCCCCTTTCTTTCCTTACATCTGTGCCTCCTCTTTTCTCCTAGACACAGAATCGTATGAAGCTCATGGCGAATAATTACGACGATGGCTACTTGAAAACGCCACCCGACCAGACCAACCACAAGCCTCCAAAATCACCCGATCAGGTCACAATCCAGTCCTCTACAAACATCAGAAAAGTGTTAAAGGGACAGTGCACCCTGAAATGAAAATCCTGTCATCATTTACTCACCTTCATGACATTCCAAACCCATATAAACAACATGAGGAAAATGATGACAAAATATTCATTTTTGGGTGAACTGTCCCCTTTAAAATTGTGTACTCCTGTCATCTGCTTTTTTTTTTCTTCAGTGGAAATTCAATATGGCTGAATATGAAATAATTGTACCTTTGCTGTATTTTGCTTATCTCATATTCATAGGAGCTTAATCTTAACAGCAAGCCAAAGAAAGAAAAATTGGAGGTGTGGGCAGTTTCATAAATGTTAATAAAATATTAATATAAGAAACTGAGTTGGAAACGGATGCTCCACTGTCCATTTCCATTGCAGTCTTGTTATCGTAATTGAAATGGAGCTGCCTTCATCTCCAACGCAGACACCATCATTTCCTTTTTACTGCCTTCATATTGATCATAACTTCTCAACCCTATGGATTTTATTCTTATTCATGACTGTAGAAATCGCCCCTAAGCGCAGATCCAGGATCAGTTTCCCTTAAACCTCACAATACAATAACATCATCAAATACGCTGAAAGCTGATCCTGCGTCTGCGCTTACGGGTCACTTCTACTTGGAAATATTCGCATACTAACCTGATCTTTTTTCCCATGCTGCACTTGGCTAAAACCCTGCCATCTCTTAACCAATAGGATGATGAGGAGGGCATTTGGGCATAGCCTCACTGGCAGCCATTTTGTTTTAGAAGGGTGAGCATTTCTTTGATGGACATGTAAAAGCCAATCTCAGCTGCCCTGTTCCTCCCCATGTGACATCAAACCCTGCCTGTCTCGCTGTGCCTGTTTGTGATTATTGACCATGTCGTAGCAGTGCAAACATGCTTCTTAGGTTATTTTATTAGCAAATATTTGAGCCCTTTTTTAATATCTCAAAGGTTATTTATTTTGATATAATACCTACATATATAACTTATTTATAATTGCACTGCTATGAAATAGTCTACAAATCTCATTGCCTCTGGTTTTGTTTTCCCCCCTCCCTTTTTAAGCCTGTTATCTCTATGTATGGTTTTGTGGTTAAACAATCCCAGTTGGTGCATTAAGACTATGAAGTTTCCACACTCTCTTTGCCCTCACCAGATTCAATAACTCCTCCTCCTCCCCCCAAAAAACAAAAAAACCAAAACAAAGCATGCTAAGAATTAATCAGGGTTACAATGTCAATAAAATTAAACAAATACAGAAAAATTAAATCTGTATATAAACTGGTAAGAAAATGTCTAGTACAAAGTTAAATGTGTGTTTTTTTTTTTTTTTTTTAAATATATGAACAAATATGAACAAACAAGTGAGGTTTGAGACCACAATGAGAATCTGTGATTCAAATCTGGAAACAAATTTGGTGTACTAAATATTCCTAAATTCTGAAATGTATTCAGCAAGGATGCATTAAATTGCTGTTCTTTTTAACTTTATATTCATCAAAGAATCCTGAAATAAAATAAGAAAAATAAAAACTGTTTTAAACATTGAAAATGAGAAGGAATGTTTCTTGAGCACCAATCAGCATATTAGAATGATTTCTGAAGGATCATGTGACACTGAAGACTGCTGAAAATACATATTTGACATCACAGGAATAAATAGAAAACTTTTAATAAATAAAAAATATTATAAATATTATATTATTTTTTATTTTCTCAATATTATAGTTTCTAATGTATTTTTGATCAAATAAATACAGCACTTGATCAGCTGTCTTTTAAAAATAAAATCTGTAATTAATTGCACCTAACATTATAATTTCACTGTGAATCTCCAAATGAATGTAGAGACCACATAAAAAAATGGTACATTTAAATAACTTTTTAATGGCACCTTTTTATAAAGTACTATGAATGAAGGCCAGTTTCACCAATTCCAATACTGCTACTGATTAAATGGATTTTTTCTTCATTTCTGGGGATGAGATGAATAAAAAATATTGTTTTCATTGTTTTTGACCCATATAATCCATAATAAATAAGGTTATGAATACACCAACTTTTAACCAGTGAAATTTCACAATTTTCGATTTCAATTTTTATACCACTGGCCTACCTTATATAAAGTAAAAAAAAAAAATTTAAAGACAAGTAAAGAGTCAGTAATCAGAACAAATATACAAATTCCAAGCAATAGCACAAATTAATAGAATCAAAAAAAAGAAAAGTTATTCAGTCAAGAGCAGTGATTTAATCTTTGTCTTTTGTTGTTTGATTAATATTAATGACAGACAGCAGCAGGTTTATTTGGCCGCTGTCACTTTAAGACCTGATGCACGTCGCGGATCTGACACATTTGATTTTCTCCAAACTCTTTACATTGTTTTGACATAATTTTGTATAGTTTGCATAATTTCTGTGTGCGTTTCGGGTGTCGTGTACGTATGCATGTACAATTTTAGCTGACGCACATTAACCAACCATTAACTGACAAGATTAGATTGCTGAATTATTATTCAATTAAATGAATGGGTGAGTGCCCTTGAACAGCACTGTGTTTATGTGTGTTTTAATTATTGAAATCCCTGCAAGCATTATTAAATATCATATTAACTTGAGTTGGCATTTTGCTGTCAGTTTACAGAAACATCAACTAAATAAATGAGGACTGCTCATTACTCTTTATCAGCATTTAACTAAACCAATGTTCACTGGAAGTTAGGTATGACCCAGCAAACCAACAAATAAACTAAAATCACATTAAGAGACAGCGTAATGACATACATGGTCCCTTTATTAGAGCCCAGCCATAAAAGTAACAACAAAAAACAGTCACAACAGTATAATGAAATTAAACTACATGAAATCTTAGGGTTTGGGGGTAATGTCTTGTCTCTTCATGTCTAAAAAGCATGTTTGCATGCCGAAATATGTCTTTTCAAAGCACCGTGCTGATAGAAATGCATTGATAGTGCTTGGATTAAACAATATTAGCCCCAGCAAGCTGACGTTTGCAGACGCATGAGAATAGACTCTCTGTTTCCCACAATCCTTAGTTCTGTGGTAGTGACAGTCTCTCTGATCTGTAGATAAGATCTGGGCGGAGAGCTACAGTGCACAGGAGCTCTACACTGGCCACCTGATTATCCCGTACAACCACCCCAAAACCCTTTACTTATCTCATCACACCAGTTACCCAGGACCCACCGTCAGTGTCGACACACACATTTTCACAGGTAACATTATATAAAGTGATAATGTTTTTTTTTTTTTTTGCACATGTTGTCTAAAATTTGCAATGTAAATCTGAAAGTAATATAATTGAATTGTCACGTCAGACCTACTTAAGCCGCTTTTCCGAACGATTCTAAGAATGGTTTCAGTCCCAGTTTTATTTCCACTTGAGCCTGGGACAGCACTGCATGATTACAAACCTTTCTCGGCCCGGAATTCTGAAGTGACATCGCCACTCAGGATTGGTCAATTGTCTGTTGCCTGACTCCCAGTTTCTCTGTAGCTGGCCAATTACCATTTGATAAAAGCAAACAAGTTAATATTTAAACTATCCTCCATAACACGGTCGCTATATAGCGACCATGTTATGGACTATAATTTAAATATTAACTTAAATATTAACTTTAAATATTAAAACAAAGTGCTTTTGTTTTACTTCTGGCACCAAAGCTCTCTTGGGCGGTGGGCGGGACTGTGATGCTAAGCTTTATAAGGTTAAGTTATAGGTTATAACTGGTGTGTTTTATATCATAGATCAAAACGTGAAAATATTTAGAGGCTTTGTTCACCACAGCGTTATTTCAGGCGATTTAGCAAAAACCATTCAAAAAACCCATAGACTTTAGGGCGAGGGAACCGGAAGTGCTAAAATGCTAACTCACTTCTGCGTTTTGGCCCACAAAGTAACGTCGTAACTTCGCCACTCCATAGAGCATCACAGTCCCGCCCACCGTCCGAGAGAGCTAAATTTTCCCATTCATTTCTCCCATTGACGTTTTGTAAAATCCATATCTAAAGAGTTTTAGAGGATAATCACCAGCTACGGCTGAACTCATAAGCATACAACATATCATTTCGAGTGAAAAAACGAAGAGAAAATCCAAAAAAAGTCAAGGGTACAAGACTGTGTGCATATTTTCATTTCCGAGCAAAGGAACTACTCATCCCATAAACCACCACGCCTCACTAAAGTCGCCTGAAAGCCAATGTGAAAAAGCCTTTTGAGTGACTTTCAAATCTGACGACGGCCACATGAACTTTTTCCTCTAGTGAATTTTATATATAGTGATTGTGCAGGGAAACTCCTTTTCCTCGATTTACTGAAGTTTATATGTAAAAGGATGCATTACTGTGGGATTGTGGGATTTTTCAGGATTGTGGGTAATGAAGTACTTATCCAAGACATCTGGAATTAAAGGCATTTATCTTAAAACAAGGTTAGTGCCCCATGAACTTTTGGCGTTTATATGAGCATATACAATCGTTTAGTACAGCCATAGCTGGTTTTAAGTCTAGGTTACGTTATTATGGCTTATATTATATGTCAATGAAGAAATTATATTGAATTCTTACTTCCGGCACCGGCTGTGGGCGGGACTGTGATGCTCTGTTTACATCTCATATCATCTGTATCAACTCAATGACTGACGCACTTGTATTTCATTCCAAAAAACTCTGACTGGGCCGGATCGGCAAGAAATGGGACAGTAAAACAATGAGAACGGTTTGGCCCGACGGTGGAAAAGTCAATCAAAAAACTTTTGTTATGGCTTATAATCATGGACAGGCTATTTCTGCAATAACAAAAAAATATTCTATGGTATAATCTTACTAACGGTGTATTTTTTTTATTTGAAACATTCTTTGATATTACAAATATCAGGCAGATTGTTTGCAATGAACATTCAATATTCACACTAAAGTAACAATGTTTCAAATGAAAACTTGAATCAAAACGTTTTGCATATGATTTGATTCACAAGTTTGTAATCCTTTTTGGGTTTTAGTGGGAGCCTGGGATGGTGCGTCAGTGTGGAGCTGCAGTTAGGATCCTTGGACCCTGCACTGGACCTCCAGAACCTAACTGGCCCTGATGAAACCCTTCAGCTTCCTCCACTGTCTCTCTGCCCTCACCTCTCACCTGAACTAAACCGGAGCCCTCAAAGAGTCTGTAACAGTCTGTAGTCTTAATACTGGTGCAGCATTGAAAATATGCAGTGTTAGTTGAGTCGTGAATGCAATTTTAATTTCGTTCTCTTGATATGTCATCATGGTTGAGTAAAAAAAAAAACAAATTTAGAATGTTAACCTGATCAATGGGTGGTGCTATATAAACATAACTGAATGCCAAACTGTCGTTAAACAATTAAAAAAGTGTTATGCTAATTTAACTGCACTCAGTATTAAGACTGTCGGACCCCAGTCTATTCTGCGTTTAGGTACTGTAGCGTCTTGCACTGGTTATACTTCAATGGATGACCCTTCCCCTTTACCGAAGACCTATAGGACACCTTCAAGAGCATGATGTAAACATTTATAGTTAGTGATGTCTATTTGTCACACCTGACGCCAAGTCGGTGGAAAAAAATCAGGTTCTAAATGTCCTTTAATTCCAATTAACAGCTGCTACACGGAATAGACATAAAATACATGTGAAAACAGTTTGCAGTGCTCATGAAGGAGTCATCGAGGGGTTTGCGCAAGAAATTACAGTTCTCGCTTACTGAGACTATAGTTGTTTTCTTGCAGCTCTTAGACAGGACATTGTAGGCTCCCAAATATCTTCATATCATATCCTGATAACCAGTTTCTGAGAGCTCATTGCTGGTTTTATGTACTCTCATAAACATGGATATCATTGTGTGTCTCTCTCTCTCTCAAAGTGGATTTTTTTATGTTGCATTTGTGGCCTATTGTCTTCGTGTATTAAAATTACAATAAAAGATGGATAGTCCACTAAAAAAGCAAAGACAAAACAATTAAAAAGAAAACAAGAGAAAAGACACGGGTATGGGTGTTCTGAATTTGTATAAATGTGTATGTATATAAATATGTATTATCTGTGTTTTCACTCTCTGAAGTTTTCTTTTACTGCTTGTGTTGGGATATGCATTTCGCCATTAAGCAAAACATAAATACACATTCTGGACCAAAGAAATGTCACAGTGGGCGTGGCTACAGCAACTTATAGTTTTTGCTGACATTTTCAAAAATTTCGCTGTCCGGTTGACGAAAGCTTTAAATGCTTTATTTTGAGATCTGATGGTATTTTTTGCAGCTATTGTGTAGCAGTGGCCAATAGAGAAGAAATAGAGAAGAATAGAGAAGAAATTCAGAAATTAAAATGATTTGTATGTTCTACTCTGTACAATATACACTCTCTGTGTCCCACGGTGAAAAGTCATTGATTGGCAGAGTAACTAAACATCTGTTTTAAATCACAGCTGACTTAACAAAAACTTGCCTACACTAAATTTCCACTCACCCTCATCTTATCGCTACAGTAGTAGTTCACCCCAAAATTCAGATTCTGTAATTATGTAGGTTTAATCTGACACTGTCAATGATCCCAATATTTGATTTGTCATATTTATTACATTACAACTTTTGTGCAGATTGGAGGGTTAAAGCCCTGCACAAATTTACAATTAAACTGTTTAAATTGATTCCAAGATATTCATCACCGAGAAACAAAAGCCTGAAGTCAAGAAGTCGCCTGTCTCATTGCATGCAACAATGAAATGAATCCTTACAAGCATTAGCCAACGGTTTAATTAAGTCAAGGCTTTTGTAATGCAAACAATCGGTCTTGACGTTATCTGTTGTTGATGTACTGTAACCATCAATTCCAGATGTCCCTCCTCCAGTTTAAAAATCTGGTTAAAAGCGGCCAAATCAAATCCACTCAGCATTGGGTTTCCCACAGAATTTGCTTCATTAGTGTTATATAACTGTTAGAAAAGTCTGAGAGTCACTTGTCTGTTCTTTTATCAAAATTACATAAGCACTACTACATCATGCAAATGTGTCAGAGTAGCAGTCACTAATGTGGTACTCGAACCCAACCGGCAGGTCAAATGTTTGTGTGAGATGGTTTATGGAAAATCTCAAGTGTTTACACAGACACCGATGGGCTGAACCATCCCAGAAGGATTTCAAACGGTGACGTCATAAAGGGCACCAAATAATAACAGTCCTGCCTATAAATGGGAAGGGTTTTCTGATTAGCGGTAATAAAACTGGGAGTTGACTCATAATACATCCACTGCTGAGCGCTATAAAAAAAGGATTCTTTAAAGACGATCAATTCTGTTTGGACACAGGTTGACATTGTAAACATTGGTGAGGGGATTTTTTTTTTTTTTTTTTTTTAATGAAATTAGAGAGACTTGGACTCAATGTTTTCAACTCTTGCCTAACGTCTGGGCTACTATGGCTCCATTGTTTATACGAATGTTACAACATTTCTCGTAATGACATTTTCAGTTTGATGTGGGGTTGCCACATCTCTTTAACATCAACATTTGATGTTAACAAAGGACGCGTGTCAATACATGTGCTCTTTCAAATGGGATTTGGATTTCTGCAGTTTAACTAAATTACCAAAATGCTTTGAAGGCAACTTACTCTGCTCGGTGGCCATCTTGGTAACACCCCTGGCAGCTGTTTGTTGTCATGCAATCTCCCAATATCTGAGAACATGTTTGTCAAAATTACATTCAAATAACATATGGATATAATAAATAAGGAATAATGTCTGACAACATCATAAATTACTGTATAAATACCGTAATCACAGACACTCCCGTCCAGGTGGGATTAGTTCTCAGAGGATGCCTGAAAGCAGTAATTTTCAGGTTCAAAATTGGTTTTGTGGGAAAAATACAGGCTTGTTCAATTCATGGTTTAATGACAGTGAAAGAAACACAAATAATACCTAGTACAGTCCAATCTGAATAGACATTTAGTCACGTTTTAGAACTCCAATGCAACTGTGAAACTTCTGTGGCTTGGGTGCATATGTCTGTGTGTGGGACATGCTGCTTTATTGGCAGGATGTTGAGAAGCTGCTGCCATCATAATTCTCACACATATGCATATCTGCACATGTGAGAAAGGAAATGACACATGCAGAGAATGCATTATGTTCTAGATTAAAGACTGATCGTAACTGTGATTTAGATTAAAGGTCAGGGTGAGCCAACACAAATGAATTTGACGAATCACATTCTGCTTCTCAGTTCTGATAGGTTTAAAAAGCTTGAAATAATGTTAAAAAATGAAAATAAAATGTGTGTGCTGTTTAACAGTACATTCACAACATTGCTGGTATTTCAACAGTGTCTTTTGAGAAATCAAAATTTTAAGAGAAAAGAAAACCCTAACCCAACAATGACTGTAATAATAAGACAAACCATAGAGCAGAGTGCAAGAAATCAAAACAAATGTATCAATCAAATGTATCGAAATAAAACTAAGGGTAATCATTTTATAGAGACCAGTGGAAACCAAGTATGCATAAAACAGAGACACCATGGCAATTAAAACGTTGCAAAAATAACAATCATGATAATAATTAGGTACTTTCATCTTGTTTTTTCATTAAAATCTGGAAATCCTTAAATCAAGATCAGTTTAATTGAGTAGCAACTTTGCAAGATATTAATGCTGTATCTTTAATACAAGTGCATTTTTTCTTATCACATTAGCATATTTTATTGGTTTGAAACTTGTTTATATTTCAACAGCTTGTGCAATAACACAAAATACACTGTATTCAAGATAGATTCTCTGGGTAAGCAAGTATGCGCAGTGTTAAATGTATTCTGAGTTAAGTATTTTTAGACATT
This sequence comes from Pimephales promelas, assembly GCF_988280905.1. Lineage (NCBI taxonomy): Eukaryota > Metazoa > Chordata > Actinopteri > Cypriniformes > Leuciscidae > Pimephales > Pimephales promelas. The sequence goes on from NC_142793.1 coordinate 19,100,433, forward strand.
TTAACTGGGGGGAAAAAGAGACTTTTTTGCATTCTTCTTAGACAATATATATATATATATCCTAAAATACTATACACAATCATTTATCTAAAAATATATATATTTTTAAAATAAAGTCAATAATCAATAATTGTCAATAATCATTCCCTTTTTTAATAAGCTTTTGCTTATTAAGACACAATATTGTGTTAACCGTTCTGCAAAGAGGCTGTTACTTTGTGACTCTTTTTGTTGAGAGTCATCACAGAGCATCGCCCCTCTCTGTGCTCTCGTACTTCTATAAAGGGAGGTGGTCCTCCAATCCCTCCTGTTCCTTCTCTCTCACACTCCTCGACACTGACAACCTGCTCACCGAACAGGACACAATGTGGCTCGCTGTATTTTACATATGGGGAAGCCTGTTAGCATTTTCTGTGTGTGACATCTGCCCAGAAACCTCAGAGGACGCTTCATGGGTAAAGCTGAATCCCCTGGGGCACTGCGGGGACGAGGAGAACGTGTGCCCTTATCAACTCACCCTCCCTCCTCTCTCAATCCAGCTTCCCAGGTCTTTTATGGAGCTGGACAAAATGGCCAAGGAGCTGCACAACCTAAAGGAAGTGGTGAACCAGCTGAGGAAGGACTGCCAAGAATGTAAGGACAGGCATACTATTGAGAGGGGTGAATGGAAGGACCACAGCGAAGAAGAGGAAAAGAGACCTCAAAGTCTAAGGCATAACTTCAGCATCAAGGAGACACAAAGTCAAAGTGGAGAACAAGTTGTCCGGATCTTCACTTCAACCCTACCGCAAAGGGACACATCAGAAGGTGAAGGAAATGTCAAGGGTGGCGTGAAGAGGCTTGATCAGTCCATTCTGGAAAGTCAGAGAAGGAACATTGATCAGAGGATTGATCTAAACCAAGGCACCACAGATCAAAGATCTGAGATGAGCAGGGAAGTAAAAATATTTAACCTCTCGCTTGATGATACAGCAGAGGATATACCTGAGGTCAAACTGGTGGCCTCACCTACACCTGAAGAGAGGGAACTCAAGCCTAAGCAAAGCGAATTAATGGAACCATCCCTTCCTAGAAAAAAGGATGTTGTGCAATTCCCAACCCATGGGAAACTACAGCCAAACAGCCACAGGTATGGACATGTAAAGAACATCAGTAGCATCCTGGCGGCGAGAAGAAGAGTGCAAAATGTGCCTGATCAGAACAGGTTAGGCAGCATTTCAAGAGATGCTAACGCTAAGAGAATGGATTTAAGCGCATCAGCAGGGAACAGAAGGGTTGTAACGTTTCCTGTAGGACATGGACAATTGAGGCCAAAGGGATCCTACATAAACAGTAGAGTTGTCAAGGCTAACAATGAAGACAGACTGAAGAACCCTGCTTTGGTGAGGAAGACTAATCCACAAGCTGGGGACATGACGGTCAAGACTGAGCAAGAAGGGACTGGATTTTCCCCAGTGAGAAGTGGCGTTATGAGGGTAAAGGAAACAAGTTCTCATGCAGCAAACAAAAAACCTGGTGTAATCAGTGGACTGATCCCGTCAACAGATGACCAGAACAAACAAGACATCGGAAGGGTTTCTGGTCCCAGAACAGATGATGGACATGCCCTGAAAAATGCAAGCCAAGTCACTATACTTATTGAGGACGATTTGAGAAAGGTAAACAAGACTGAGATTGGAAGGCTTCCAAAAAAACATAGTAAAGAAAACCAAGGAGATTTGAGTCCCATAGCCACAAATAAGTCAATCTCTAGTGTTATAAAGCAAGCTGAACAGCCAAACATATTTAAAGAGGAAAAGCAGTATGCGGGACTGAGTGAAAGTCTGGTAGTTATTAGTAGAGAAGCAGAGACTACCTCCAAAGTGGATAGAGAGGACCTGCCTTTCCGAGGCAGACAGGTGGAAAATGAAAAATATCTAAACCCAAACACAGAAACTAATAATGGACAAATTGATTCCACCATTTTAGATAAAGCTGACATCACTTTGAATGAAAGGACAGTTAATCCACTGTCAGGAGATCTTAAAGATAAGATACGGCCAGGAACGTTCATTGAAGCAGCAAAGGAGGACATCGCCATTGATTCACAGAGTGCAGGGACAGTGAAAGAGGACATCCCAAGGCACAGGAAAGCCATCTTGTTGGAAAAAGATGTAGTGAAGCCTAACCTTGTCCCAACTGTAAAGAGTAAATTGATAGATAGCACAGCGAATTTGCCCGGTACAGTTCAATCACCTGTGATAGGCCAGGGGACAAGGAGAATTTCAATAACTCCACTCAAAGCTAAAGTTGAAGAGGAACCGGCAAAGAATAGCGAGAACATCAGCAAGATACATGAAGTAAGTCCAGACAACACAAGATATGTGATGCCAAACCTACTAAGACAACCTGAGATACATCCAAGAACTGTGATTTCACCTAGAGGCCCCAAACTAAGACAACCTAATATTATAAACAAACTGTCAGGAAACAGGACTATTAGAGTACCTTCAAAGATGTCCATTCCTGTCCGAGGCAGCAAAATAGCCAGGAAAAATGGCACTGGAATTATAAAACAAAGTTACATGAGGAAGCCAATCTCTCAAACTGAGACAAATATAAACCGAGGCTTAAAGACAAAGGTAAGCACAGTGACTCAATTCTTCAGTCCCACTGCTACAACATCTACTGTAGAACAAGAACAAGAACAAGAACAAAAAGAAGAAATCAAACACATCCCGCAGGTGACGAGGTCAAACGTATTGGATAATCATTGGTTAAAATACAACATTACAGAGTCAAAATCACAATCAGAGATTCAAAATGCAGGTGACGTACAAGATTTGGATATGGTTCAAGAAGATAAGTACCAAATTGGAGACAACGGTGAGACTGTGTTGATATCAAACATTGGGGACCATGCAGAAGACTCTAAAACTCAAAGTGGAGTATCAAATTCACCTATTGATGGGAAAGAAAGCAAGATATTTAGTTTGGGAACCACTGATACCAGCAGTCAACACCAATCTGAAGTGGAAAAGACCAGCAGTGGGAATAAAAGGCCAACTGCATCCACCTTACAGAGAGAGAAACCAGGATCAACTCAATTCACAACCTCAACGCTCTCTTTTACAGACACAGACCATAAAGATGGTACAAAAAACATTCGTAGAGTGACAAACATACAAGGTGAAATGGCTAAAAATGTCAGCCAGGATACACCCATAAGCTTTGAAAATATCGGAGCAACAAGAGAACTGGAACTTACTAAATTTAATAAAGACAGATTGGAAGAAAACACTGGGGAGATATTATCCAACCCAAATAGTGAGGACATGGACCATGGTTATAGCGAAGGGAGGTACACAATTCCAGTTGTTTTGGAAACGCTTACAAATGTTGAAGAAATTAAAGGCTCAAAGCTTTTCTCACTCAGCCCTGAGGACACAGCTATGGGATTTAAATCACATGCAGTCAAGGGTGAGGTAACAGAAAGAGAGCAAGTAGAGAAAAAGATCAACAGCACCTGCCTCAGTGATTGCAACACTACACCAAGCCCAAAGTCTACAACCCAGACCAGGCCTCCATTGAACTCTGAAAGAGGTAAGGAATTTTCTCAACCCCAAACCCCGGTTGTTAATTGTTACGTTTTTTTCCAAGTTGAAGGATTATTTACTTTTATTTAACGCTGAACAAAAGCACTCCAGAGTGTTTAGAGTATGGCAGTAGTGCTTGTTTATTTGACATAAAGCTTAGAGTATAGTGAAATAAGTCACTATGACTATGTATGTATAGATTACACTCAAGGTTTTAGGAGAGTGCAAATGCAGGGACACATCTTCAAAATTGACTACAGGTAAAAGCAATAATAATAATTGTATTATTTTATAATAATAATAATTTTATCCACTGTAAAAATTAATATGCTTTATCTAATCAATAAAATTGTGGCAACAGATTACAAGCAATATTCTTAATTAAATTTAACAAATTAGAATTGAGTAATAATTAATCAATTTAATTCCTTAAAAGTTAACCATTTAAAAAGAGTAAAGTTTACACCCAAATGGTGTAATGGTGACTTAGATTGGTGTAAGTTTTACTCATTTTAAGTGGTTAATTTTTAAGCTATTAATTTGATTAATTATTACACAATTCTAATTTGTTTAATTTAATTAATAATATTGCTTGTAATCTGTTGCCACATTTTTTTTGATTAGATAAATCGTATTCGTTTTTACAGTGTAACACGTTCTGTGACCCTGCACTTTATCTTGATCGTGTGATAGGATTCCAAAATTCTCCATAGCAGGGATAAGTGGATATGGATCCTCATCTGAGTAGCAGATGTTGTGGTTTTTGTGAAGAGGACCAGCTGTAGGCGTCTTTTGTCTGATGTATCAGGATGTGGTGTCTTTGTTGAGCTTGAGGAAAGAGTCAAAGTCAAAAACTTTAGAGCAAAGCATAATTAATCCATTAAGACTATAAGTTCAGTACCATCCCTTGCTTAAATATGCATGTCCAGTGATTGGATGAAAAAAATTGGCCTCGTTGCTCATGGGATGTTCCACATTTTCATGTATAAAACAGCCTTAGTATATCTCTTAAATTAAATATTAAGAATTATCTACCGAGTGCAGTTTTTTTTTTTTTTTTTTTTGTTGGGGATAGATAATTTCAGTGCATCTTGCTCTGTTTTCCTTTAAAAATGAATATGATCCAGATTTCAGCTGAATGTTTCAACCCAATTTGTATTGTGGTTTACAAAATAAATCTGGTTTCAAAGCAGTTTTATAACAACAAAAAACCTTACAGGCTTCTATAGTTCTTTAGATGACAATTGGAAAATAAATCCTCCATAAGATGTTTAACCAAATGTAAGCATGCAGACTTAGGTTGTTTACACATTATGATAGCATTTATCATCAACAGAGGGTGAGGTAACCTAACATCATTTTTATTGCCAACAGAAAAAGGACCTGCACAAGACTGCGCTGACTACATTACGAAATCGCAAAGGAATAGTGTATACAGAGTTACGCCGCGGCCGAAAAACAGCACGTTTCCTGTTTTCTGTGACATGGAGACCTCTGGTGGGGGCTGGACATTGATTCAGCACCGTTTTGACGGCAGCACAAGCTTCAATCGCACCTGGGACGAGTACAAGAATGGATTTGGTAAACTAATAGGGGAGTTTTGGCTTGGCAATGACAAGATTCACTTGCTGACAAAAGCAAAAAACATGTCATTGCGAATAGAACTCGAAGACGTTGAGGGTGTCAGAGAATATGCCCATTATGAGCACTTCCATGTAGCCAATGAAAGCCAACAATACCGCCTGTCCATCGGTGGCTATTCCGGTACAGCCGGTAATGCCATGCAGTTCAGTAATAAATTCAATCATGACCAGAAGCTTTTTACCACACCAGACAGAGACAATGACCAGTATCCCTCTGGAAACTGTGGGGCCTATTACAGCTCTGGCTGGTGGTTTGATTCATGCATGTCTGCAAACTTAAATGGGAAATATTATCAATCCAAGTACAAAGGGGTACGTAATGGGATATTTTGGGGTACGTGGCACAACATTACAATGGAATATTACCCAACCAATGAAAGACAATCTTTTAAGACTGTTCGAATGATGATAAGACCTAAACATTATGCAAACTAATAAGTAAACAGTGGTGGTAAGTAACAAAGTAAAAATACTCTGTTACTTTACTTAAGTAGTTTTTTCGGGGATCTGTACTTTACTTGAGTATGTTTTATTTGCATCTACTTTCACTTCACATTATATAAGTTTGCCTGATCGGGTTGCGTTTTTTTGTAAAAAAAACTACAAATTTGACTTTACGGCAAGCGTTACAATTGGACAACATTCACTCTAAAGCCGGTTCTGGATACACAGTGGATAAACAGTGCACGGCAGTAGGCTGCGGTAGGCTAAATAATTTACAACAGCGGTAACGGACTATTCCAACCTGTAGGGCGACCGCAGAGGAAAAGTTCTTTAGTGTTGCTTTAATGTTACTATTGTTAGCCAAGTGATTTCATATTGAAACAGCTAGCTAACAAAATGCCTTGTAAACAGCTAACTAACAAATTCTTAATTGCAGTATCTAATCTTATCATTTGTTTAAATAAAACATTGCATAACACTCGCAAAACAATTGATCTGCTTAATTATTGATATTTACAGTTAATTTGAATATTTACTTTTTACTTTCGGTACTTAAGTACGTTTCAAATCGGATACTTTTGTACTTTTACTCAAGTGATGTTTGAATGGAGGACTTTCTACTTTGACTGGAGTAATTTTTTATTTAGATATTTATACTTTTACTTGAGTATAACTTTTGAGTACTTTTACCACCCCTGTAAGTAAAGTACACTCTTGTGTTACTGATGTATAATAGTAAATTGTCGGAATTTGAATTAACATTGACAAAATGTTTCTGTATCTATGTTGTTTTTTGAACTGTACACATGCATTAGTTTACACAACTGAGCCCTCTTGTGTTGCTTTATAAATACTGTATTGCATAAAACAATGCTATTTACAGATTCTGCTACTTTTACATTTTTTTTTTACTTAGAAAATACCAAAATGGTTGTAGGTCTGGGCCAATTCATAATTATGTTTACATGGATATATGCACTATTTATTGTCAGTTTTTAATAGCTGAATTAAAGCATCTGTAATTTTCAATTATTTTCAGTTTAAGTGTTATTTTCAAACATTGTAATTGTAAACCCCCAAAAGTACATTGTACAGACAATTCTTTCTAATAAGAGGAAATTTCAAATTCAGTAAAAAAGGATCATAATTACTTAAAATTTACTGAATAAATAATGAAATTTAACAACAAAGCAAGTTATAATACAGATTTCTAATCTCAAGAAAAATTGAAAGTTGTGCGCTGAATTTTAACACCTCTGGATGATCATGAAAACATCTGTAAATATAACTATGCACTTATGGATGGAACAAAGCTGTCGTAAATAAAAGAAATGTGTATCTTTTAATCACAAGGATGTTATTATTTCTTTTTATTATTTACACACTCTCAAGAGAAAATAAAATTTCGTAAACATGTATTACGCGAGTTCTGCGACGCAAAACGAATAAGTGTATGATTAAGACAGACAGACTTATAAATTATACACCATACGTCTTTTCCATTAGCAAACCACATTGTGTTACAGTACTAGTTGAAAAAACAGTGTGTGTGCAGCACGTTACCTGTTATTTTTCAAATGTCCATTATGGTGTGCTGCTAATGATCTCAGTGTTTCACTAAAATGCAATAAATATTCTAAGCAACATTCACAATCAGTCATTTCTGTCACCTGAGTGGAAACTCACCACTGAGCCAAAATTTGTTAACCTCCCTGCATCATTGTGAACACGAAACGTAGGCTATTCAGCTTCATCCTTGAGCCTGAAAGAAACAAGCAATTCCTGATAAAGAGCTTTAAATAGCTGTACATTCTTATTGTCCGCTATATATTCCCTTACTTATGAATAACATCTACTTTCAAGATGATTTTACTCCTGAAGAATACAGTAAAGACTTCTCTGCTGGCTTTCAAAGAGTACCGTTCATATGTTCAGTCTCTTCTGAAGTGGAAAACGTTGTAGCCCAGCTCCACCATGGCCCCGATGAGCAGAGCCCACAGAGGGATGCAAACCGAGCTCACCAAGATGTTCATTAGGTTCTCTAATTTGGCACAGAGAGTCAGACAAAACGCCAGTTTGAGCAGCATGGCCACGAGGTACCACACGCGCTTCTTCAAGTTCTCCGTCCCGTTGCGAGGGTCGAACCCCGGCTTGCAGCGGCCTGCCATTTTGACAATGAGCATGAGAAGGAGAATAAGATCAAAGGTCCAGACAGGAAGGAAGATGAGGAACCAGCTCCAGGTGATCTTCTTGTCTAACTTGAGGACCAGCATAATTAGGAAGATGAGTGTGAAGATCCATGTCAGGAGGACTCTTTGAGCAAGGGACATGTTCATTTGAGACGCTGGCCTAAGGGCACAGCAACAGGCTGATCTGAAAAAAAAAAAAAAAAATTATTACATGCCAAAAATTCAGTTCATTTCATCTTGTGGAGCTGCTTTTGATTTAATCATTTCACATTATTCATATTATTATTAGTCATTAAAATGTTCAATAATTTCCATTTTCAATTGATGTTACGCTGAGAAATATAAGATGTATTAAATATTATATTTATTAAATCTGCATTTTCACTAACTTAGATTAAGTTTAACAATAAAACATTCATAATCATATCTTAAAACACTGCAATGGCCAGTGGTCAACGATTTACTCAATTTTAAACTGTTTTAGTAACAGTTAACGTTAGTATCGCCAAGTTAATATAGTTGTAACGACCCACCAAACTGTAATTGACACGTAAGGCTCACAGATGTGCTGTCTCACTAATAAACGAACATTTGCTTTATTTAATCTATATTTTATCTTAATTGTCCTATCCTGAAACATTCTCAAAATAAATGATGTGTTTATTACTAGCACAAACCTAGCATGGACAAACCGGACTGCCTCTTTTCATTGTATGAGGACAAACCCGAGAAAAGACAAAAAAACGCATTGGGAAAAAAAAAAACTTACCAATGATGAAGACAACCCGGCTGGCCTTTTGGTTAGAAAGACGATTGAATCCCTTTCCCCACTGTATGAACACCATGAACACCGCTACTGTACAGAAGAGAGACGTTTTCAAAACAACTTCTCTAAAAGGACTAAGTTGAGTGTGCGCAGCGCCACCTACCGGCCTGGAGGACGCGTATTACACCGGCCAGCGAGTGGGGATAGTTGACCCAACAAATGAAAATTCTATCATAATTTACTCACCCTCATGTTGTTTCAAAACATTAGTGAGATTCCTTCTTCTGTTGAACAAAAAATAATATATTTTGAAGAATGGGTAACCAAACAGTTGACAGCACCCATTGCATTCCATCTTAGCATAGGAAGAGGAAGAAGAAAAAAAAATACTATGGTCAACTGTTTGGTTACCATCATTCTTCTAAATATCTTATTTTGTGTTCAACAGAAGAAAGAAACTCATACAGGTTTGGAACAACATGAGGGTGAGTAAATTACGACACAACTTTGGTCCTTTTCCACAAATAGTCTTCTTGTTAGATGGTCTACCAGCTTTTTTTTAAATCTAATTTTCCTTTTAAAGAAAATAGCACTAAGCAGGAGAATAGCAAAAAACAAACAAAAAACAACACTTGAATGCTAAGAATGTTACTAAAAACCACCATTGATGTCTCCATTCAGCCTCAAGATGGCACTGCTTCACTATTTTAAACTTGTTAAACAGATTCTGCTGGTAGCAAACTGCTTTAGAGAGATGAATATACCATCGAAAGAATTTACATGAATCAATATCCCAATAAAATATAGGAATTGCATTTTGCTTTAAAGTCCCCATGAAATCATAATCGACAATCTTGTTTTTTTAATGGAATATTGCAGTAGGCTACTAATAATAAATTTAGCCGTGCACATCATTTAAAATTTTTTCATGTACCTCATAATCTTTAAATAAAATAATCGATTCTTCTCTTCTCTGATGATGTGTTTACTGGCGTGAGGGCGGGATCCTGTCACTCAAATGAGATGTGCACCAATAGCAAACCACAACCATCCAATCAATTCCAGATGGATAAAAACATTTTATTTTCTTCAAGAAGCCGTTTCTCTAGGGGATAAAAGACTATCACAATTTCTGTTTCATGCCGACTTCAATTTTGACCTGTAATGGAGCATTTCTCCCTGCTCTTTAATTGCTATGCAATGAAAGACAGAAGGTTCAACTTCACACCCCCAGCAGGAGAGAAAACTTTTAAGATTTATCTCGAAATGATGCCACACCTGAGACAACCATCAAAAACCACTATTTTCCAATATATTATTACAATCACCTATTTTCAAAAATGCCCTAGGGTCCAGACAAGAAGATGCAAAGTGTGCACCGATTGCATACAAAAATCCACATGCATTCTGAATCAGTTAATGAGCTTATTACCCTTTGCAAATGTCCTGTTGTGGCTGCCATTACTGAGGCCTTAAGGGGATGTCAGCACAAAAGCCAGGTTATAATACAGCGGCTTCTTTGCTCTGTTGCTTATCTGTGAAACCACACAACTGCAAGCTGCCTTGCGGCCCTGAGCTGAGGACGGGGTTTTAATTGGGTCAGTCTGAATCTGCAGCCTGTTGCCATATCATGAGTGAATAGAGAGCTGGAAAAGCATCCCACTGCCTCTTTAAGAGGATGCAAAACTTTCAGCCTCACACACACGTCTGGAACACACACGTGTTCTGGTCTTCTACTCCATTATGAAGATTTATTGCATAAATCTGCGTTGTCTTGCATAGTAAACGAATATGTATTATTTTTGGGAGGTTACTTAATGCGTTACATTAATTTTGCGTTACTTTTTCTCACCTGGGCTGGGCTTGCATGTCTGTCTTTAAGTAAATAAATAAATAAAAGTTTTTTTTTTTTTTTTTTTTTTTTTTACAAATGTAAAGGCTCTTTCACACCAAAAGTGAAATGAAAAAGCCTCAGGCTGATGGAAATACAAATTTACGCATAGCTTAATGAAGACAGGTTAAATACATGATTTAGCATTAATTAAAGCTGCAGTCCGTAGTTTTTTTATCTTTGTCTCCATCTCTGTTCGAAATCTGGAATTGCAGTTACTCGCGGCGTTATCAACTTTACGTGGGTTGTGCCACGGCACAGCGCGGATGAATCCAATGTTTTGAGGCTGTCAGTCACTGCGCCGGTGTGGATACTGGCATTCAGATTCTGAACAAGTAAGTATAACATCCACCTTTGGATGCATAAGTAACAGAGATATTATTTGTTGTAAATTTAAAAAGTAATGCGTTACTCGTTAAAAAAAAGTGATCTGATGATGTAACTCGGGTTACTTGTAATATACCCCCCAACACTAATAATGATTGATAATAACTGAGCAGCAACTCTTTCTGAAGGGTCATGTGACACTGAAGACTGGGGTAATGATGCTGAAAATTTAGCATAGATGTCACGATACATTACGATTTAAAATATAGTTAAATTAGTTTTTACTTTATTTTTATTATTATGATTATTTCAGATAAATGCAGCCTTGGTTAGCATAAGAGACTTTTTCAAAAACATAAAAAAAAAATCGTAATAACTTACAACTTTTGACTTATAGTTTATACAGCCTTTTCTGGTATTTCTAATAAGAACTGTAATCATTTTAAAATGGTGGCTCTGAGGGTCGAGAAAAGATTATCCTTATCTCTTTTTTTTTTGCATAATTTGTTTCTGCAGTCTGGTACATCTTTATGCATTGACTCTGAATATTAATATATTTCAAATTAAAGATAGAGTCCTTTACATTCCAGTGCCAAGCACACAGCTGTGCAGTAAATATATATAAAAAAAACATTCCCTAAAGTACTGCATCCCAAATATATCTGATCTTTGTGACTTTTTCATCTGTTTTTGAGTGTATTTTAGCAACAAAGTAAACAGTTTGCCATTCTAACCTGAACATGTGGCATGACAAAATTCAATGTCTACGAAAAGGAAATTTAAAGGGACAGTCCACCCAACATCATAAACCCATTTAAAACATAAAAAAACATGATGTAAACTAAATGTATCAGCCCAAAGCTTCACGTGAAACATGCACAATTCCGATTGCATTTACATCAACATGTGAAAGCTCACATCTCTTTGACTCTGTATAAGGTAAATTCAATTTTGGGGCTTCAATTTCCTCTTGTGGGTATGTAATGTGGTTGTCATGTTCAATGAGAAATTGCTTCCTCTCTGAAGAGCTTTGTGGGCACTGAAATAGGTTGCTATGACATGCTCATTTACCGTGTCCTTCTAGACAAGATTAAAAGCTTGATATTGAAATCATGCTTCGTCACCACCGCAAGACATCTTATTTACTCCGGAACGCAGAATGTCAGACGTGAAAAACACGTTTCTGCCGTGTACACGCACATACGCCGTTAAAATAAAGGATGGCTGCGGCTCCATTATCTTCGGTTCCGGCAGTATCCTAAGATTTGTGTCTATTCCCCAGCGTACTTTAGCTCTAGGGCTGTCTGTGTTGATTTATGTTTGACAGCCATTGAACTCGTCACAGCCTTGTGCGAATATCCGTATTGACCTGTGGCCACTCACATTAAATCCTATCGAGTTTAGTCTTGCATGATGTTCGACCTCCTCGAGGAAGGCTGTCTTAGAGCAATGGGAAAATTCATAGCTATAGCATTTAAGTGCAAATCTATCTTAGGGAGCACAAGATCAATACAAAAATGCAGCCATTTGTGCTTTTACATTGGATCTGTGCATATGAAAATACTTCAGGTGGATAGAGCAGATGTGACAAAAGCAGAGGATTCATTTGACTTAGTAAATGTTTCAGAAGTTGCAAATAGCTGCCATACAGACTATTACCACATCAAGTTTTCACAAGTTTAAGAGCATTTTCTTTTATTAGTCACTTGTATATTAACCCACACATGTATAATATTATATAATCCTCTGCTTTTGTCATATCTGCTCTATCCACCTGCTCTGTACTATGTATGAAGTATTTTCATCTGCACAGATCCAATGTAAAAGCACAAATGGCTGCATTTTTCTATGGATCTTGTGCTCCCTAAGATAGGTTTGAAAAATGGGTAAGTGTATATATGCCAATAATTCCGACCACAACTGTATATGCATATATAGGCTATATATGTGTCCGTGTGTGAGTATATTTTTTACTAAATAGCAATTTTCGGTTAATCAGTTAACATACACTACCATTCAAATGTGAGTTCATTAAGATTAGTTTTGGAAGAAATTAATACTTTTATTCAGCAAGAATGCATTAAACATTAAAGTGACAGTAAAACTAGTTTACACAAAAATAATATATAACTGTTTTCAACATTGACAATAATAAGAAATGTTTCTTGAGCACCAAATAAACAGATTGATTTCTGAAAGATCATGTGACTTAAGACTTTTGAAGAATTAATTTCTTAATTAATTAATTTCATTAAATTAAATAAGTTTAACTTGCTGATAATCAGTCTATTTTGCATGTTAGTAATGGAGTTCTGTCTGTGATAGTGATTATTTATCCATGTTACAAACCATATATAACGTTGACCTTTAGAAATAAATCATTTGTGATTATTACTAAAAAGTGTATAATATATTTAGCCTTTATCTGTGTGTCATTTGATCATCAATCTGGCACAGACCGGTCAAAAACAGTGAAGAATATGTACAACTGACAATATCTGCCTAAACTGGGACTAAAAACTGCATAGTCTTTCTTAGGATCAAATTTGACCCACATGATTTCAAGAACATCTCTATATTCCACAACACATGACTTTGCATTTACTGAATTTATGGATGTCCTTCATTTCAGTCATCATTACTGTCGTCCGTTGCTCCATTCCAGTTTAACAGTGGTCTTCGGTCTGAGGGGACAGACGGCTCGATCCGCTGCCACCGACTGGGAGGCCAGATGATGTGAGACGCCCGGCCGTGGATAAGACCCAGGGAAACCTGCGTAGATCACAATCATCAAGATAAACTACCATTAAAACCTCTATAAAGTCAAACAAAACAGTCGATTTCTAAAGGAGAAAGTGGCTTTTGATAGGCTGTGGTTTAACAAAGAGAACCAACTGGAACAAGAATTAGATGCTTTTCTCATCTAGTGAATACGAAGCAATATATCTCTAGCTAGAAGAGAACAGGACCTCATTGATTTTTATAGCCAGAAGGACATGGGAGACATTCCAACAAGCTCCCAAAAAACCTTTGCTTTGGGGGGTATTGTAAATACCTGCGAGGTTTGGAGGGACTTGAAGGGGTGATAATGTTCTCACCCGCAGGGGATGATACAGACCTCACAAATCTTTGGGTTTAACAGCATGGCGAGACCGCAATACAAGTTTAAAATGCTATAGAGAAGCTCTGAGAAGAATTTTACCAGTCTAGAATTATTTTAGTAAAGTTTTAATTTCTTGTGGGATTTTTTGGGGTCATTTTTTATGGCTAGAAATGTTCAAGTGGGAGGGCCTTCATAAAACAGGACGGGAAAAGTACAACGACAGTATAAATATTAGGCCTATGAATGACTTTTTTTTTTACTTTAAACAAATAGATCATCATAATCAAGTGTCTTTGTGAGTTTGTGTTAAAGGAATTTAACGGATAGACTTCCCAGATAGCAAACTGACATTGAATCAACGTGGAAACACGACATCGAAACAACGTTGATCTGGCATTGTTTTGCTCATCGAATTAACGTTGAACCAACGTCAGACGCGCCATTCTTCAAAACTAACTGAAAATTGACGCAATTGGTTTGCTTTCCTAACGTTCAAACGATTTTGATTTCAAGTTGATTTTCCGTTAGTTTTGAAGAATGGCGCGTCTGACGTTGGTTCAACGTTAATTCGATGAGCAAAACAATGCCAGATCAACGTTGTTTCTATGTCGTGAGAAATGTCGTTTCCACGTTGATTAAATGTCAGTATGCTATCTGGGTTGGTTGCTTGAGGCAGTACAATTTTGATGTCAAATTTAGGCTTTTTAAATAATAAATAAATAGCAAAATAGTAAATAGTTAAATAGTAATAAACTGATAGATATTTGCTTTGCCATTTTCAAATTAAACTGAACAAAAACATGAAAATCTTACTATGTCCTTACATGGTAAAGATAACATTGTTGATATCTTTTTCACTTGTCTAAATAGTTTTGATAAACCTGTTAACCGTCACCAGTTTTGAACCTAGGCCATGTTTACACCTGGTGTAAAGATGCGCTCTAATCGATCGAAGTGGACGACGCTAAATAGATTACAAATGTAAACGGGGTCTAAAACGTTTTGAGCTTGTCATCTTTCGACCACTTGCAGAGGTAGTCCAAAACGCATTTGACTGGATTGCTTTCATAGCGTGGTCGAAACCGCTGCAAAAGACGCCTACTCTCCGCCTACTGAGCTAACGTGTAAACATTATGGAAATATGGGATTTATAGCCAGATATTGGCTGGAGATCTAAGTTTGATTTGAAGATGAAAACGTAAAGCACATGTTCTCTCACCATTCCTGATGTCTAACACACTCTCACAGCGTTCGCCGTGATTTTACATTTAAAGATATGGGGAAAAAAACAGATTTACCCGCCCATAGACCCTCCCCTCGATGAAATCAGGACAGAAGGGGTTGAAAAAGTGAACAAGGAGAAAGTCCTACAGCCCTGTGAGGCTAAAACCTACAGGCTAAACGATGACAGAATTTACATTTTTGGCTGAACTATTGCTTTAATTCCAAAAACTGGACGTCTGAGTCGAATCCGTTTGACATTTCGCCGTTTAGTGGGCAAAATAAACACGGTCAGGATTGTGTGACCCGACTTTCAATCAGTGCTTTGGGAAACGCTGGAGTCTTGTCAGTATTTTTAGAATAAAAATACTTCAAACAACAACATTAGAAGCCAACGCAGAATTAAAGATTATCTAAATTCTCAGAAAGAAAAGGGCATTGAAAAAAAAACAGACACGGTTTTCCCTCCATACACACGTAAACAGACACATCTCGCTCCATTATTATACATCAAGTCAAGGTAAAAGCGCAGTCTTTGCTGATAAAAGTGAAGGCAATTGCCTGAACCATCCAACAAGTGTATTTGCATAGTAATTTAAAACTTGATGTTTTTTCCACCAAATTTCCCTCCCTTGCATGTTCTGGCCGGTCTTTGGAGAGAACAGAATGCGTTTCGGGTAATGGATGAGAAACAATAATAAAAGAGACCTAGAATGTATGTGGTTCAGTGAGAACCGTATTCATTTGCTTTCTGACAAGAAGCATCATTAAAAATCTGCCCGAGGACAAACCTCAGCGAGTACTTAAGGTACGCAACAAAATCATGCTGAGTCAGTGACTTAACAGACAGGGCCATTTGTTTTTCTTTCTCAGTCCAAGTAAGCAAAACCCAACATTTAAACCGTTCAAGGACGAATCTTGATGTACCGACATAGTGAGATGTCACATGGTTGAAATGGGAGAAGGAACCACTTCTCTGTTCAATAATGTATCTGAGGAGTCATGCATCAAGCATTATCAAAGAACCAGTAATACCTCAATCTCTATTGGGGTATTCAAGCACACCAAGGCTGTTAACAAAGTCCCCAGAAAGTGGCAATCTTTGTCTTTTTGTTGAATTTTTTATAACCACATCTATTTGTGGCTGAATCTGCCTACGGTGGTGGCTTTCAGAAAACATCCTTTGAAACTGCAGTTTTCACCTGTGGCATCACATCAGACCAATGTATAACATCATGAGAAAATTACATTTTTATTTTGAATAAATATGACAAATATTTTGAAATTTAAAATTCATATTCATAATCAAATACATTTTTATTTTGCATATCTGCCTTCCATAGTCAATTAAATGGCGACCATTTGAGCTTTTAAAACGTAAACTTTTTTTTTTTTTTTTAAATGAGCGATCGTTTCGCTAGATAAGACCCTTATTCATCGTCTGGAATCTTTTAAAGCCCTTTCATCAGTTTACAGTTTGCACTGAAACTGTCTTTTGGACCTTGAACCGTTTGGTTCCCATTGAAGTCCATTATATGGAGAAAAATCCTGGAATGTTTTCATCAAAAACCTTAATTTCTTTTCGACTGTAGAAAGAATGACATGGACATCTTGGATAACATGGGGGTTAGTAAATTATCAGCAAAAGTTTTTTTAAAAGTGAACTACTCCTTTAAGAATCCAGTTATGATTCACACTCAAAATTCAAAATCTTTTATTTTGGAGGAAAACAAACATTTCGGTTCTCAGGCCTTCTTCAGTTTGTGAGGCAATCTGATATCACCCACTAGATGATAGATGAGGTAATTTTAGATACTAAATCAAATAATCCATTAAAAAATGTGTTTGAATATGTTCAAAAATGTTGCGTGTAATGTGACACTCACTGACATGTTGTTGGTGGTTCCCATGGCATTGCTGTGCTTTCGCCATACTTGGTGGTTGCTTTATTATACTGTTAAAAAGAGTTCATTCCTAATTGTGGCCACTAGATATAACTTGTTTCCATCCTTCAATCTTGACTAGAGATTTTGTTCTCAACAAGCAATTAATTGATTACCGGTCCAAATGTGTTGCTGTCGAAACTGTGGCCATGATGGTCTCCCTCGATCCACAGATGTCCATCTGGAACTCTTACAAAACGGTTTTTATAACCCAGCGTTCTGTTCAAGGGGTGAAAAAAAATGTGTTAACACACTAATGGATTCTGATTGCTCTTAAAAACCAGGCTATTTTTCATTTTTCATTGTTTATTTTACAGTTGACCAGCAACATGTATCCACCAATCCTGCATTTGGCTCTTGCCTCGCTCTCTAAATCTAAGATCAATAATTAATGTTCGCACATCTGCTGCAGTCTTTGTTTTATATTTAAGATGACTTTCTGACATAGCAATAGCTCATATCCATTGCAGGCAGTGCTGTGAGCGCTCTAGAGCGAGAGCGTGGAGGAGATTTTAGGATTTTTAAATGGTAGTTTTTCAACATCAGCCATCATAAAACTAAATTAACTTTGTCTTCATATCAATCATCTTAAAATCAAACTCGAGAAGTCACCAAGCCTGGGATTTCCTCGACCGCATCCCAAGATCACCTTGAGATGTAATATTGTTGGCCATAAATGGTTTGATGAGACATTAATGTTTAATGATACTTACAGCTAAATGGCGCATTTTGTGCAATACAAGCATTTAAAGAGGGCCAAGTCTCAATTGACCTATGGCTAAGCCACGCCCTCAATACACTCGGACATTCTCTGCTTCGTTTTTTCTTGTCATTTTAAGTTTAAAATGGTCAAACGGTGTGCTTGGGGTACAACGTTAGCCTAACATTAGAAAACGTTGACGTTAGCTTCTAGCTGCGTTGTACATCTTAGCTTCATTAACGTATCTGTAAATAACCGAGATAACAAATGTTAATAATGTTGTGCTGAATGATTGACGTAAATACTGTAGCACCAAACGGTGATGGCAACGATATGCGGTTTATCACGTTTACACTGTGACCTTTACATTTTTGCCTGGAGCTGAAGCTTTTCATCGACCTTCTCAGCAGTAAAATTATTAATATAACCCTCCAATGCATAGTTAATGCCCTTTAGGTGACTATGAGATGATATATAATCTTTCTGTCTCCAAATATCACCAATTGCCTCCTGTGAAATATCTCTTACTGTGCGCCTGTCCACGAATGTTGAATGTTTGTCCGAGTGAATGGAGGGGGCGTGGCTTAGCCATAGGTCAATTGATGTGTTTAATAAGCTCAAACAGATCCTTCTATCGGTTTGTCTGCTGCTACAAAGGCCTGTTAGTCTGTGTAAACACTTTTCAGGCAACATTTTAGTGGCAAGAAAACAATATTTTTCCATTTCAACCTAAGAATCAATCATAAAGCCATCTAGCCCACATCAAACTTGGAGGTTCATTTCTAACTCCACCAACAACTTACTTGATGAAGTCACCCTCGATCCCAATGACCCGTTTGATGATCTTCTGCTGAGGGTTCTTCGGGCTCCTACAGAAGGAGTGAACAGACATGAGATGGTACATACTGATGACAGAACTGCTCTTAGTTTATTTGAGGATGCTGCTCAGCTCAGTGGATTATGGGGCATTAGGAAGTTTTCGGAGACCAGATGGGTCTTATCTGTTGGAGAGGAAAGTCAAGGTAAGACTCTATGAAATGTCAAAACTCAATATTATTAGATCATAATAGATCAAATAACTTTTACTGAAAATAGCAACTATGTTTCTCATACAGTAATTGTGACTTTACATGTCATAATGTGACTTTATATGTAGCGAATGTATCTTTCGTAATTGCAATTTTAAATCTCATAGTGTGAATTTATTACACTAGATTTATTATTTTCATCTTTAATTTTTGCTGAAACGGGCTTCCATAATTTCCAATAGTGAATTTCCATACATTTTGCATGACCTTTCAAATGATGCGCAATAAGGATTTCTCGATTGCTAACAAAAACTAACTCTTAAACATAGTTTTAATTTGACTAAAGCTGAAATAAAGTATAAATTGTAGATGAAAAACTTGAAAGAAAACGAGAAACTAAAGAAAAACATATTTTTTAAATGTCAAAAGACTGCAAAAGACAACAAAACCATATAATATCACAGATCTATCATATTGTCAACATTAGATAATCATAATACATTGCAGTGGAATAAAATTAATTTTCCATGAATTTTTAAAATCAAGCTTGTAAATGTTGTTTGTCTATAAGGCGTTTTTAATATTCTTTAAAGGTGCCATATGTAATAATTGAGGTAAAAATATCTAAAAAAAATGAGCTACACATATCCAAAGAATGAGAAGAAATAAGCGCAATAATGTAATTAAAAAACTGACAAGTTATAGTGCTGCCGACATATAAACCTAAATTAGCATGCTAAATTACTAGCCCCGGCCCGGCAGGTGTCGTAATACATAGGTTTCGGCCATGGGAGGCGGTATGCGGGCGGGCAACATTACCACCAGCAAAACTGCAATAGACGAGTGAGTCGCGCTCGCGCCGGCTTGTGTGTGTGTACTTGAACCTGATGTCAGTCGTGTGGAAATACAGCCCACTACTACATTTCAGTTCAGGGAAGAGTTCAAAAAATGATTGGTCGACATTATGTATGAGGAATACATTTTGGTAAGTTGTAGCATACTGTATCTTTCAACAGAGTTCGTGTTCTTTTTCCATTAGCTAGTAGAGACGATCGGTTCATGTGCACTATAGGGATCTGTCGTGTAACATATACAAGCGCCAAAACGGTGTTTATTGTTTGAATTGCGTAATAAAATTGACAGAATCTGAGAGCTTAACTAACCTGCTTGCTAAGTGTCAATTGCGTGTGTCTCACGGTGAATTCGTGAGAGTTGGCAGCTCTGAATGGCGCTAGCTTGATCAACATCAGCCAATGCTGTCTGTCAAATTAATTCAAACGAACAATAAAAGTGTAATATGAACAAAACGAACACCATAAACTTCAAATAATTGCCCGCAGGCTTTTATTTTCCCATATCTTCGAAATGCACCAGCTTGTTTTTGAGACAGGCGTCTATGAGGTGGTCTTCATCATTTAGTGTTGAGATGTTGTTCATTGAGTCTCTGATCTCTAAAAATCTCCAAATGCTCCACGTGAAACTGCGGTCTTCCAACCTTTTACGATCATGTCAAATGATTTGAATAATATGCGGAGAAAGAGAGCAAAACAGCGCTCGCTTGTGTTGTTTGAAGACGTGAGAGTGCGCGCGGCCGCGGCACAACACATTTTCTGGAGGTATACTGCCCCCATCTGTTATGGAATATGGAATATTTTTAGATTTTTAGTTCCAGATGGCACCTTTAAGATAAAACATGTGCAAGTTCATAAGTCAACTGAGAATTTTCTCCTTAAAACCAAAGACGCAATTTGAAATCGCTAGTGTTTCTAACGTCACAAACTACCTTGTAATCAATCATGTCAACATGTGATCATCATCAACATTAATGAATCTCTGAGTTGGCATGAGTGAATGGAGGCGGGGATAATTTGAATATTCATAGAACCACATATACTAAACCAGGCAATGGCTATTCAAGCTATTTTAAGGCATGAAGAAAAAAATATAAGGAAAAAAGTTTTTAAATATGTAATTTCAGGCCTGTCAATCACAATGTCCCTAACTTCCAGGTCTTCTGCTCCCACACAGCTTCACTTATGTTGAGTTCACAGCTCTGTAAGTATTTTATCTGAAGTGTTTGAAATATTTGTCCCATCAATTTTGACCTGATCCCCACGATAATAACCCTAACTGTGACCGAGCCAGAACCTTGTCTTCAGGAAGACTGCGAACTTCTGAAACCTTCTTTCTCTGGTTGTCACTCCATGCTTTATGGAATTTCATGTACGGTAATCTTTTCTGCTTGTTGCCTTTCCGCAAGAACGCTTTCTCAGCTGCAACACACCCTGTAAGACTTCTTATAAGATGACTTCTCACGGCTGAAGTGTGTACTTTGGTGCCAAACGTCTCTCGCGTGCTGAGCAAGCACTTCAGTGAGAAATTGCCTACTTTCTTTGTGACAGTTTGAACACCATGTCTTGAAAATCTAGGCACATAAAAGCCAAACACGTTACTAGATATCAGTACGAAATTTTGGGTTATCTTTTATTAAATAAAGTTTATTTGTGTTATAAATAAACCCAACCCGCCCAACATTTTTTGTCTTATTTGAGAGGTTATTTCACTCAGATATATACATCACAATATGCAAAAGACTACGGCAACTTAAACAACATATGTACCATTTTTTGTTGACCTAGGTGGTCCTAAAAAGAGACTAAAATTCATTTATTTATTTAAATGTAAAATTTATTTTCAGATTTAAATAATAAAAACATTTTTTCACTGAACGCCACTGTACATCACTTCAAGCTTCCTGTCAGAACCTATGCGCCGTTAAAGATTCAGACAGTTCTAGCTCACACACACACACACACATCTCCTCTGCAACAGCCCTGACGCTCAGACTGATTTGTGCTTTTCATTACTTCTGCGGGCCTGAATGTTGTTAGTGTTTATCTCAAGTGTTACATACGGCATGCTGGGAGAATATATTCTGATTTGTCAAGTCAAATTTTGCAGTAACTGCAAGAGTCCAGTTGAGTGTGTGTTAAGAACGACTTATCTAAAGGCTACCAAAAAGATTATATTTTATCCAGTCTGGAAAAATGTGCAAAAAATGAGAAGGCTGTCATTATGCAGAGCTTTCCAAAATAGTATTGGTGGTAGTAATCTATATATATATAGACTCCATATCACTGTGAATTTAATGCATCTCAGTACTGATTTTTGTCATTTAACCAATTTTGTATCCACATTGGGACACTACATAAATTAATAGTTCACCCAAAAATGAAAAATATCCCATTTACTCACCCTAAATCTATCCTATGTGTATATGATTTTCTTCTTTCAGCCGAACACAATCTGGGTTGGATTAAAAAATATCCTGGCTGGCTCTTCCCAGCTTTATAATGCCATTGAATAGTGTCCGATTTTTTGCTCCAAAAAGCTCATTCATCCATCATAAACGTAATCCACACGGCTCCCTTCTGTAGCGAAGTGATGGGTTTTTGTAAGAAAAGTATCCATATATACAACATTTTAAACTATAATCACTGGCAACGGCAATGTACGCGTGCTCACGAGAGAGGCGAGTTCCAGGGGAAGAATTACAAATACTGTACATGGATGCACTTTTTTGAGCCTCAAAAAAACTCAGGCTCTATTCAATGGCTGCATTTGAAATCACATACTTCCCTACTATTTAGTAGGTGAAAACAGTGTGTGACAAAAGAAACATGTCCAAATTCACAGTAGGCCGCCGCCTACTCATAAAAGATTAAGCAAAAAGTACCCAGATAACCAACAAATTCCATTGAGATTCTGAAGTGTGCATTCGATGGACACTTTACTATCCCGTGAGGCCACGGGAGAGGAGAGTAAAGTGAATATGGCACCGAAGAGACGTAACTGATGCTGGTAGGTCACATGATAATAACAAAATGGAAAAATGACCTACTCAAGAGAGTATACAATTTCGGAAACAGCAAACATCATTACAAAAAAAAGGGAATAGTTCAATCTAAAATTTTAATTTTTGGAGGAACTATTCCTATATTGGAAAATCTGAGCAGAACCACTACAGCATTTGCATATTCAAATAGCGCATCTTTATCAGAGATGTAGCCTCGGAGGCAGAGTGCAGACAACGACAAAATAGAGATTAAGTTAACAAGGCAAAGATAGAGAGAATGTGGAAGTATGTAAATATGGAGCGATGTAGTAGCCCCGCCCCCGAAGCCCTCATCTGACTGACAGCACGGCTCGACCAATCAGCGTGCACCGAACGCGCGAACCTGTCCCCGGGGAGACTGTGTGGAGGGTGCGCGCACGAGCATGTGTGTATCATTAGGAGCGCGGCACACACAGCTGGATGGATACGCGCTTCTCCGCGGTGCGCTCAGCATCTTTTCCAGTAGAGCCGTATGGAGAGAGACAACATCTCTCACTCACTCAAATAAAGCTCAAATTCACTTGGAACTAAACCACTATAACCCCACAAGTCTGGAGATTGAGAAGAAAGGAATACATTATGCGTTTGAAACAAGGAATCTCATTCTCTCCGGTAAGCGCGACTCTCTCACGCTCTCATGACTCATGTGCATCCTGATTCCTGAGATGTTGGGGGATTTTAATAGCGTGCCATTGCAGAGGTTTTTACACCAAACGTAGGCTACTGTATGTCTCTGGATGTTTAAATAAGCACCAATGAGTATAAGAATCACTTCTTCTTCCGTTTGAATCATTATCTCGAAAGCTCTGCGTATTCGCGTTTGAAATGTCGTAATCTCACGCAGAGACTCTACAGGTATCAAGGAGGAATAACTGAGAATGTGATGTAGTGATTATGAGGAAAGTATTGATTTCTGGTACTGCAAGGGATTTTAGAAAAATAAATGTCAGTGGGAATGAATGTATTCTGTTTTACATTCAAACGCTATATAATTCTGGAAAAAAAAAATCGTAGTAAAAGTTATGAGTATAGGCCTTCTTGTTCGATAAATGTTTCATCATAAAAATTGAGGATTCACGCAGCAGCTTTCAGTCAAACTCTATTTTTCCTGGCATGCACATGCTCACCTGGATGTTACCTAAACGTTAAAGCAAATCTTTAGAATATACCTATTGATTTCATGCACTATCAACCATCATAAAATTGTCTCATACATCTTGCTGTATCACTGTGTGTATCACAGATCACCGATGCTATTTTAGATATTATATTTTATATCATTTTTTTATATTATATTTTTAAAGACATCATTCAGTTCTGCTGTAAAGAAGACCTACTGTTTAACCCCGCCGCCTAAAATAGAATAAATTAAAAAATGTCTCATCTACAAACTGAAAAAGGATTTCAACTGGTAAGAGAGGTTATGATGCAGCAGTATGAAACAAACCGGCTAGAACTTGAGTTTACTTTAGTTAATGCATTTCTGGAATAGGACATTCAGGGAGTTTATATTTATACAAAATTGTGTTTTTGGTTTGGAATCAAAATGCAATAATACAGGTTAAAAGGGGACATGGAAGGAACCAAAAAAGGGACATATAATCTAAGCACCTCTGATTAATGGCACATGCCCCTGCCTCATGTGTATGAACATGGGAGCGATGAGAGAGAGAGAAATCAATAGGGACAATAGAAAAAAATAGAAAACATATCTTGAGACAGGGCTGAAGAATATGCGACAGAAATAGCTGATATATCTATAGGGATTCTGTCAGCAGTGTTGAAACATAATTAATTGCTGTCGTGCAGTGTGTGTTCGCGGGCAGTTTGGAGCAGGTGAGAGCTGTATCTATACAACACATACACTCTATCGGTGCCTGTGTCAGCGTACTATCTTAGCTAATTATACTTCACACCAGGCGTTTGAAGTGACACCATGTAGTGTGATTGGAAACAATGCTCATATATTACAGGACGCTGAGAAAAACACACTCGTGTGGCCATGCCAAGCTTATAACTCGTGAAATAAACTTGGTTACCTTGTGTATATAGTATGTGATCAGAACAAACAAAGAATAGAATATAACAGAGCGAACAACGGCAAGAATAGTGCAGAACAAAACTGAATAACATGCAACAGAAGAAATACAACAGAGGAGAAAATAAAATAGAACACATTAGTGAATAAACAAAATAAATTAGAAAAGGAGAACAAAAGAGTAGAAGAGAATAGAATATATTCAAAACAGAAGAAATATAACGGTGCAGAATAAAAGAAAAAGCAAAATAGAGTAGAAATGAGCAAAGCAGAACAGAATGGAACAGAACATTAGAACTGGATAGAACAGAATATAGAACAGTATTCAATAGAAAACACAATATAATTGAATAATCTGAATGAAACAGAGTAGAACAAATTAGAAATGAGCAGAAAACAGAATAGAACAAAACAACAAAACTGAATACCACAGAACAGAACAGAAAACAACAATGAATACAACAGAGAAATTAAAATAGAATACAGAATACAGCAGAAATAAACGGAATAGAATGCAGAATGGAACAGAAGATAATACGAAAAACAGAATGGGAAGAAATAGAATTGACAGAGCAGAAGAGAGTAGAATTGAACAGTTATGTTTGTCACAGCAGAACAAAATATTATAGAGCAGAAATTGATAACAGAACAATAAAAAAAACAATAAAATACAACTCGACAGAACAGAATTGAACATAGCAGAACCGAACAAATTAGAATAGATAAGAAAATAGCACAAACGAATAATAGAATTGAGTAGAGTAGAATAGAATAGTACAGAATTGAAAAAAAAAAACTATTTTCTGGTATATTTACAGTGTGATTATTACTACTGTAGTTGTGTGTAACACTGTCAAGTCAACTTGTTAACTAATAGAAAAAGACAAATTTGATCAAACAGCTACAGAATCTGTAAATGAATTCAACCCAAAGTGAAAGGTTGAAACGGAAACTATTGTCTCTATTGTTCCTACAGATAATATTTCTGTTATTGAAGCCAAAGTAGAAGTGGACCTGTAACCACGCAGGTGGACTCAATTGGTGAAGGGCTAAATGTATAATCCATTAACTTCAGTCACTAGAGTCTGCCTCTGCTGTGTTTTTAAGTATTCTGCCCGCCACACACGGTTTTCGCTCTTGCTTTCACTCACTGTGCGGTATGAAACGAAACCTGAGCAGCCCGCTCAGATCCACTCCACTCCCTAAACACAAACCTGAGGGGAAAGCGTTTCGCAGTCTGCGTTATGACATCGTAATGTGACAAGGTGTCACCTCCAATTCGTGATGTCCCCCCGCCCCCCGCTTCACTAAGAGCACGTTGTCCCGCTCTCCAAGTACGGTGAGATTTCTATTCATTCCATCTTTGTGAATAAAACATAGCGCAGCAGGGCCACTTTATGTGGGGTCTGTTGAATTAGACGAGAGGATGGAAAGGAGAGAGTATGTGTCTGTGTGTGTTAGTTTCATTCAGTATTTTCCCTAAGTGGTTGGACTTTTGAGGACCAGCTGTCAACAAAAGTGTGTGATTTCATGCAGATAGACAGAGGAGCTGCTGTTGGTCTTGTTCAGACAAAACACTACAAACTTCCAATAAAAAACTCACAGGATGGATTTTGACAGATTTAACTTTGGGAAGGGCAATCCCAGTTCAATCCAGCTTCTTTTGGAAATATTGTACGTTTACACGACAACGATGTACTAAAATCTGAAACATTTTTTCTTTACGTACAGACGTCGTCCGCAAAAACGACAAAAAACACTGAATTCTACCTCCAGGCCAGTAGGTGGCGATGTCACTTTGTAAAAAAATAAATAAAAAAAACGACACGTCCATAGACTGAACATGTAATACGCACAGTAATAAACAAATTTATTACTGAAACTTGTTTTATTTATTTTATTACTGAAACAATTTTTTTTTTACAAATAATAATACATTTATATAATAATCTCAATAAGACACACTAATATAAAATAACTAACTTAAAATGTGATATTATTACAAATTAATATGGCTTTCTAAAGTCACCTTTTTTAATTAGTTATTTTTAGGGATGCACGATATATCGCCCACCATATCGATATCGGACGATATGTTCATTTTTAATGTTATCGTTTTCATCCTGATAAAAAAATGTGGTCGATTTATAAAAGACAATTAGTAATGGATTATTTCCTTCAGCTGAGACACTTCAGATGCACTCATGATGGGTTTGAATTGTTTGAAATATGATTAGAATTACTTAATAAATAGAAAAACACAGTTAATGCAATGTGCCTGTCATATATAGACTACATAAAATTTTAATGAGAACATTATAATTTTGTGCTTGAGACATGGCTTTTAATGGTGAGACTTTTGTTTTTGTGATTAGGCTCTCAAAAGTTATATACATTTTTGGATTTAGATTTATCGATATATCAGTTATCGGCTTTCAAATACAAAGAATTGGCCAAAATTTTCATATCGGTGCATCCCTAGTTATTTTATTAAGTATTTCATATTTTTATGTTAACTTTCAGGATTATACATCTTACCAGTGATAATACAGATCCAACCAATCAATTTTTAACCACAATTAATCATATCAGCATTTTATGTACATTATACATCTAGCAAGATTGTGCATCTGTGTGCATGTATCGACCCATGATGCAAGTAAACTGGGCTGCCCTTTGACCCTTTCCAGCAATCAGCTATAAAAGCACTCTCCACTATTTCAAATCCCTATTTCCCAAGTGAGCACAACACTCCTGAACCACATCTGAGGGCTCTCTTAGTTAAGAAGCACACATATGAACAAATCAAATTAATATGCGAGTGCATCGTCAGTGCAAACCTCTTAAAACTAAATGGACGCAAATGGGAGAGCGAGAGAGAGCAAGCGAGATGTGTCCTTGTGTGTGTATCACTACTTGTTCACACTTATGTTCAGCTCGGTGCATCCATGCTGCGCTTGTCATAGCAACAAAGAGTCAAGTAATGCATGTTCTCTACAGATAACGGCAGTTTATTATCCGTTAAATAATTCAGCTATTTTGCTGGGGAAGCTGCTTTAAATCACGAGACATGTATTTATGACTTCATATATATTTAATTATGAGATCAATTTCAATTAGTGAGTCATTTCATTTTGATCTCATTGAAACAAATCAGACCTTCCAACACTGTGTAAGAGAAAGTAAAATTCTAGAAGAGCACATCTGATTTTGACATCTTGATTGACTTAAAAGCTGTGCGCAATGCAGTGATGTTTTTGCTATACTTATTGCTTGTTAGTCTTCCTTCAACATGGCAACACAGCACCTAATTCTCATACATCAGAGAATAAGCAGCTTCTAAAACAAGTTTAAAACCTCATAATTTGTACGGTCATTGGGATGAATGGGGATCTTTGCACAATCCTGGCAAAAAGCGGAATACAGGACCAAACAGATGGCTATGCAAGCAGAAAGGAGAGAAAAAAAGTGCTCCCACCTGCTTGTGTTGACTCGCTGCCATAGTCGGACTAACATAAGCACACTGTCCTACAGGGGTTCTTTTGCAAACCTGTTCCTATAGTGATACTGACAGCTTCATCTAACACAGCCAGGCGGCTTTGTGCTTTCTGTCCTCAAGGTTGCAAACCAATCATTGTTTTAACATATGGAGTAAGACCTAGCAACAATTCTGTGTAAGCACTCAAATCTGTATATTAAGATTAGCTGTCAATCAATGTCATTGAACATAAACCTTAAACAGTCAATCCATTTTTGTAATCGAGTTATGAATTTAATATTTATATTAAATGCTATTAAAAAACACAGACCACTTGCACAAGCAAATATTTCATGCACACAAAGCTGCTCACTGTTTAATACATTTTAAAAATAGTTTTACTCAACCATACAATAGGTACAAAGCAGTTCACGGGCACATTTTTAAACGTTTTAATTAACTTACTCTGCCACTGGCAGCTGCCACTGAGAGACAAAATACAGTGGTTATCACAGAGCCCTTTGGGATAGCACTTCATTGTGGAATAATTGCCCCTCTGTGCATTCAGCTGGCTTTAATGTCTATTTATGAGACAATAAAAAACAATGTTAGCAATGCCCTTAGTATGCTTGGATACCAAGTTCGAAAGAGATTTACAACACAAATTAAATGTGTTACGCATGACAGGAATCACAGTTGTTAAATTGGATTCCTTATAAATACAGTTAAAATAAGTGATTATATTCATAACACATCATAGCGTAGGAATGAACAGTCAGTTTCCAAATAAACCACATTTTTTCCACACATTATCTTACAAAATGATCTATGACATTAATAATAAGACGGCATTGCATTCTAATGCTCTTATACGCAAAAACACTTCTGTCATAAGCTAAACAGTCAGAACTGTGGTGATCCATGCACATTTTCTTAACACCTGCCCTCATGCACATAAAAGTCCCCTGGCATTTTAATATATTGTGAAGAAAGTCCTTTGATATATGTTAGAAGGGTAGACATATGAGGTCAAACCAGCAATAATGAATTATTTGATGGCACAAAAAAGCAATAATACATTCACTCACACGGCCTAAATATATCGTCATGCTCCTAAATGCCAATATGGCTCTTCTTGACGTTAATGTGACACCGTATTCATTAACTCTCTCCTGTCTCTTATTTTCCTCAGATGGAAAGTGACGAGTGTGACTGATTGAACATAATAACGATGGCAGACAAGTGGTCCATTCCCCACAGGAACCTGAGCTCACCCTGCAAATTTCCACATTCCCGGCTTCCATTCCCCTAAGGATACACTGACATTCACATGCACGACAACCCAAAGCAGGGTAAATTGAAAGGTTGCAACTCTCCACCAAGGACGACAACAGGCAAACTTGCAGCTTTTTTTGGGGGGGGGGACTTGCCATCAGGAGAAATACACCCTGTTGTCATAACAAATGATTCTGTATTTGTGAATTTAACACCTCTAACACCAGACCCCGTAAGGACCAATTACAGGCTGAAGAGAGTAGGACCAAGATGAAAGATTTGCTGTTTGCAGTTTGTTTGCTGGGAGGACTTGCGCTGACTAACTCAGTTCAGCCCTCTGAGTGGAGGGCTGTGTGCCTCAAGCTGTGCAAATGTGAAGTCCGACCCTGGTTCTCCCCCTCGTCCATGTATAATGAGGCTCCGACTGTAGACTGTAATGATCTAGGACTTCTGTCTCTGCCCGAGAGGTTGCCCTTAGACACGCAAGTACTTCTATCACAGGCCAACAACATCGCAAAGATCGACAGTCCCTTGGACTACCTGGTAAACCTAACCGAGGTAGACCTATCTCGAAACAACATATCCTCATTGAGTGATGTTCATCTGGGTCACCTTCCACAACTTCTGTCTTTGCACTTAGAGGAGAACTGGCTAAGCAGTCTTCATGATAATTGTCTTGCACACTTCCCAAACTTACAGGAACTCTATGTTAACCATAACCTACTCTCCTTGATCAGCGCAGAGGCTTTCCAAGGGCTTAACAAGCTCTTGAGGCTCCATCTTAATTCAAACCAGCTGAGGGCCATAAGAACGGAGTGGTTCCGGGATCTTTTCCAGTTAGAAATCTTGATGATAGGAGAGAATCCAATTGCCAGAATACAAGACATGAATTTCAAGCCCCTTATCAATCTCCGCAGTCTTGTGCTAACCAGAATGAACCTCACTGAAATCCCTGACGGTGCCCTGGTTGGCCTCGATAAGCTGGAAAGCGTGTCATTCTATGATAATATGTTTCCAAAAGTACCTCGAGCTGCTCTCAGAAAAGTGCTGAACCTCAAGTTCCTGGACCTTAACAAGAATCCCATAGAGAGGATCAAAAGGGGTGACTTTGTGGACATGCTCCATTTGAAAGAACTCGGTATTAATAGCATGCCAGAGTTGGTTTCAATCGACAGCTTTGCCATGCATAATCTACCAGAGCTGACCAAAATCGAAGCCACGAACAACCCCCGACTTTCCTACATCCATCCAAACGCGTTCTCCAAACTCCCGAGGCTCGAGTCCTTGATGCTGAATAGCAATGCGCTCCGGGCCCTTCATCACATCACGGTGGAATCCTTGCCTAACCTTCAGGAGGTGAGCATGCATACCAACCCCATTTACTGCGACTGTGTCATCCGCTGGATCAATACGAACAAGACCAACGTCCGCTTCATGGAGCCGGATGCCCTCATATGCGCAGGGCCCTCAGAGTTTGAAGGTCGTCTTGTCAGGCATGTGCACTCCCGTGAAATGGCAGATATGTGCCTGCCGCTGATATCCCCGGAAAGCCTTCCCGATCAGCTTAACGTGGGTAGCGGGGATTCTGTGTCTTTGCACTGCAGGGCGTTTGCCGATCCCGAACCTGAGATCTACTGGGTCACACCTTCAGGAGAGAAAATATTGCCTCAGATGGTTTCCAAGAAGTATCACCTGCATCCCGAGGGAACGTTTGACATTTATGGCATCGCAGAAAATGAGGCTGGGCAGTACACCTGCGTGGCCCACAATCTCATAGGTGCTGACATGAGATCCATCTCGGTAGTAGTAAACGGGTACTATCCACTGCCGGCAAATGAATCCCTGCACATCCAAGTCGAAGGGGCCGAGCCACATTCGGTGAGGATTTCTTGGGTGCCTCCCAAGGGCAGTCTTGTGTCAAATATTAAGTGGTCAACCACATCACAGCATCGCTCCTTGCAGTTCACGGCACACGTGTTGTCCGACGTAAAAACGTTCAACCTCACACACTTGCACCCGCTGACGCAGTACGAGGTGTGTGTGGAAATTACGGACCTGCAAAGCAGACATTTGAAAAACTGCCTGAATGTCAGCACCACTGAGATTTTAATAGGAAAGACTGATGATGGTATCGACGACGGACTGATAATCAGCATCACTGCACTTCTCCTCATTGTGTCTGCAATGGTCTGTTCGTTCATTTGCATGTTTCAGAGGAGTGATCACTTTTACAGGAAATTACGAAATCAGCAGTCTGAGATATTACCGTCACACACCAAACCAATCTGGGGGTCTAGGGCTGCTAAAGCCAATGATTCAGAAACAGACTTGACAAAAATCTCAATTTGAAAGATGACAAATGGTTTGGGATGCACTGGACACTGGACTGTGTGACTAATATCCCTCTCAATCTGATACAGACTCACACCACTGGATCATTCTTAAATGGATTCCGTTGTGGTTTGCGGTCCAAGGCATTTCTTGCTAAATCTGACATTGATTACCAAAAAGCCACTAATTGTTTAAATGTCACACTACACAGGGGAGCATGAAGAGAAATACTCTTTCGTGCAGGATCAAAGAACAGCATATGAAAGGTTGGGCATGATTGTTTAAACAGAGTGCAAAGCCTCAGAGGCCTCAGAGTGTTTTTATTGTGGGCTTGTAGCAACACTACTTGTGCTGTATCAATGGTAAAATAAACAATGTCAAGTTTATGATGGACTACGCTTTGTAGAATAGATCATAAGAGTACACATGTACAACACTTTGTGATAAAATATACATTTATACAGAAAATGACAACTTGTTTTCATTGCAAGTGTTTTACTCAATGTCTTCATTTGGCTAATTACACTGTCAATATAGAAGACAAACAGAAGAAAATCCAGTCAGTTCAATAGGATTCTACATGAGGGCATCTGTGTTGACCAACAGAAAGCTGGTTTGTTTGAAAGTGGTTGCGTTAGACTTTCTCATTGTTGATCATTTTGACACAGTCGTAAAAATTACGTCATTTTAATTTTCAGATTTTAATGGTAATGAGACATTTAATAGCTTTTGTTTTCGTTCACATTTTCATTTTTAATCATGAACTTACGAGACTAGATTATGCATTTATTTATTTATGAAGAGAACAGATGAGGAGAGACTGTGCATCACTTTTCATGTTCAACACCACACTAGATGAATGTAGCCTAAACAGGGAAATATGACAACGCGATATTACAAAAATTACAATATGAAGAAAACATATAAAAAATTACCTGAACTAAACTCAATCGTCTTTCTGTATCTGTCTGCACTCAAACCTTCCTCTTGGTCCGCATGGACTTACATTTGGTGCTCGCCTGTGCGTAACCAAATGCATTAAGGGAGACTGATTCAGAGGCAACTGTCCTTTGCTTCGGACAGACGACTTCTTGTAGCAGTTTTAATTTTGCTCTGGAGGCTTTTTCGTCACCAAAAAAAAAAAAATTCAGTCAATGAAGGGAAATTTTCAGTTAATGATATTATCACACAACAACCCACCAAAATGCAGGTGAAACTCGTCACAGTGGCGGCCGGGTAACGCATATCAACACACTAACCAATTTGGCAGGTTATAATTCATAAATTATGTTAAATCACTTTGCATGACTTCACTATCAGAGCCGTACCTCTTAAAGGAGTCTCAAACATTAGCAAACCAACGCGTAAAAAGGAACGTTACGCAACATGCCACGTCATTTTTATTTAAAATATATTTAAATCTAAGATCTGCCTTTGAAAATCTGGTTTATTTTTGGCTAGTAGAAGTTCTGAATAGCTGGTAACTTAAACATTTTTGAAGCCAAAATGGCTGTTGAGTGAAAACGTTCATTTCAAATTACAGAGGCTGCCCCAAGAAATGGTATTTGTCTGGGGAGGTGAAATATGATTTAAAAGTGTTTTTTCCCCTTTTTTTCTGTGTGTGGGTGGGATTTTGTAAAAGAAAAAAAGAAAAAGAAAAAAAAAATCACAAAACTCATTGACTTTATGTCACATTATCTTCCCTTTCATTAAAAATCCAATAGGAATGCCAACGCTAAACTCCCACAGGTGATGAATTGCCGTCACAGAACGAATGATGTGGGGGATTTATCAGACTTGCATGGTTATATATCACAGGGGGTTTTAGCACCCAACACAGGGGCTTTTAGAGTTGGCCCATTTGTCACCTACACAGGAGCTAAATTATGCGGCATTAGAGCGGTAGGTAGCGAATAGGTCAGCATCTGTGCTGCATCTGGTCTCACTATTTCACCGTGAGCCTGGTGAGACACGGTGAACATTTTGGACACTTGCAGTTCACACTGAGAGGGCAAGCAATAACCGAGGGCAAGATAACCTACCTAGTGATATCATGTGGCAGTGTTGGATGTGCCATAATATTTCTTTGACATGTTAAATACAACAATTATAAAAACCAAAATAGCAAATACTAAGAAATACTAAAATACTAATTTAAGTAAAATATTACTACTGTTTCAGACTTTATAAATTATGTCAAAATCCTAACTACAGTATATAAAAAAAGAAAAAACATGAAAAATTCGGAAATTTTAAATAGAAATATTAGGTAATTAACTTATTGTGTTAATATTTGAACTGTATTTGAAAATATGAATTTATATAACATATTAAACCTGTTTCAGACAGTAGACATCATTTGTGTAGTACTTCAATTAAAAAGACAAGCAAATTGTAAAAGAAATGCATTACAACTAATATAACATCAGTTCACTGCAAAGTACAGTGGATCTGATAACCCATCATTTAAATAAACATGACACTAATTATCTTCACATTTCAAGCTGTGTTCCATTCAAAGTTGGAATATTCTTACTTCATATCTCCAACTTCTATAAAGGCATTGTTTGGAAGATGACATTTCATGTAAGAACTTCAACTTGAGACTCATTTAATCAACCATAACTTTCATCTAGAGCAAGGACACTGTACACTAGCATTTGCCCCATCAAGAAAACCAATTCACACTCCATTAATTTCCAACCACATAACGTCACAATTGATATAAGGAATGACATGTTGTGTGTGTACAGGAAGACGAATTAGCTTTTAATTAAGTGATGTGCTCAGCAACTGAGAAAATTAGTAAATGGGATAGTTCTTCAGGAACATTAGTTCAATTAATCTTGATTATCTCACCTATCACAGCGTTTATGTCCTTCTTTCCACATGGTCACGCCATGGTCATGCGACTGAAAATAACTTTATAATTGGCTAATACGGTGAACTTGATACATCAATTTCAAGCTCCACCTGGTTTAATTACATATATCTCCATTACAAGGCTTTTGTCATGGGTTTGTGCCAAGGCATCAAGCTAACACTGACACTGAAAGACACTGAAAGTTAAAGGAGGATCCAAATCATCCAGTTCATCCAAAAATGAACATTCTGTCATCATTTGCTCACCCTGATGTCATTTCAAACCTTTATGACTTTCTTTTTTCTTCAACACACACAATAAATAAATAAACATAATAAAATACATATATAAAATAATAGTAGATAATAAATAATGCATTTT
The DNA here is from genome assembly GCF_988280905.1 of Pimephales promelas. NCBI lineage: Eukaryota > Metazoa > Chordata > Actinopteri > Cypriniformes > Leuciscidae > Pimephales > Pimephales promelas. Next base: position 19,135,524 of record NC_142793.1, read on the forward strand.
CATTGATGCACAAATAGGAATAAGAAATAAATATTTATGCAAATATCTGATTGTGTGCATATGCCATTTGAGGACTAATATATATTACAACATATTGTAATGTGATGACTTGATTTATAAGCATATGTAATGAATTGGATCGAATTTTAATAAATACAAAAATCAACCTTTGCCTTAGATTGTAAAAGTTTAAGATTTTAATGAAGGAGGACATTAAGACATGACTGTGCCTCTTGGCAGGACCAAAACACTGTGCTTAACGCTCCACTTTGATGGCACATTTTGTGATGAATAATTTACCTGGTTCTAATGACCCTGTAAGCCGGGCCGTTCGAGCAGCGCCATCGTTCTGAATGAGGTGATTACAGCAGTGAGCCAATGTGAGACGCCAAGATTAGAGGAAAAATGAGCACAGTTCAGGGGGAGGTTAGTGAGAGTCTAGCGACAAACAGCTATTGAATCAGTATTGAACCAAGCTAACAAGCTTTTTCTGCATTGGCGCTAAACAGGTGTTTCATCTTTGTTCAATGACGATTAAACACCCTTTTTATATAAAAACTAAATTAAACTACAGATTACTGTATTATATGACGTGGATATGATGGATCTGTGCACACTATAAAAAATTGCTGGCTTCAATTTAAGTACAATCAACTTGGATATATAAGTAATTTCAACTTAAATCACAAACTGAGTCTTGTATAACTCAATTTCCAACTAGTCAAAGCATTGTAAAAAACATGTTGTCATAACTTATTGATCGTATAAGTTGGCTATGAAATCAAAGAGATGGGCCATGTTTTCAATGGCCATGTTTCGCTCATTTGCAAGCCATGATATCTCTCGAGGAGTTGTCATAACAGTGTCAAACGGTGTTTTTTTTTTTTTTACATCCTTCAGAAATGAAAGGAAAAATAGCATAAAGGCTGATATTTATGCACTGCACAGCCATTTAAATAATTGATGACATTTTAAGGGTCTGAAGATTGAACAAACAATGGCTGATGGACACTGTTTAAATATTTCATGCTGGAATATAAAACGACCATTACTGTGCAAAATCACCAGCAAAAAATCATGTTTCAGAGATAGGATCCACCGTCTGACCTTGATTTTAGCATTCAAACTCAAATTATGTACTGTAACTAAAAACTATCAGCCATAACAGATACACAAAATAAAAAGCAAGCATTTTGGCCAAATTCAATTAATTTCTTGCCTTTTTTTTTTTTAGCAAAAAATATTAAAAAAAAAATCCTCCTCATTATGAAAACGATGACTAAAGTCATGTTTTCCAAGGTATGTCCTGATGTTGTCCTGATGATAGTTAGCTCAGGCCCTCTTCAGCCTTGGAGAAACTGCGATTCTGTGCAGGTCTTGTTGGGACTATGGGCTATAATGGGGCACTTCGACATGCAACAACAGACCCGGAGATGCCTTTCTCCGACCTCCGAGGTCACCGCAGACTTGAATCTACTAATCGCGCGACAACCATCTCGATTATTGGCGACATACTCTCCTATATATCCATGTGTGGAAATTTGCTTAGACTATATGTGTTCTTAGCCAATCAGAAAACTTTTCTTCAATTTATAATAATTATGACTCTGGGTTTCTTTCAAACATCTGGTCCTGGGGTCCTAAACTGTTACCCTCTAACATAATACAGATCCACTTCATCCACCCCTTCACCTAATAACACCATACATCACTCTAATTCCTAATAAAAACAAGCACACACTTCCTTCTATGTGCGCTCATGTCAGTTTGGCTCCAATATACTGTACGTGCAGATCTACTCTGCTTAAAGAAGAAACACTAATGTGGACAGACTTTTACATTCATTTGGACGAGAGCAGACCTGTATGATTTGATTGTACGTAGAGGGCTTTTGCTTGCCCAATGAAAAAAGAACAACGTTTTGTGCACAGCAACTTATAACACAGTCTCATCCCAAGAAGTCATATATAACTGACGTCTTGGGAAGTCTTTTGACCATACGTCAACATCCGCCGTTTTAGGGTAGCCTTTAACGTCGGTTAGATGACGATCCTGGGACGTCATACAACTGACGCTTTACTTTAACCTCAGTTAGGTTTAGGGGTAGGTTTAGGTCTGGGGTAGGGTTAGGATCCGATAATGTCATCTAACCGACGTTAAAGGATACCCTAAAACGGTGGATGTTGACGTATGGTCAAAAGAAGTCAGTTATATGACATCTTGGGATGAGACTGCGCTGGAAAAAACTGTACTGGGAGAAATGTAAGAACTGTGAGAAATTCAGGCTTAAAATCCCACTGAGATACAGGGTGACAGATAAGGCTGAGTAATTCTGGCCTCTGTTCTAAAGCGATGATGAAGAGTTGATGTCTGGCAGTGCTGATATACAGATGGCTAAAGCCTCCATGTGCCAGTCCATCAGTGTGATATGAGAATGACACTATGAATTAAATTTTTAAAGCACATACCTAGAATTTATTCTGCTGGGATAAGGAGCTAGTCAAAGCAACACAACTGGTAATATTCCTTCTAACCTTCTGCTGCTCTTTGCTCATTTTTGACCGAAAAAATAAATCATGGACATGATTTGAAAAGGTTAAATGGTCCTGAAAAAAGTCACACTTCTCACGGTTAAAACAAATTTCATCTAGTGGAAACGTTTGGTACTGCGCCCAAACAAAATTTATGGGTTATCTGCTTTCGGCTTTCAAATATCAGAATTATCGGTTATTGGTATCAACCAAAAATTTTCATGTCAGTGCATCTCTAATATTCAACATAATATTGTAGCTCAATAATCAAGTGGTTTCATTCAATTTCTAATTTCTTTTGCAAATAATGTGGTAAGTACTCAATACAATTATATTCAGTTTGAAAAATGCAAAACAGAAATATCATTATTATTCTTAGAAGAAGAATCCCAAATTTTCAACTTGTGGAACCCACTGTATACTGGCCTCTCATGAGGTTTTATCAATCACAAAACACAAGGCCAGGATACTGTCAGGAGAGATTTGCAGGATAAAGCCAGGCTCTCTAGTCTCTAACGTCACCTGGGGCGAGGCTGTTCTCAGGGCTGTGAGCCTCAACCCAGACATAGATCAGCTTCAATAGGAACATCTCTATTAAAACTATTCCTTGACACAAACTAGGCTAGAAACTAGGACTTTAAGTCTGTGAGTTCACAACAATGAACGTTTCTGATTTGACAAGTGTTCAGAGCACAGACGTCACACAAGTGAACTCAAAACAACTCCTAATCTGGGCATAAATCTGGGCATTAATATTACAATATGATTTGAGATAATGAATTATTGATGAAAATATAAACGGTGTCTACAAGCGCAAACTGTTCTACCCTCTGTCTCTTCAGCAGTTTATGTTGAGTCAAGACGGTTAGGCTCGTAACAATGTCACTGCAGGGAGTGGAGGACACCACTGTGTTTTTAATATGAGAAACTTGGGAGCACATTTATAGATACATTAACATAATACATTTTCTGCAGTCAATCCATAAGGCATCATGGAATGAAGTCCAATTACCAAGACCCATGTTGAAAATTATATTAGTCAAGGTGACCTTGATAAGTGTGTTTTCAGGGGGGAAAAAGAAGCACATAAGCTGCGACCCAATTCAGAGGCTGCATCCTTTGAAGACTGCACAATGCGTCACAGTGGCGGTCCTAATTCGTGGAAGGCATTGTAGTCTGTGTCCTTCGAAAAGGATGCAGCCCTGTATTGGGACACAGCCAAGATTTTACAAGAAATTGACACTTTATTAAGCCCCGCCTTAAAACATTCCTGGCCAATCCTAATTTACCAACTCATTCCAACTTCTCAGACAAGTTTGTGCAGTTTTTTTTTTTTTTTCAAATTTAAGTTTAAGTATTGGTGTCTGCATAGTTTCCAATGTTATTTTATGGAAATGATCAAAAGTTTTGTTAACAGATCACTTCTAAAAGTGACACTATATCTAAAGAGGATAAAAAAAATTATATTTTCACTTGAGCCATTTTCATTTTTAATTTTCAAAGTTTTTCATTTTTCCATTGACTGTGTGATATGTCAAAATTCAACAGCTTCTTTCAAGAAAAATGCTTCGCAATGTCACAATTTATTCCAGGGCTCATAAGAATAAATTCAGATCAATTTGTAGAAATTTATGAGCACATTTGACAAATACAGTAAATAACCAGTTCATGTATGGGATGTCCTACAAAGCTTGCCTGCGCTAGCACGAGTAAACAAGCGAGACTTAGCAAAGGGTCAATTGGTTTTTCAGTTAAAATGGCAAACAATGTTATAAACTCGCAGTTCTCAGTAAGTCCAAATTGCAAGCTAGTAACTACACTTTAAAGAAAATATTGTTGGTTTAACTTATTTAAACATATTAACTTAACTTAATCTAAGTTACCTGGTTCGGTTGCCTTAAAATTTTGAGTTCATTGAAATTAAAAATTTGAGTTACTACAAAGAAGATTGGTTTAATCAACAGAAACTCAAAATATAATGTTACCTGAACCACATTATCTAATTTGATTTGTCTAAAGAAAAAAGTTGTGATAAATCATGAAAATGTTTTTTTTTTACAGTGTTATGTTTTAAACTCACAATCTTGAGTAAAAAGTGAGAGTTGTGAGATTTTAACTCAAAATTGTGGAATATAAACTTGAAATTGTAAGGAAAAGGGCAGATTTGCGTGATAAAAGTGGCAAACTGGCTTCCCTTTGGAAAAAGACTAACGCATGGAAATTGAAAAAAGGGAAATTGATCACAAAAAGATGCTATATATCAGAATGGAATTGGACCTGAATAATAAAACGCTGTTTGGTTTGTATTTCTATTGATTAACATAATCCAATAGCCTGCATAAAATTCCGAAAGATATGAAGCAAGTTATGACATTTTGACTGATGAAACATTCCCAAAAAGATCAGGAAAATGCATTAAAAAATGAAAGGATTGTATGTCGACAAGCATTTTAAATCAATAGGCTACTTTCATGCCATTAATCAAGAATGACTCAAAAACAAGAATGATTTAGATATTAAAAGGAGCCACAAACCTAAATCCAGGCATTTGGTGTTAAACGTTAACATTAAATTATTCATGACAAAATACAACACACTGAAAGGACTATTTTGGATTAAAACTTTGAAATTCAGCAGAGCTTTTATTCGAGTCTCCTCCAGGCGCCCACAAAATATCTTGTGCACATCTATGACTGCTTTCACGGGTAGCCCACTTGTTTAAATATAAATATTTTTGTAGCTCCCTATATAGTATGTGTGAAATGGACTTCGTCTCCTATAAATCCCTCGTAAACATAAGAACACCACACTTATCTACTTTTCTCAGACCTGTACTTGCATTCAAACATGAAATGAAAAGAAAAGACCGAGGCAACAGAAAAGCACTTATCTCCAAGAAAACAAGACACGGTGTGGACAGGAACTCTTGAATGTAAACAACCTTATAAGAAACATATCTGAATGGAGACAGCGGTGGTTTATTTAAATTAATGCAAATGCAAATGCAGCATTCCTGATTAATTGGTTGACTGATGGGTTTTTGCAGTAGAAGCTCTCAGCAATACACTGACAAACAAAGCACTTTAGATTCTCATTTATTTAAATTCGGTCCAATATTGTATGTTGCAGATTTAAGATCAACTGATAAAAAAATATTCCAGGCTAAGTACCAGGTAAACTCTTCTGATCTCGTCTGTAAAGGCGGAAAAAAAAACAATAATGCAAATAATCAACAACAAATTTCCTTATTGATTAGTTGACAATAAGGAGTGATTGTGCGCTAAAACCTCAGTACAGAAAGATTAATTTTTATTAACAAATTGCTTGAGAAAATTAGCTGAGGTAATAGAATGCTTTGGCCGTCCAACTGCACATGTGCGAGTGACTTGAGCTCTTGAAAACAAAATCCACTAGAGATCTTGAGAAAAAAGTCCATATTGTGAGATGTTAACTCAAATTGTTAGATATCAATTTGAAATTGTTAGAAATAAAGTCAGAACTGTCATGAACTTGAAATATCAAACAAAAAATGTCCACAAAAATTGCAAGATATACATGGTATTGTAAAAAAAAAAGTGGTTAGAATTGTGATAAAAAAGTTGCCACAATAAAAACTGTAAAAACAATAAAAACTGACTTTTTATCTCTCAATTCTGATTGCATTTCTCACAATTTCACGCTTATAACTTGCTATGACTTTTTTCTCTCAATTGTGAGTTTAGATATAGACTCAAGAATTGCAATAAAAAGTCAGAATAGTGAGATAAACATTTGCAATTGCATTTAAAATCTGAATTGCAAGATAAAAATTGTGAGAAAAAAGTCAGGATTGTGAGATTTAAACAGTTGCAAGTAAAAAGTCAGATTTGGGAGACAAACTCACAATAGAAAGTAAAAAGTTTGAATTGCAAGATATAAACTCACAACTGCGAGTAAAAAGTCAGAATTGCGAGATATAAACTCACAACTGCGATTAAAAAGTCAGAATTGCAAGATATAAACTCACAACTGCGAGTGAAAAGTCAGAATTGCGAGATATAAACTCACAACTGCGATTAAAAAGTCAGAATTGCGAGATATAAACTCACAACTGCGATTAAAAAGTTTGAATTGCGAAATATAAACTCACAACTGCAAGTAAAAAGTTTGAATTGCGAGATATAAACTCACAACTGCGAGTAAAAAGTCAGAATTGCGAGATACAAACTTGCAATTGTAAGTAAAAAGTCAGAATTGCAAGATGTAAACTCACAACTGCAAGAAAAAGTATGAATTGTGAGATATAAACTTGCAATTGTAAGTAAAAATTCTAAATTGCAAGATGTAAACTCGCAATTGCAAGTAATAAGTATGAATTGTGAGATATAAACGCAATTGTGAATAAAAAGTCAGAACTGTGAGATATAAACTCACAACTGTGAGTATAAAGTCAGAAGTGTGAGATAAAAACTTGCTATAGAAAGAAAACTTCAAATCGCAAGATATAAATTCGTAATTACGATTAAAAAGTCAGAATTGCGAGATATAAAGAAAAACACCTTTTTATTTGTTTTGTTCTGTGGCAGATACAAGCTTCAATACTTACAGTTAAACACTTATGTCCTGTTTTGTTTTTATTATTATTATTGTTTCATCTTCACCTTCAAACTTAGACATGCAGTTGTTGTTTTATTATGTAATATTTATATTTTAAACCTGTTTTGCATGTATCTGTACTGGAAAATAAATGAAGAAAACCCATGTTTACAGAAATGCACTTACATTGCACTATCGTACAACTGAAAAAAAAAAGGACAACTGTTCAACTGTGCCTCAACCAAGAGCAATAAAATCAGTGTGCATCATTTATTAAAACCTTCATAAATGTGACATGAAAGCTTCATGATTTATTTGCAAACAAACGTTGGGCTTTATAGGAAGGATGCTTTTAATTCTGTGTCTTCCGATCATTGGTGACAAAAGACGGTTTTAACAAAACACATAACGACTGACAACTCATATTTTGCGTTTAAGTCCTACGCTGATCCTCTCTGGCTGTTGACAGTGCATCCAGACTGTGGCTGTTCTTTCAGACCGCTGAAAGATGTTTCACCTGCTTTGCTCTCCGTCTGACTTCTAGAGCCTTCCGTCTGGCGCTTATCTTTCCCCTGCCACGCTCAGTCATTTTCTGTCAATCCTTTCATCCATCTTCTAGTGCTCCCTGCATCCCGGCAGCTGGGCTGGGAACATGGCACACGGCCCATGCAGAGCTGCTTCAGAGCTACTCGTGTTCTGGGCTGAAATCCTCCCCAACCCTCCCATTACTGCCTTCTCCTCAAGAGAGAGGATCGAGAGAGGTGAAAGATGGATATGAAGCAGAGACAAGAGGGCTTTATGCAGGAGAAGAGGGTAGAAATGAAGTGGCTATTAACTGGTGTGAAATAATGGTTAGAAGATGTGCAGAAAGTTTGTGTGTACGAATCCCGCACATGGGCGAGGATTCGCATTGTAATTTCACTTATAATACTGTGCATTCCTACTAAAATTAATTAGTCGATTTTATGTGGGTTTTAAGTGTGATCTAACATCATAGTTCAGTTTACAAACTATTTAACTATATAGCCATGTTTTCAACAACAAACTAGCCTATGCACCACTATTAAAGGGTTAGTTCACCCAAAAATGAAAATTAAGTCATTAATTACTCACCCCCATGCTGTACCAACCCCGTAAGACCTTCGTTCGTCTTCGGAACACAAATGAAGATATTTTTTAAGAGCTGTATAACTACCACATAGACTGCCTAAGGGACTGGCTCTTGACGGCCCAGAAAGTCAATGAAGAAAATGTTTAAATATTCCATGTAACTACAGTGGCTCAACTATAAGTTTATCAAGCGACGAGAATACTTTTTGAGCGAAAAAACAAATAAAAAACGACTTTATTCGACTATTCCTTTTCTTCCTTGTTGGCCTGAAACGAGACTTCCATACGATTTCCACGACGCATGCGCGAGAACTGAACTGAAGTAGTTAAAGGAGATCGCAATTCTCGCGCATGCGTCGTGGAAATCGTATGGAAGTCTCGTTTCAGGCCAACAAGGAAGAAAAGGAATAGTTGAATAAAGACGTTATTTTTGTTTGTTTTTTCGCACAAAAAGTATTCTCGTCGCTTGATAAACTTATAGTTGAGCCACTGTAGTCACTTGGGATATTTAAACTTTTTTTTTTCACAACAAATTTAATCAAAAATATCTTCATTTGTGTTCCGAAGACGAACGAAGGTCTTACGGGGTTGGTACAGCATGATGGGGGTGAGTAATTAATGACTTAATTTTCATTTTTGGGTGAACTAACCCTTTAATAACATATAAAACCTTTCTAAAAAGAAGTTTTTAGAAGTAAAAGCAAAGTGACACATGAATAAAACAGTGAATCTGGCATCTTCTCCCCTGAGTCACCACATATTTACAGTGACAAACAGCTAGCGCTAATACTCACTGTGGTATGTACCTTGATGAAGCGAACAGACCACATTACAGAACCAAAAAAGATACAATAAAAAGTATCGAAACAGCTTTGGAAAACAGCCTCGGCTAAATGACTAATTATTACTAACGTTTCACATTGTTCATCTTTCAATGCATTCAATGCAACGCATTTCGCATATTATATCAAATTCCCTTGAACAGATTCCTTCATGTTTTCCACAGAGAGCATCTTTTAGTTGAGTCATGCTAGTTCGTAGCATTCTTGACATCAGCGCTTAGTCATGCATATCACGCAGTGTTGAACTGTGACTAGCGGCGTACCGCTTCATGACGGCCCTTCAAAGGAGAACTAAAATCACTGTGTGTGACGCCGCATGTGTGTGTGCGTTCGTGGCTGTGTTTTCAATGCACCTCTCAAGGGATCCACAGATGTTAGTGCTAAATTATGTTCTTCTGGCACTTGACAGCATTTTAAATTCCAACAAAGCAATGAACTTAAAAGCCAAGTCAGATTTAATGGATCTTACCGAGTTTGCATTTCCTTATCTTGTACAGAACCAAAAGCAAAAGCTACAAATCTTGACAAATTACATTCCATGTAAACTATGCAGACTTCATCCACAAATTACGTACAAAAGCAATATGTACTTTGCATTATAGAATTAATTAATACATAATCCTTTCTGTAACTGTAGGCTGAAAACTATTTATGTTTTTTATAAATCTGCTGTGGCCTGAATACTGCATTTATACTCAAACCCATTCTATAATCTTTTCATTTAGCAATGCTAATATTGTGCGCTCAACATTTTGGGGCACACTATTTGAAAAGCTTGAGCATTGCAAACTTGAGATAATTATGTACACATTGGGTCTATAGTCAGCAGTTTGGGACATCAGTATCAGCGGAGGACCATGTGTGGCTTCACATTTTTCAACAGACTATATTAAAACCAGATTAAACTTTCAGAAAAAAAGCTGGATCTGGCAGAGAGATGTCATTAATTTTAAGCTAGTCACATAAGAAATCTGTTGGCATATTGGCTAATAGCATTTTTTTTTTTCTAAATGACCACTATACCATATTTTATTCCAATTAAAAAATCTTTTATGGGAGCCCGGAGTAAGTTTACATACAAAACATGTCAAAAAAATAAAATAAAAAACTGTTCATTAAACACACACTGATGCCATTATATGGGGTATTAAATACCTAATAATTATGGGTTTTCAGAAAAGCAAGCAGTAAAATAATTATGAAATACAAATGGTCAATTTTGGTCAACCAATATTGTAATTAATAATTTCTATATCTTCATGTAAAATGTAACTTGCATCGACCAGATATTTATAAAGTATACCCCTGTCCTAAGAACAGGTCAAAATCAACCTTTATTGTACATTTAACCCTTGATATGTTCCCTTGTTTTTCCAACAGCTCAATCCATTTGCATTGAGACTACATGAACAACTTAGCATTAGCCATTAACATTAAACTAGCCAGGAGTTTCCAGTCCCTCATGCGTTACACTATGTGGGAAGAGAAAATGTTGAAATAAGTGTTTTTACATGTTTTTAAACAAGATGAGAAAATCTGGAGACTTTTTTTTGTTTAATGTTCATCAAAACATTTACAGTACATTTGTATTGCATGACTTCAGTTTTATTAATTGGAGTTTGTCTAATTGTATTGCATTTTACACAATTGGGTTAGGTTACTGCTACAAAAAAACATTAATAACAAAGATCAGATGTTTATGAGAGCCAATCTTAAACTGTGACAGAACGGTAAATAATGGTAAACAGATCTGAAATGATCTCTCTGGCTTATTACAATCACGTTTATTTGCAAATGTTGTTTTTCATAAAAGACACAGGTGTACCTAACCAACCTCAGCTAACCCCAGACAAGGACACGGTGTACTATTTACGAATCTATTCCGCCTAATCCGACTGTGCGGCGAGATCTCCCCGTGCATATCTCACTCTCAGTTCATTCTTTCTCATTCCCAGAGCTGTCCATCCTCGGGAGCCGACGTTAAGATGATGAAAAGCAGAAAGGAAAATGAAAAGTCATTGTAATGAAAGATAAACAAATGATTGCTGCAGAGAGCAAAGATGCAGCCCAGGCTCGACTGGAAGAGAACAGAGAGGAGAAGCTGTAGTTAAACATACTCTCTCTCCCCAAAGAAACAAAGAGGAAGTTCAACTAACCCCTGTGAGGGTCCTTCACTGATAGTGCATCAAGTGCCCCGGGTCCCCTCAGCCATTCATTAAATACAGCCATTGCTAGAGCAACAGGAAAATTGGTCTCAGTTCAGCAGTGAGGGGCAACTTCAACAGCACAGCAAAGGAAGTCATATAAAAACATAACCTGGCGCTTCGCTAGAATAAACGTTTGACTGATTTGAAACTTTTTTACTGATTTAGAGATTCGAAAAGTTTTTCATATCGAGGATTAAAGACCGTTGTGCTCTCCGGGAACGAGATATTCATCAACAATAACGTGGGATAGGGGGTGAACCCCGTGAGTCGAAAATGTTTCGGAAATATCTCCATAAGCACATTTTGAAAACCAAATGGTTGGGTTTGTCTATATTTGACTTAAAGGTGGGTTGAAACAACTCAGCATTTTTTATATTTTTGTATGCATTTAAATATTTTGCGATTCTTAATTGTTAGGATCCATCTGTTCTTTTGCAGCTCATACGCCAAGCTTCTATTTTTAAGTGGAAACCAAATACTGCATTATGTTCCCAGACCGCCTACATTCCTAAAGACTTAAAAACCCATCCAACATAATTTAGAATTTATGATTTCAAACAGACTGATTCAGGTGCCATTTCATATTCATGTAACCATACTGCATTCAACAATTAGGCATTTAAAGGGAAAAATCTGTCATTTACTTGTTCTGTCATTTAATTCGTTCCAAACGTGTAAGAATTTCTTTGAAACAGCTGATGGACCCCATTGACTTCCATATTATTTTTTTTCCCCTGGGGGGCTCATCAACTGTTTGGTTATCAACATTCTTCAAAATGTGTTCAGCAGAACTAAGAAACTCAAACAGGTTTGGAACAATTTGAGAGTGAGTAAAATAGCAATAGTAAATATGTTGTCAATAATAGAAATAGTAATAATAATAATAATGCATATTATGTTTTTTTTAACATTTTTTATGTTTTACATTTTTTTGATGTAAGAAATCACTAAAAATATTTATTTAAATGTATTTGTATTGGTATCTGTCATAACAAAAAATACAATATTGATTGAACTACTTATGTTCAGTACAACAGCCTGAATGCAAGTGTGACATTGCTTCTATAAACAACAAGAAGTTAATGTTAAGTAAATTACGTTTTGGCAAACTGGTCAGTTGGTTTGTATACTTTTTTTTTTCTCTCCAATTGAAATGCAGCTCATTTGAGGACCGAAACTACCTGTAAAATTCCTAATTAAAGCTGAATTCTTAAATATTATAAGATAAGTTTAAGTCAGTCTTACAGAGCACAGCCGTAAGACTGACTGACTGACTGACATCCAAGCAAAGATTATGATCTTGTATCGCTCATGACAATCAAACGTCCTTCCACGTCGGCATTTTCTTCTCAGATAAACATCTCGATCGATCCAGGCTCATGCTGAGGTGAACACCCGAGTAAGGGCATCAGAGAGACATCAGCCCACGCTACAAAAACACATCCCGAATACAAACACACATATATCATCATTCCTATGTTAAGCCAATTACTGAATCCCTGACGCTAGTGCCTCCGTCACACGAAGCATAGAGTTCGTGAATTTATCATCTGGGTTGATTCAAAATACATGTATTTCTAAAGCATCTGGAGAAATAAGCCACTTGATTCACGTCAACTGCTACGAACTTAATTAGACAGTCCATAAAGCCTGGTGAGCGTGCCACCCGGCTCCGGAGAACATGACAATGGACTATTTTTAACTTTTCAAGACCACAGCTGTGTAACTGAGGGTTTCATTAAACACTGTGTGCTTTATAAAACAAAACTGCATAGGCTTCAGTGTTTAAAAAAGTCATTATGAACTATCTGACAATTTTTTTTATGTAAACATAAGCAGAGCTTTTGAAACAGCAGTTTTATGATATTTTCAAAACTCTTGGCATAGAGTCCACAACCTTTACTTCCACAGCTCCATTAAAGGCAGGGGCGGTTCTACAGGGGGGCAAGGGGGGGCAGGTGCCCCCCCACTCTAGAGCCTTGCCCCCCCAGCTGCCCCCCTAACTTTGATGATCCAAAAAAATGTACTTGTAAAAATAACCTGCCACTCCACACGCTTCTCAAAATAGTGAAATAAACAATACATTTACCAAAAGTGAACAATTTAATTTTGTCATTTTAAATGTAGCCTATTATTAGCCCCTCCCCCTGATTCAACGTGCAGCAGAGCGGCGTTCGCTCAGTCTGGCTCTCTCACGCACTCACACACTCTGCTGTGGGGCGGTGGAGTGGCCCTGCAACCCGACTGGAGAGACTGAGCTGCCCCAGAGCCTCTGAAGGTGAAGTGAGTTTCCCCAGGTGTAGTTTAAACACACGTTTAACTTAGTTACATTTGTAATGAATGTATTGTATGCTAAAGACGATTCAGGATCAGCAAAAACAGCGAGTCTATTACATTAGCCAAAATCATCGGTCAAATCGCTCCCTCGTGATCTTTAAGAGCACTCTTCCCTTTGATTATCTAATTTCGATTTTAGTAAAGACAAGAACAGCTTAATAAAATATAAAATATTGTTTGTATCCATAACGTTAACTGATGATCTCCGCTGTTACGTTACAACACACATCGCCAGTTAGGAGAACGATCATTTGATTCGCTTTTCGGTTGCGCGCCTAAATGGCCAAATGAATACATAAATATATCAAAATGCCAAGTCGAGTATTCACGTAAACACAGTAGAAGTAGCTACTGTGTAACTGTAAGTAGGCTACTGTAAGTATGAGAAACTATGCTCAGTTGATAACTCACCTCATTGTGAAAGCCCTTCACAATTAATATTGAAACATTGTTTGCTAAATATTTGTTTGTTTTTAGTTGTCTATGGACCTAATAATTAGCCTAATACTGTTGAAATTTCATTGAAAAAAGCATGTCTTTAATAATATTATTATATACACTACTAAGATTTTTTATGTTTTTAAAAGAAGTCTCCTGGGCTCACCAAGGCTGCAATTATTTGATAAAAAATACAAAAAAAACAGTAATATTGTGAAAAATATTATTACAATTTAAAACAGCAGTTTTCTATGTGAATATATAGTGAAGTGTAATTTATTCCTGTGTTCAAAGCTGAATTTACAGCATCAGTCTGCAGTGTCACATTATAATATGATGCTCAAGAAACATTTATGATTATTATCCATGTTGAAAACTGTTTTTTACATTTTTATTTCAGGATTCTTTGATGAATAGAAAGTTCAAAAGAACAGAATTGATCTGAAATGGAAAGCTTTTGTAACATTAATCTCAAAGTTTGGGGTCAGTAAGAATTTATTTTTTATTTTTAGGGGAAAGAAATTAGAAAATGCTTTTTCTTGAGCATAAAATCAGCATATTAGAATGATTTCTGAAGGATCATGTGACCCTGAAAACGGATGTGTAATCAGCAACAGTAATGATGTTAAAAAATCAACTTTCAAATTACATTTTAAAATATATTAAAATAGAAAACAGATATTTTAAATCGTCATAATATTTCACAATATTACTGTTTGTCTTTTTTTTTTTCATCAAATTAAGCAGCCTTGGTGAGCAGAAGAAACTTCATTTAAAAACATAAAAAAATCTTACTGATCTAAAACTTTTGACCAGTAGTGTATATCTTTTACTGAGGCTCTTTTGAAACAATGCATTAACCATAAATAATAAAAAAAAATGGTACCTGACCTCAGTCAAGCAGTTCTATAAATCCAATTCCTCTCAGATATCAATCAATGAAACCAGGTTATAACTGGGGAAATAACAAATACAATAGGATTAAGTAGTCTAAACATACAGTAACTGGTGTGTGCATGTGATAAATCTTTAGGGCCCGAGCACCGGGACCCTCTTGGAATTGCTCTGTTTATTATTATTATTATTATTCTCCAAGATGAATCGTACTTTTGAGGCCTAATTCTGATTTTATATTTGTTGTAAGCTACTTAGTAGCTACATGGCCCTACAGTGTAATGTAAGGATAACCAGAGATTTCACATATTGACTTTTGCATGGGAGTAGTTGAAGAAAGTAGCTGGAGCCTAACCATGAAAAGGAAGGCTAAAAGTGGGGATATTGCCAGCTTTTTTGTGAAAAAAAAAAAAAAAAATCAAAACTAGTACACAGGAGGAAGAGCGTGAGGGAAAAGAAAGGCAGTAAACTGGAGAGACCAGGAGGGTCATTTGTGGACTGTAATTATACCTTTTTAATTATAATAAGAACTGGAGTATTGTCCGCTGTTTTATTCCTGTCCTCTGCATCTTGGACACAAATATTGTACTTTTTAAAATAAATTTTCATTTAGCTTTTTATACTTTTACTTTTTTTTAAATGCACAATTTTGTTTGAACACTGCACTGGGCTTATTCTTGTTGTGAATTTAAAACCTTTGTAGTGTGTAAGGACACGATTAAACAATATCTAATATACTTTAAAAGTGTTTTTATGTTTGTTTTGTTAAAGCAATTCACATATAGGGATTGCCATACCGTCTACCCCTGCCACCCTGCCAAGACCTCTTGCCACCCCTTTGCCCCCCCATGTAAAATTTTCTAGATCCGCCACTGATTAAAGGCTTCATCAAATTTGAATGAGCCAAACCTTTCCACTCTGCGCAAAGTGCCTGTTTTTTTATAGATCCAGTGAACTCCGAACTCTTGTGCAAACCAGGTTAGATTTTTTTGGCATGAAAAACATGAACAACAAGATTTTAAAACAAACCAATCCAATCTCTGTGAACTTCTGAAATATCACTCTGTGACCATCCATAGTTGTTATTTTTAGAAGTTAGGAAGATTTCTTAACTGTTCAGTTGCTGAACACCCATATCATGTGTATATCAAAAGTACAGTAAAAAAACAGTAATATTGCAAAATAATATTACCATTCAAAACATTTTATTTCAGTATATTTAAAAATAAAAATCTGTGATGGCAAAACTGAATTTATAGCAGCCATTACTCCAGTGCTCACTGCCACACAATCCTTCGGATTAATATTATTGATTGAAAGTTATTATTATTATTAGTTGATTGTGCTGCTTAACAATTGTGTGATACGCTACACTGTTAGACCATATCAGGTTTTTTACAGTAAAATACTGGCAACACTGTTGCCAGTAATTTACTGTAAAAATGCACTAAAACTCAAGTTAACTACAAAAATACAACTTATTAGTTTTAGTGCATTTTTACAACACTGCTGCCAGTAATTTACTGTAAAAATGCACTAAAACTCAAGTTAACAAAAAAATACAACTTATTAGTTTTAGTGCATTTTTACAGTAAATTACTGGCAACAGTGTTGCCAGTATTTTACTGTAAAAAACCTGGTCCAACACTGTACGTAAACAAGTCATTCCGTTCAATTTGTGAACTTAATCAACCAGTTCATTGCAAACTCAAAAGAGCTTTATCCTTTAGTAATTCAGTTCAATATTGTTTTTAAGGACAAGTAAGAACACATTCAAACGTCCTAAACTGAGAGTGACAGCATTTGAAGATGTACCTTAAGGTCTTTCTGTGACAAGTTTATTGTGATCTTTTGCAACTTTTGTGTGACTACTGTGCCTGATTAGAGCTTTCGAGAGGTTCTTAAGCCCTTATTTTGTGGCCTTTAAAAAGCTGACGTTTCAGCCCGTCTCTGGAAAATAGCCTTAGTGTTTGGCCTGATTTCTCAGTGGGTTTAATTACAGCCTTAGGCCTGTTAGACCCAGTGTAATCTGTCCTGGCTCAGGGTAAATACTTCATCTAAAACTGCATCTACACACATCTTGAGCCTGAAGTGGTGAGCAAATTGAAATAAATTGGGGATTTTTCATTTTGCTTGCCACTGAAAATCATCCTGTAGCCAATGCCGGCTCTTTGTCAGTGAAAATCAATACGTTAAATGACGGCGGTCGTCCATTCGCTCGGATTGCTTAGTGAATGAGAGTTAGAAGCTCGCAATTGCATTGAGTTTCATTCAGTGTTGCTTGAATAGTGCTGGTATATGTAGCCATTCACATTCAAAGAGAAAGCTTTTGCTCTATTATTCTATAGTCACCCACGGATGCACACTTGAAGACAAGGGCATGTGGACTTATGAATACATGCGCACACACAAATGCTCTTGACCTTTGTCGATTTATTGCAATCCTCATTTAAATGACCTCGATTATGATTTATAAATGATAAGATTGATGTTTTAATCTATGCTTGTTGTGTGAATCAGAAAAACAAATTAGAGTAGAAACAAAATGATATATATTTTTATTGACTTAAATTTTAAACTCATAACTAAAATTACAATTAGTTAACAGCATTAGTTCAGATAATATTTTATAATTCCCTCGAGAAAAACTGACATGTGTCAGAGTTCGATGGGAATCGAATTAAGATCTTGTGAATCGGAATCTAATCAAATTCAAATCGAGAACTTGTGAATCAGAAACAAATCTGTTTTAAATCAGAATTCAAATTGAATCAAGGGTTTGTAAATTAGAACCAAATATTATATTTAAATCAGAGCTTGTGTAACAGAATTCAATTGAATCAGATTCAAACTAAATACTTAATACGACTAAAACTAAAAATATTGAAAAAAATATTGAAATATTTACAAATTAATATATATTCAAGCCATCCAAATTAAAATCGCAATCGAACTGAATCGAGGTTGAAATTGAAATCAGAAACAAAATCCAATTGAGAAAATAAATTGTAATCAAAATCAGAACTGAATTAAGTGCTTATGAATTGTAATCGAATCAAATCGAAAAGTGAGTCAGATCTGAATCAAGAGCTTGTGAATTACTTGAACTGAATCAAAGTGAAATCAAAATCAGAACTGAATTGAGAGCTTATGAATTGTAATCAAATCAAAACATGAAAAAAATATTTAGAAATGAATTGAGATCTTGTGAATTGCAATAGAATCAAACTGAAATCAGAATCAGAACTTAATTGAAACCTTGTGAAACAGAATAAAATCACATCAAATTGGAATCGAGAGCCTGTGAATCAGAATCAACTCAAATCGGAATCAGAACTGAATTGAGCTTGTGAACTGGAAATGATTTAAATCATGAAATCTGTTCTACCAATAGCCAGTCTAACTATTTAGCATGGCCCCACACCGTGTGAATACAAAAACATCTAATTTGACACCCATGCAACATTTAACCATCCTTAGGGTAAATCATTTACAATCAAACGTCCAGAAACCTGACAAGAAGTCGAATGATACCTCTGAGGAACCGGACGGCGTTCAGACACGTCGACCAATCAGCGTGATGAGGTGAAACGAGACGCGCCATGAGACCAACAAAGTCGTCACCTCCATAAAAGAGGAGTCATTTACAAGAACGAGCATCAGTCACTGTCATGTGTGAGCAAGCCGGTCTGCATTGTAATGTCAGAGTGATGTCGGACTTCTGCTGGAAAGCCACATTGGCACTGACAGAGCTCACATTGAAACTGACAGTGTGTGTTAGGCCATACGAACGCCTGAGGATGTCGGGCTGACGGTCTAGGTTCCTCTACGGTTTCACCCGCTTAGATCAGTCTTGACAAATCTCTTTTGTTATATACCGCACAGCGTTTTGATACAATTTCAGAAATATCGAATCAATATCTCAGCACAATTTTGAAGTCATTACATTTCTGACAGGCCAGTTAGTTCATTTTTTTTTTTTATTTACACAAAAGTAACCGAAATTAATCATTACATTCACTGTGTTAATCCAAGAAAATATGTGCTTTGCAAAATTAAATTAGCTTCTATTTGTGACTGTACCAGAGCCTAAATAAATGATTGAATTTATAACATATTTTGTAAAATAATAAAAAAATGTAATTCATTTTCAATTAATCATTTTATTCAGCAAGGACACATTAAATTGATCAAAAGTGACAGTAAAAACATGTTCTTTTGAACTTTCAAGAATGTATCATGGTTTCACACATAAATATGAAGCGGCACAGCAGTTTTCAACATTGGTAATAATAAAAAAATGTTTCTTGAGCAGCAAATAACATATTAGAATGATTTCTGAAAGATTATGTGACACTAAATATCACATGATCAATAAGTTATGACTACATTTAGAAGTTCAACAAGATTACACTTGCTCTTTAAGTCAGTTTAAAGTAATTTAAGTTGAAATGATTTAAACACCCAAGTAGATTGTACTTAATTTAAGGCAGCAACAAGGAGGTAACAGACCAAGGAGCTAAATTAAATGCATTGATATATTTATGAGGAAAATGAATGTGATTTTGTACAGCAACTGACACTATATGTGATTTCATGCTCACTTTAACTTCAACAAATATTGCCGGTTCAAAATGCAAAGAACCGAATTGCTAAAACATGAATTACAGTGGCTGAAATATCCAGGGTAGGCTATTCTGAAAGAATCTGAATATATGTAGGACGCCTAGCCTTGAACACAAGTCTCCTTGGCAACTGCACACCTGTGGAGAGTCTAAAGAGAGAGAACGACGGGGATTGAATCACTGCCAAGACAGTGAACAGTGATCTGGAAAGGGAGGGTGCTATGCAGACAGAAACACAAAGGCTGTCCTTTAGTTTATTACATTTAGATGTAGATGTATTCAGAGGCAGGAAAAATTAAAGTGTAGGCTACATTTGATCAGAAGGTCGAATAAAAGAATGACTTCAACATACTGTCATTATCACAATCATAATCACCAAGTGTTTATAGGCACAGTCATGACGAATGTGTCAAGGTTTTTTTTTTAAATTCTGAGACAGATTTAAAACAATAAACATGAAATAGTCAAAAACCTTTTGGTAAGTTCCATTTCTGTCATGACAACTCTGATTATATTGGCATGGTAATGAGTATGACAATGTAAGTATGGTCAACTCAAAGTGCTTTACATAGAAGGGGGAATCTCCTCAACCACCACCAATGAGCAGCATCCACCTGGATGATGCGACGGCAGGCATATTGCGGCAGAATGCCCACGACACACCAGCTTACTGGTGGAGAGGAGACAGAGTGATGAAGCCAATTGGTATATATATATGGGGATGATTGGGAGGCCAAATTTGGCCAGGATGCCGGGGTTACACCCCTATTTTTTTCGAAAGACATTCTGGGATATTTTGTGACCACAGAGAATCAAGGCCTCGGTTTAACGTCTCATCCAAAGGACGGTGCTCTTTCACAGTCCCCATCATGGCAGCAACCTGGTTTTCTCAGAAGGTCTCCCATCCAGGTACTTACCAGGCAACTGATACAGCAAGAACCAATCATCATTGCCCGTAGATTACGATGTCATCGTAAACAGATTGAGTAAAAGGACCTATTAGCACCTAATTAACTTTGTATTTGTACCCCGAGGTCCAAAGGAACAGTAGAAAAGATGTATTATGGTGTAGATGTATGAACACAGACTGTTTACAAATGCATAAATAAATGTAATGAGATTACTTTTCTAAATAAAATATATTGAACAAATTGGAGGGGGTGGGGGGGATCATTTGTACCTTAAATATGAAAGTCACTGTCTTAATAAGTGATTCATTGATACATTCTTCAAGGAATTCAACCAATTGGTTAACAATGGCTGATTCGTTCATTGAATTCTTGACTTGGCGATTTAAAAAATGGTGAATTAGGAACAAAACACCACTGTGTTGATCGGAAAAGCAAACATTCTGCTGTGACTCTGTTTATTAACCATTTATTTATTAATTATATACCATTGGATAAAGTATACAATAGGGAAGATCTTAAAAGGTGGACAAATAAGTGTCCAGCTCAAGGCTGAGCAGGTAGAAGGTATGGTATTTTTTAAACCAGACTGTTCGACCAAAAAACAGACAGATGGCCACCCTATTTAGCATTTTTCTTTTGAATGGTTGGCAAATATTGCTGTATTCATCCTCGTCATGTTCAGCTCCTTACATTTTACAACGTTAAAAAGCGCAGCAATGGAATTATTGCTTGAGTTCGGCTTCTGTGAACAGTAAACACCGCCTTCTTATATTTGATTGGCCATCCCAAACATTTTGACATTGACGAGCATCTGCTGCAATGAGCCAGAGCCAATTCGATAAAAAATTTTCTAATGTGACCAAACCTTTAGAACTAAGGGTTCTGGGTATCATGTCTAAATATGCTATGTAAAATAAGGTCTGTATGTGCGTTTAAAAACATTAAGGCCTGGTTTCACAGACAGAGCTAGATTAAGCCAGGATTATTTCGGCATTTAAGTAGCTTTTATAAATGTGTCTTAAAAAAACATTACTAGTTAAGTGTGCATCTTGAGATCTTGGCACTGACATATAGTGGTTTATTCTCAAAATATGATACACACAGGTTCACTTTAGATTTTATTAACAGTGTTTCTAAATGGAAGTTTTGACCACTATCACTTAACAAAATTATGGAAAGTCCTGTATTAGCTGCATTAGTTTATTGAATATGAAACCACATACCTGTAAATTGAATTGAAGTGGATGCCAAAAAGTCTCTTGAGAATTGCATTGGAAAACCATTTGAATTTTTATAAGTGCAGTCAAGCTTGCACAATCTTTCATCAGGCAGTTCTCTGAAAAAATGTTGAATTATAGTACAATGATTTATCTAAGTGTGTAATTCTCACTTAGGCAACCATTTAACTTTGAAAACCAAGCTTTGAATAGAGAAACGACAAAGCCTGAAGGGGGGGGGAAAGCATTAGAGAAAAGAAATGCATCAACCGGAACAAATTTCGATTTGCATTGTGTTAATGTGTCAAGTAATAAGAGTGGCAGTAAACAATCATGCCCATTCACACAATGCTCTTTCCATTTATATAATTAATGACTAATTACAAAACAAAAGGCTTTCAGTATTCATTAGATAACAGAGTGACTGTACGCAAGGTGACACATGGGGTTAAAATGCCCTGATAAGAAATTACAGCCTTGCGATGCTAATTTTGAAAGCCCCGTGTGATGGCAAAAGTCTAGCTGCGATGTTGCCATGACAGCTAAAAGGCGAATGGAAGAACTAATTAATGAGCTCAACGGCCGAAAACCGTGATAAATTACAAAGATGAATTACATCTCCTGAGGAGGAGAAGACATATAGCAGCACTCACGGCATTGGAGAGTGCTGGCAGAAAATCTTGGAAACTTATGAACGCATAAAATGAAAGTGAGGAAAAATCAGTAATTAGGATTTAACCATTTTTTTTCAATGATTTCTTGGATGCTTTATGTATAAAACATTGAGACTGGCGGTAAAGGATTCAACTATTTTTCTCTGTAGAAAATAAAGCATAAAAAAATGAATAAAAAAATCCCCTTTTTTCTTTTCAAAAGCCAGTAAGGTCAAAGAAACAGAAACTACTTAACAAGCAAAAGATTGAGGTGAATCTTCCACAAGTCCCTTCTTATTCTGGAGTGCAGTGTCAGTCAAACAAAACAAAGACTTCAAATACCCCTTAAAACGCTCCAATTAAAAGTTACTCGGTGCTAAATTCGATGAGACTCTTTGTGTGGCATTTGCTGTAACAGACAATAAATGAGTCAATCATGTTGTTTTCTTCTTTTGTAATATTTAGGGACGAGAAAACTAGGGTCACTTTAACTATTGCCATCAATATTTTTCAATTAAGTCCTAAACATGACATCATAATCATGTTTTAAAGGGACAGTTCACAAAAAAAAAGGTTTTTATTCGTGTTGTTTTTTTCTGTAAAACACAAAAGTAGATGTTTTGAGGAATGTTCACGGCACGCTAAATTTTATTGTATGTTCACAATAAAAGCGGATGGGGACATGGTCTGCTAAGCTCCAAAGCAAAAGAGCACCATATCAGTGTCTTAAATTACTTTAATATGACTTGTTGTGACTGTAAAAATGATCATATTTTTAAAGGGAAAAGATTGTAAAAAAAAGATTGTAAAAATACTATGGAAAAAAACTGTTAAATGGTATGTTCCCTTAGTCTGTGAACATTTTTAATAGGTTTAATACTCTGTTAAATGTGCAGTAATTGGAAGTGAAAAAACAAAACAAAAAACAAGTCATCTCATAATTGACATTCCTGGGACTAAATAATCATGCTTCTAAGATTTTTCTATCAGTTACAGTATCATAGCTGTCAACCCTCCCGTTTTTTCCTATTTACCTATTTTACCTATTCCTATTTTCGTATTTTAGCCCTTTCCCGCTGTCTTCCCATTTTAGTATTTTCCCAGAAAATATCCCACATATTTACACTCTGATTGCATGAGACGTACATGCTCGGACAGATTCGGCTTGAAGTCGTTCACGGTTGGTCAAAAACCGATCACACCAACTTCAATTTTTAGACGCCATCTTTATTTTTTAGCTCAACCGTCACAGAATGGAACACAGATGTGCATGGGATATCGAAGCCGCCTTCGAGAAGTAGTGTCACAAATGTCAGAAAATGACGTCAATGGCAGGGAAAGAGAAAAAACTATAATTTGCACACTAAGTACTGTCCTCACTTCAGCATGAGGACAAAACCGATGAAGAGCATGGGAAGAAGCAAAGAATGACACAATCCACAGGAAGCTAGTAGTCAAATAACAGCCTGCAGAGAGAGAGAGCACCTGAAAGCAGATATGAGCTACACAGGCCCACTTAGGCTCTAAGATCATTCCTCTTAGGTGTTCGGTTTTACCGATCCTGGCTAAATTGGGTTTTTTAGTTGCTCGCTGGAGAGCAATTCGATCTCTTGCAGTCTGATCTTAATTCAGCAACCAAAGAAAACAACAACGGAAAGAGAAAGCAAGCGAGACCTCAGATAAGGGCACCACCACCTTTAGTGAAAGTGGATTTTAAAATAATTGGTTGTTACTATCACAATTGCTTTAGTTTTGGTCTGGTTCAGTGGATTGCGAGTGAACTTTGCACTAAGCCCGGGCGATATAACGGATATATAAGATATTTTGCCACTGATGTGTTGCCCCTTTTAGACTTAAATTGCGTCTCTGGTTAAACCACTTTAAAATATTGATTCATTTGGAAGGTTTGATTCAGTTGAGTTGGTAAACTAAAAAGTGTTCATGGTCATTGAAGTCTACATGTTACATTTAAAAAAACATAAGAAGTAAACGTAATGATATAGCTAAATATAGGCACTTTGCACCTTCAGACCTTTTTTTTTTTAACCAAAAACTCTCTAAACTAAGAAGTTTAGCAAGTTCTTTCCTTTTTCCCCGCACTAAACCCAACTCCTCACAAAGCTCAAAAGACAATATGGCTCTGAGAATTGGGGTTAATAAAAGCTGGGTGGATGAGATTTGAAGATATTTAATTTCTTTGAAGATATTTACCTTCCATCTGCTCTTGCTTCAACCAAGGAGGGTTTCAGCCCAAGAATATTTAATTTAATTCGGGCCATTAATAGCATTACATCACATTACATTTCCTGCAGTCGGGCACAAGGAATCCATTACAAGTGGAAACGAGTCGACTTATCTTTGAGTGCTCCAACTATACACTAATACACTTGGTGTGCAAGGACAGTTACTGTGGTGCGACAAACTGTACTGTATCCAATTTATTTTAAAATGCAATATCGGTGTAGACACACACAGTATGTTTAATTCCCCATGAAGCAAAACACACCATGTCTGAAAGAAACCAGATTTTGGACCCAAAGAGATGGGGAATCCTAATACTTCACTGTTATGAGTGCCTTTCGTGGATTAAACATTTTGAACAAAATTGTATTAATACATATTAAACCGCTAAGAGGTGAGGGATGGTTTAAATTATGAGAAATCAAACATAAGTGTTAAATATGCTAAACTACACCACTAAAAATATACTTTAACACATACATAAGCTCAATGTCCAACTGTATGTTGTTAGACTGTAAGTCAGAAGTTTAGAATAAGGTTGCCAGGGTGTTGTCATGCAGTTACTAGGGTTTTCAGGGTGGTTTGCTAAAGTTACTCTACATAGCAAGTTCAAAATGTTATTACAAAAGGTTTAATTACTTGGTGAGACCTCTGTAAGACTCGCACCTTCACATATACACACACCTACACAGATACAGTGAAGAATGATGTAAGTTCAGGGAGTGAGGAACACCAGCGCTCAGGTTGGGTAAGTAAAACGTCCTGGCTTGTTAGTCTTTGATATCCTCCTCTTCTGGTGGGAGTCTGAGGACATGACTGCCTTAAATTCAAGGATTAGTATATAAAGAATCAATAAATGAGGACAAATTTTGCTCAGATTTTGCTCCAGGTAGATGGAACCCCATCTCTGCTGCTCTGAGACACTCTTGAGACTCATCTAAACTTTTGTGCACCCCAAAAGTGAGTTATCAGCTAGTGCACTACCCAGCTGGTCTCAGATGTGGAAAGATGCTTTGATGCTACCTAAAGGGCTCATCATGCTCCATTATATCCAGATCCATTATTTTAAGCCAAGACTCTAGTATTCTTTTTCCCCATGCCTCTTTTCTCTCGATTGTGGAACGGGATGGACTGTAGTAGACATCACAGAGTGATGGGAAATGTCTGATACGATCAGAGAGGAGCTGCTGGCCGTGCTGTACAGGAGATTTCATGGCGAGGGAGAGAATTACAGACAAAGAGAGTCAGAGAGACATGAGGGTGACCAATAAATCCAACAGCAGATAACAGCGACAGGACAGGAATGAGATATTGGGAGCATTGATATAAGAAATTTAAGAAGAACAATCCAAAAAAAAGGAGGAAAGTCAAGCAAACAAGAAATCAAAATGAACTATATTTACTTATATATTATTCCTGGTTATTGTTCGCGTTTAAAAAAAAAAAATCAATTAACATAGTAAAATAGGTTGGAATGGTGTTTCTTGTACTTTCTTACTTTAAAGTCCAGTGTTATTTTAGTATTATTTACACAATATACTATAATAGTATTTTTATTGTCAATTAGCTTTTACTTTTTAAATTGTCTGTTCATTTTTAGTATTTTTGTAATTTATATTCGTTTTTTTAATTGTATTTTTAGCTTTAATCTATATTTAGCACTTCAACTTGAACTTATTTATAGTTACAATGGCAACATTTCTTTTCTTAAGTTTGTTTTTTATCCAATATTTCATTCAATTAAACGAAAAATCGGTTATACTAGTTTAGTTTTAGTTAACAAAAACAACCCTGTTAAAATAAATAGTAACATTCTCTAGAAATATTTAATTTGCCTTGATAATCTTTATCAAAACTGAACAACTTTCCAGTTCTGCTGATGTCACTGAGGCTGCCCAAACTATTGGATATTAATAGCCAACAGCCAAAGAGCTATTTAGGCATTTAATTTGACTTGGCCACTTGGTAAAATCTAATCCATTTCCATCCCACATTTTTCTTTTTAACATCCAGTATCACTAAAAAATACAGAAGGAAAAAATAGTTTGAAATGTATTTTAATGTTCTACACATGCTCATGTAAACTCTCGTCACTCCAAATAACATTGAAAACTCAAATAAATCTTAAAAAGCGACTTATTAATATACAAACCGACTGTCTTTATGTCGTGCAAACAGAGGTGTGCATGAATTTGGCCATATGCTGGTCTTTTTTCCTCACGCCAAATGACAATTTTGTCTTGATCCCCTACGGCCTTCAAACCCCAATCAAATCTGCTCGCTGGCCGTAAGTCCCTCTTTCTCTCTGTTTAATTAAAACTGTGACAGGAACCAGTGACAGAGGAGGGAGGCTGCAATTTATAAAAGTGACATCTTTCTGCATGCGGCTGAAGGTTGACGCGTTTAGCACTTAGCATAATTAAAACCACGAACAGGTAGGAGAGCATTACTGTATGTGTGGACGCACCAACTGCTAGGGATATAGATTGAGACCTCGTTCTTTCAGAAAGGCAGGAACGAGAACATGCTTCATGAAAGGTCTCATGAGGTGATAGCAGGCACAGAGCAAAACACAGCTTGATGCTATGAAAACAATCTATGCTCTAAAAACTAGTGAGCTTCAACGCAGTTTGGCATTAGCATGATGCTAAGCTAATGCTGGTTTTTGGAACGGTTGTAATGTTATTACATTCTTTGCCTCTGAAATGAGTTTCCTTTTCTGCTCATGACATCAATTGACTGATATTTCAATTGTCTGATGTAAGTATGTTGCTAACCTAATGCTGCAAAAGTACTAGGTTTTTATTAAATACAAGTGATGTCATCACAAGTCATTACAAGTGATGTAATGTAGGCTTATTACAGAGTTTTCTTTTCTGTTTATAACCAAAACTCGACTTTCAAAGGATTTTTCTATAGTTTGACATTAGCAGACGCTAAGCGAACGCTGACAAAAACAATTTTTCTATGAAAAGGTTGTATAACAGTAATGTAGAGTAATAATTTCAGCTAATATTGCCAAAACTTGACTTACAACTGATTTTTAATAGTTTGACATTAAATGTTGCTAAAATAACGTTGCAAAAAATTGATTTTTATAAAAACTGCTTATGTAACTGAAACGAGACTTCAAAAATTTCAATAGTTAATATATGTTAGCATATAGCTAATCTAATCTATGTTAGCATATAGCTAATCTAATGTTGCACTTTAGTTTGATGCTGTCAAATCGATTAATCGCGATTAAACGCATCTAACATAAAAGTTTGTTTATATATATATATATATATATATATATATATACGCATTATATAAACAAAAACTTTTATGTTCAATGCGATTAATCGATTTGACACTGTAATCGGGATTAAAAACATTGAATATGCACATTGGCTGAAATAAAACATTTTCTTTTTGGATTTTCAACTGAATTTATTTCAATGAAATCTACTAAAGACACAAGCATTAGTATTTTAGTGGGCCTATATTGGAACAAACTTCATGATGATAGTGTGTTGATGCCCTAAAATGCCATCTCTGATCACATTATAGAAGCTAAACGAATGTGAACCCCATCTGATGCTGCCTTTAAGAAGGAAAAGCGCACCGATATTAAAATCAACTGCTCTCTTTCTTGATTCAGGTCCCAGTGAATCTTTTAGACACTTTAAATAGGCTCCTGATGTGAAAAGCTGATGAACGTAATAATGGCAAATAATGATGCCTATCGACAATTTCAGACAAGCAATTAATCAAGAAAACATTGTGCAACTGTATTGCTGGGGAAGACTGATTTTGCTTTTCAAGGATGACATATCTGCAGTCGGCAACTCGCTTTAATCATCTATAAGACACAGTTTCTTAGTATTGATTTTGAGGGGGTGGCAGGAGGCAGATGTGGTGCAAACAAGCGAGACATTGAATAACTATCAAATAGAGCCGGACTGATAGAAGCGGAAACTAAAGAGGAGGAAGACTGCTTTTCTGGGCCGTCTCTTCCTCTCAGGAGAGAGCATCTGTTGCGGTATCAAAGGTTGAGAATCCTACTATCATCGGCTTTTTCATGCTGATTTTAACAGATGGGATTGCTATTTAATTATGGCTTCTTCTGTCTATCTTGACGGGATGTTTTTAAGATAAATTTTCGGTCATTAGGGAGAATTCTGTCTTTGTACTGCAAATTCCCAACAGTTTCACACTTTCAATTTGGAAACAACCAGAAGACGGCATAAAGCCAATGGTTAAGTGCATTGAAGGCTACACAATATAAACAAGTTTAATAGCATTTATGGCATAATATTGATTACCAAAACAAAAAAAAAGACTCATCCCTCATTTTCTTAAAAAAAAAAAAAAAAAAAATTGTTAGGGATGCACCGATATGAAATTATTGTCTGATACCGATAATTCTTTATACGTGAAAGTCGATAACCGATACATTTGCAGATAAATCGAAATCCATTTTTTTATCATTTTTGAGAGCCTGATTACAAAAACAAAAGTCTCACGATTAAAAGCCATGTCCCAAGCACACAATTATAATGTTCTCATTGTATTTTTATGTAGTCTGACGGACTGCACATGTTGCATTAACTGTATTTTCCTAGTTTGAAGTGATTCCAATCATATTTCAAGCCACTCAAAACCATCATGGTGAACAGTGCGTATCTGAAGTGTCTCAGAAGGAAATAATCCATTATTTATTGGCTTTAATATACTGGCAAAATGTTCTTATTGGGCCGAAAACAATAACATTAAAAATTAACATATATCGACCGATACCGATATTGTGGCCAATATATCGTGCATCCATAATCAACAATATAATTCAATTTTTTGAAAGAATAAAAAGAAATGTGGATTTTATAAATCACATTTTCATTCATTTTTACATTTTACATTCAACTTGTGTTTTTTGTTGTTTAAATATGCCCTTTTACAGCTGTTTTATGGCATAATATTGTCATGGCCGGAAAGTTAAATGGATATAATTTTACACAGCAAAGGTTAAAAAGCAATTTTTTTCCACACTAAAATCATTTAAACACAATGTTTGCTTTTTGTGGCTTTATTATTGAGTACAGCGACTGTTTTAACATTCACACGGTGCCTCATTTTTGCTTTTTTAAAGAAAACAAAGGACAAGTGGAAATTAATTTTGTGAAAATCAACATGATTGCGGTTGATTGAGCTTAACTCATACTGAACCCAGAACATTCCTTTAAAAGCATCTAAAAAGAACAAAGCAACAGTAGCCAAAAGACCCCAGGACATTTATATTTGACCTACAGATTCAAAGACTGACAAAAATGTATTGAGTTAAAACTCCAACCCTCATACAGTACATAATGAGAAAGCGTACGACACACGTCACACCCCCCCCAACAGAGATATCTCGGCAATATTCTCTCCCTCGTGCCTCCCGCTGTCCTGCCCTGATGAGCTCTCAGTGGTGCGGCCAAATAACACAGCATAAAACAGAGCACTGAGAAGGCATGTGTTCTTAAATATAACACTGCATGTGCTGGAGTGACAAGAGATAATAGTTTCCACTGACGATTTCTGTTCCTGTCACACTACGCTGCAGTCTGGATAACATTCATCACCATTTGCAGCATGCAGACAATAGACTGGATGATGTACAATGCATGCTTTAATAGAGTTATAATCCTCTAAGGCCTTTGCAGTGGCATATTCTTACTGAGAATCACAAAAGACTAATGAGACACAAGCGAATCACTGGTTTACAGCCAAGATTTTTATATATGTTTTTATACGGTACATAATAACGTCGAGAAGCCATAAATTCACATGTATTCACATGTAAATTCACATTTAAAATGTCTGATTTGATTTTTTTTAGTGTCTTTTATTTAGTAGTATAAAAGTTTATTATTATTCCTTTTTGTCAAATGATTAGCCATAACAACTAATTTTTAAAAAAAATTTATTTAGACAAAATAGTAATATATATACTGTATATAGTCCACTAGTTGGGTTATCGGCCAAACATTTTATTTTTTATTTATTTAGACAAAATAGTATAGAAATTTAATATGTCTGGTTACCGGTTATAACATTGTTTTTTCAATTTGTTTAGACAAAATAGTTTTGAATTTTAATATCTTACTTATGTTGGGTTATCGGCTATAACATTTAATTTATAATTTAAACAAAATAGTAGAACATTTTAATATCGTCCATTTGTCTGTTTATCAGCCATAAAATTAAGTAGTATTATAGTGCTTAACAGTATTAACCAGAAACACTTTGAAAACTCTCAAAAGGATAAACTGTTACATGTTTCCTAATTATACAAAATATGCGATTCTTTTTAGCACACTGTTAACAAAATGCATTTTTTTCAAATAATATAAAAGTTCACACTGAGCTGTGAGAAAGTAAACTGACATTTTCAATAAAATGCACCACTGCTGACATATAAAGGTCTACTAACTTTAATGTTTAACCATTTTATAAGAAACCTCCTACAAACAATACAGGGCCTGGAAATGCTTTAATGCTAATACTTACTTATTAATCTATTTTACGATGAACCATTTACACTCCGAGATTAAGCTTCAGAGGTTTTGCAGTCTGCGTCCTGCTCAATAGCTGTGGTTTATGACGGCACTTCATATCGATTTCAGAGGTGAAACCGGAGATTTAATTACAAAAAAATACATTAAGTGTCTTTTTCCAATAACCTCCAATGCGCGCTGGCCATCAGAACTGCTGCCTTCCGTGGCCTTGTGGCGTTAACTATTATTGAGCTTATTACATCAATGTTTCCAGTCCATTCTGTCCACTTCAGAAACACGCTGTGACTTGTTTACAGTTGGAAAGTTTCTAATCAGCGGCGTTCCAGACCTGACCTCCACAAGATGTGCGGAGTCAGGAGCGCAAGGGCCATCTTTCTTCCTCTGAGCTATTAGTCAAAGTCACGTTAGCCCATATTTCACCTTGGCTTCCACCAGCTGGTCTGAACAGCAGTCTTCACTGGAAAAAAGAATGGATGACGAGCGCAAATCAATTAGTTAATTAGTGAGGAAGGTCAGGGTGGGTGTAATTGTGTTGAACGTCAGGTGTGGTTGGGAATAACGCTTGCTAAAGGGGAAAACCGTCACGGAAAAGTGGCAATAGCGGCAGAGAGAACAAATCTTCTCAGGTGTCTTTACTTGATGAAATGATACTAAACATCTTTACAACACTTTTACGCAACAATGAAATGGATACTGCTTTTTGTTAGAGATGCATTAATTAAAAGATTGGAATTTTCAAATCAAACTTTTGTAATGAAATTACCCAAGTTCACATTTGTGAGATGTGTTTATTATTAATAATATTATTATTTATTAATTTTAATTATATTATCATATTTATATAATTATATTATACTTAAGCTTAGTAAATTAAATCAATAAATATCCAGTTAATTAAAACAATATATTAATCATTTATGTAATGTACCGGTATACTGTGTGTTTATACATTTGATCATCGGTTAATAATTTTATCGTAAATAATGTAATATGCATGTATATAAATTATTAATTATTTTAAAAATATACTATAAATAAATAAATAATACTAATTAATTTTAAAATGATTTTATATAATTATAATGTAGTTAAATCGATTAATCGCGATTAATCATGTCTAACATAAAAGTTTGTAAATATATAATATGTGTGTGTGTGTGTGTATTTTTTGTTAGATAACACTAATAATTGATGTAAATTATAATGTCATTTTTATTATAACTAATTTAATGTTATTAAAATATAATATAAATGTATATAATTTATATTTTAGATAATAATTGTATTGTTATAATTGGAGGTCATATATATCCTCCATTTATAAAATTTAAATAATATTATTGAATTATATATATTAAAAAAAGGCTGATCCTGATATTAAAATTCAATGCTATTTTAAAACCTTTTTATTATTATATTTTATTATAATAATTTATTTTATTATTATAAGTGGAGCCCCAGTCAAAATTGCAGTGCAACCCAAAATCTGAACATCTAAACTACACAATTAAATAAAACACAAATACAAACCATCCAGTCCGAAGTGTCATACAGTACAATACGCAAATATGAAAATGTTCATTTTACACTATAGTATGGAAGCTAATATATGTAAACTTACTATCAAACTTAACACATACTATTCCACAATTATATACCCTACATCAAATCAAGAGTCGGAGCAATTCAGCCCTTATCAAATCTTTTAGCAAGTTGAAAAAGTAGTAATGCAGCAGAGATGCCTGAGCCTTTTCACTCCAAAAACACAAACCTCAGGCGGTATGCAACTTTAATTTAATCTAAAACGTAATGAAGAGACTTTCTGTCCACAAAGATAGTGCACTAATTAAATTCAACGCATGCAAAGTAATAACCATTTGAGATAATTCCATTGCCGAGGAAGACGTTTGGAGTCCCAGATGAAAAATGGCAATAAATAAATTACCCACCATTAAATATGTTGCGCATATTGACAAGAAATTAGGAAGTGAGCAGCAATCAAGACACATTCTGCAGTACACAGGCGTAAACGTTCTTGCCTTCCCTCAACAGGTTACCCTAGCAACAACCTGAGACTTGAGACAGATGAATGTGGCGAGGGAAACAGTACAGACACACTGGTGCCGGAAAAAATAAAACACTAATGATACACACACACACACATTATATATAGTATTCACACACAAAACTTGTTTATACAATGACTTGTCACACTGTAAAGAGTGCACAGCGATGGAGTAGCAAACTAAACCGTATTTAATAGAAAATCCCAAACAAGGAAACACACAGGCACTACTACTACTACTTCAACGTACTGTAAATGATAGAGGACAAAGAACGAAGGAGATCTCAGGGCTTACAGTATATAAAACTGGGTTATAGAGGTACTGTAGAAACAGAACAGGAGTGGGGAAATAACCAACAACCAGAAACAAACTAGTGGCGGGAAAATGAGAACAAAGGAAACAGGAACTAGAATTAAACCAAAACGTGACTTTAATATCATTACAATTTATATTATTATATTATCATAATCCGAAAACATTTCCATTTCCATTTCATTTAACAAAATATAATGTGCTAGAGCTGCAATAAAAAACGCAAGTAGTGAAGAATCCAAGATATTTTTTTATTCGTTTTTTTATCATTTAAAAAATAAAAAAAAATACTCATTTTCAGGTTTAAATTAGGAAAATTAATTCAAGATTGTCTTCCATTTCTTTCTGGATAAAGCCTGCCACAAATTGACAATTAATAATATAATATAATATAATATAATATAATATAATATAATATAATATAATATAATATAATATAATATAATATAATATAATATAATATAATATAATATAATATAATATAATATAATATAATATAATATAATATAATATGAATCTGATTGACAAACATTATAAGGTAAATATAGTAAACAACAGGATAAAAACGACACGTTTTTGCCACAAATTTGCGCTTTATAATGTAAGGAACGCACATACTTTCTTTCTCCTGCTCTCCCACTCAAACTCACACACAGTACACACACTCAGACAAATGTGTTGTCAGCCCTGCTCTGATGATTTTATCAGTAAAATAGTTTAGCAACTTAAAAGCTACATGACATTTCTCACTTGCGAAGTAATAACGCTGCTGTTCTTGCTAATAGTAGAGACGCTGCTGCTGAACACTGTTGAGAGGCGCACAGATAATTCACATGCGCTTAATCTCTCTCTCTACTGCATTAATAACTACATCAATAGCTCAAGCCTCTGTTACTAGCTCTAAAATTACTTTTTGTAATTAGGGAGGCTTGGGATTAGAAGCATAAGAAATTAGTCCTACAAACAAGAGCGTTAAGGACAAAAACCTGACAAATATTTTGAAATACATCATTTGAAATATATCCCTATAGTATAAGTGGAATAATTGACTCCGGGCCATTCAATTATTGAAAACAATGCACAGCCGAAGTGAAACGCCCGTCGCCAATTACTCCTTACAAATAATATAATATGATATCATAATATTTTAATAAAGTATTACATTTATCACACATTTTATAAGCAGATTCCACCAGCCAGCGACGATATAAAATCTTCAAAAAAAGGGTTCATTGGGGTTCTATATATGAAGCATAGGGTTCTTTACTCAACTCCAAAAGAACATTTTATGCTAAAAAAGGTTCTATAATGACAAGAAAAAAACCCTTTTGGCACAAAAGGTTCTTTATAAGCTATTATTCATGGATATATTTCATTATTCTCCAACATTTTGTTGTTGTAATTAAATGATTGTTTATTAAACTGTTGTAATATCACATTTTAATCATGCTGATTTTTGAAGGAGAAAAACTGAAATGGCACTCTGCGTGTGATATTGATTAACTACTGTAGTTAATTTTGTGATCATTCACATGTATTCATTAATACATTTTAGGGTCTTGATGTTTGTCAATAATATGAAATATTTAATCCGGAAAGGACAAAACAAATGATAATGAATGAACCCAAAAGGTTCATATAGAACCTTTTTCCTGGTTTCAAAGAACCCTAAAGGGTTCTTATTATTGAACCATTAAAAAGGGTTCTGTATAGAACCTTTTAGGGGTTCCAAATACGTAGCGCTGATAGAACCTTTTAAGGTTTTCCTTCCAACACCGTGTCCTAACTATGCGACGCGATAAAATTCCAGCGACAGCAAGTGTGTCAGTCCACACTATTGTGTCTGTCAATCAAAAATCACAGCCATTCAGAACAGCGTGAGGGCGGAGTCTCTCTGTGAAAGCGCACTGCTGGCCCGCACTCGCATTGTAAATGGGTAAGGACATAACATTATTAAAAATCAAAACATTAACAAAATATACTCATTGACTAATTTTGTTATGAAGTACATTCATTTTGAACGCTATATTATATGCTTTCAAAATCTGAGGTAAATTATCCGTTATCGCTTGTGGCACAGTGACCTAATGCCTTTGAACTTCGACAATCAGTTCCTCGTCGTCCATGTTTGATGATTAAATATTCATGACACGCAGAACTTCCATCCAATGAGATCTCTTAATGGGCGGATCCGTCAGCCGCAACGTCGCAGAAATAGGAACCGTTTCTAAATTAGAAACTTTGCGTGTCGCCATCGCATCTGGTTAGTACAAAAACTCTGATTAACATGAAAAACATACCTTTTATCGCGTGTCGCGGCGTCACGTCGCGTGTAGTTAGGACACGGTGTAAGAGTGTCATAAGGACAATGATGGGAACTGTAATCTCTGCTAAAGTGCATGATCTCTCATTCCAAATTTTGACTCCCCTCTGCGGCCTGTACTGAATTTGGAAATGGGTTAACTCTACCTGGGCGTCCAAATTAGGATTGCGAGTTGGCTAAACGTTCACGGCACTTGTGGATTTGATTGCGCTCATGATTGCATAATGGAGAAGGTGGATTCTGATTCCCTCTTCCACTGTGGGTTGATTTGTTTCCATGGGGATCACCACAACGCCATGAGCGTGATGAGCTGTCTTTAGTATGGAGCCTCACGAGGCAAAGTGTGAATCACTGGCGCCGGGAAATGACACCTGCCACATTAGCCATAAGCAGAGACCACCTAGGCATAATGAAACCCAGAGGCCAACGGGTTTGTGTCAGCTAATAATGCTTTCTAAATATCTGGAGGAAAGCATTCTGCATTCTCAAGATGGCTTGAGTGTTGTATAGTTCATCTCTCTCTCTCTCGTACACACGGTCTTTTCAGTCAGGGCAGGAGAGAAAAAAGACTCTAAGCTATATTTGAGTGCAGAGAAAAATGCCTTTGGAAGTAAAAGAAACATCAATCTTTATCCGAGTCTCTGGGTAGAGGGAGTGTTTTTTTCTGAGATAGCTGTGAGGTAATGACAGAAGAAGAGTGTGCAAGCTCACACACACAGAAAGTCTGTTGATCCACAAGAAACACTCAATAACAACCGTGACTCAATGGCTGTCCCTCTGAGATTAAAACCTTTTTTTCTAAGATGCTGTA
This sequence comes from Pimephales promelas, assembly GCF_988280905.1. NCBI lineage: Eukaryota > Metazoa > Chordata > Actinopteri > Cypriniformes > Leuciscidae > Pimephales > Pimephales promelas. The sequence continues at coordinate 19,172,159 of NC_142793.1, forward strand.
TGTCTGATGAAGGTCACATGACCTAAATGTCACAGTTTCATTAATCACAGGCTACACCAGTGCGCAGGTTTTCTTCTTCAGGGTTTAACAAGGTCAATCGTTACGATTTTTGCTCAACCTGACAAATTTTTCATGGTCCCCATTACAATTTTTTTTTTTTTTAAATAACATGAATAGAATTTAATTCAATATAGTGTCTCAAACTGTATTATATTATTCTAGTTTTTTTGTGTTTTTATATGTGGACAAAATAGTATAAACTTTTAGATATTCAAATGCATTGCTTGACATTTGATATCTGTTTGAATTTTAAAGTTAAATGCATTAATCTGAACTTTTAGAGGTCCGAAATATAAGAGCTCAAATGCATGTTCAGCAGGCAGCTGATGAATATAAATCATAAGAAAGGATTTAAAAAAAAAAAGTGTATTGTGATTCTCAAAACATTTGCTGACCAAACAGAATTTTATTAAGTTTAGTAACAACGTGTAACAATGTTTACATCAATTCATTTGGATAAATATCAGGTAGGCTTCCTTATAAAGCTACATGTTAATTTTTCAAGGAAAAATCTCTCACAAATGGTATAAATAGGCCACAGGGAGTTGGTACTATTATTAAATGTTAAAATTAACAAATCAAATATAATCAGGTTTTTATAATAATGTTATAATATTTTAATGATATGAGTAAAATTACAATGTGTAATTTTGGAGGGGCCCAACCCCCCCAAATCATTTTAATTTTTTTAAATTATACTTAATTATAATTAATTATACTTCATAAATAACTGTAAAACAAATCCATTCAATTTTGCTGGCAAACAAGTGCAAACATTACAAAGCAATATTGATTTGATTTATTCTTACAAGAGGATTTTCAACAAAAATGTTCAATACACACACACACACACACACACACACAAAGTGTTAGTCTCTCACACGGGCTCTGGCCCATCCCACCACATTTACTGTCGAGCCCTCTTCTTTCTCCGCATTATTCTCACGGCTTATGAAAATATGAATCGTCTCTAAACGTCCCAAATTTTCCAAATCAAAAGGTCTGAAAAGCACGGAAATGAATTTCGGGAATTCATTAAAATCCCCACTATCTCTTGGCCTTAACCTCTATTGTGAATGTCTAAGACCAGACAGTAATTCTCCTAAAGAATATCTTTCTTATTAGAAGCTTAGCATGTTGACACGTCGTCTTAATCTGCCATGGCCAGCTCCCCCGTCTCCCTCGCACTCATTACCATGACTCCACTAAAGCGCTGACCTCCCAAGTGTGACAGGGAATTTAATACCAGCCGCCATTGGGGAAATGAATTGTAACACTCCTGATACTGATAATAAAGTGAACAGTGGGTGAGCACAGGACCGCAAATGCCTGGACCAGAGTGAATCAGTGTGACCTGACTGTAATGAGTGTTCTCTAACTGCTGAGGGACAGAAATATGCTGCTGCCATGGCGACGGCTGCACCGTGCCTTGTGATGACACAGCTGTTTGTGTTCCGAAGAAAATGTGACTCGTGCGATTCGAGAAATAGTTTCACGAATAGCAATGACTTGGCAAGGATGACGTGTTTTTTTCCCACCTGAGATCTGACACGCAAACTATTGAATAACAAAAAGGTGGAAATCTTGATGAACAAGTCTTCAAAAAAAAAGGATGTTTCAATAAATATTAAATAATATGTTAAATAAAAAAAATAAAAAAAATGAAATGAAAAAAATGCTAAATATATTATTTGATAAAAATAAATGCCAGGTATAAAGATTCTATACTATTTTGTCAACATAAATAAACAAAATAATAAATATAATATAATATAATATAAAATTCAATGCTAATTGTTTACATAAATAAAAATATAACAATGTATAATATAATATAATATAATAATAAATGGTTAATATTAAAATAAAATAAAAATTGTCTACATGAATTAAAAAAATCGAGTCAAATCGATGAATAGCTAGCTAACAAAAGTTTTTGTTTACATGTGCGTATAAATATATATTATATATGTGTGTGTGTGTGTGTGTGAATATATATATAAAAGAGCAATATATTCCAATGTGTAATATGCATGAAAGCTCAAATAAATAGGAACTGAGATATAATAAAGAGATATAATAAAGCACAGCTATTGACCAATCAGAATCAAGGATTGGAACTAACCATTTTTTAATATAATATAATATAAAATATAATATAATATAAATGGCTGATATAAAACTATATTTGACACTAAAAACTACAAAAATAATATAATTTTAAATATATTATTATATATTTCTAAATTACGTGTCAAATATACGCATTGAAGCAGAGAAAAAAGTGAGAATATTAAGCTACTGTAGTTCAATACACCTTGACATCGGTAAGACAAATTTCCCATCTGGTACATCCAGATCTTCCAGCCTTATTATGTCCTGAATATGTCAAGGGACTAACATCTCCCACTGATGTGGGCAGAGCACAGTTCATGTAGGAGATGAGGGGAACGTACAATGCCAGTGGAAATTCATTTTATAGGACGGATCCTATTGGCGGAGAGTGGCAGGGAAGCCTCTTTGATGTTTGTCCAACAACTGGAGAAGGGAAAGAGATATCTGCTCTAATCGCACGCAAAATAACCAACAGCCACTAACAGTTTACAACTACAGATATATGTGTGAGTGTGGCTAATGTAGTTTTCTGTTGAGATTCAAAAAAATTATATAATAATCACATTAAATAGGGCACTGCAGAAGTCTCTGTTTTGTTAGATGTAAAAACTGCTGCAGAGGAAGACTGTCTCCACAGCAACACAAGGTTTTTGATCATTATTACTTAAATGTAGAAGTCAGTGAAATTAAAATTTGGTTGATTTATACAAAATAGTATAGAATTTAAATTTTTAGAATTTTAAAAGTATAATACTATTATTTAATTGAATAATATATATATATATACACACACACACACACACACATTTTTGGAGGTTCAGTTGCTATACTGTTGTTTTTTAGTAGACGTTCCTTGTCTTTTTTTTCGTATTCTCTCAATTAATATGATTAAGACTGATATGAATAATAGACTACATGTATTGTATATTCAACAAAGATAATTACCACATCTAACGCAAAACTAACAAATGGAATAACTCATCTTTTACAAGTGAACCCACAGCGTTTACTGCTAAGGATGATGGACAGTTGACCTCAGATTTAATTGGCGAGGGTGTTCGGTGGAGAAAATGAGTTAGAGTTCCCTGGATGAATAACGGGCGCTTGCCTAGCGCTTCTGCAAATTAAACATCTGCGAGCAATTCCTCCACTGATCATTTCATTTTCTGGCCAAAAGGGGAAGGTTCATCTTGCACTTCAGACTAAAAGAAGAAAAATTACAATAACGATGATCAACTTTCTAAATATTTATAAGATCTCGTTGCATAAAAAAGGAGTTTCGTGTTAAAGGACTTTCGAACTGTATAAATTGGCCTGAAAAGGTCGTTTCTTGGCACTCTCTGCTGTGACCGTCTCCATATGAAGGCTGATTCACAAGCACAAATAGCCTCATAGAATACAGCACTGGTGAAACAACGATGAGTTAAAGCATCAGAAAACCTGAGGGCAATAAATGATACCAATCTTTATGTGACAAAATCAAGCTTCTCTGGGTGCACAATACAAACAGCCTGAGAGCGATATTAAACCTCATGCTGAGGACAATACTGCGGGCTTGTGGAGAGGACATCCAGGACGTAAAGCAGGACAAAATGATGCTATCTACAAATGTAATATAGCTTAAAGCTCAATGGGCCACATTTCTGCTACGGTTCAAGAAAAACAGGTAATATTTCATCTGGTAATATTATTGATAATCTTGTTTTAACTGGACAAAACTGAAATTTTTTTTTGCTGCATTTTTATATATATAGACACCATACTAATACTGTGTTTGACCCATTTATTGCCTTGAGAACTGCCTTAATTCTACATGGCATTGATTCAACAAGGTGCTGAAAGCATTATTTAGAAATGTTGGCCCATATTGATAGGATAGCATCTTGCAGTTGATGCACGTCCAGGGCACGAAGCTCCAGTTCCACCACATCCCAAAGATGCTCTATTGGGTTGAGATCTGGTGACTGTGGGGGCCATTTTAGTACAGTGAACTCATTGACATGTTCACGAAACCAATTTGAAATGATTTGAGCTTTGTGACATGGTGCATTATCCTGCTGGAAGTAGCCATCAGAGGATGGGTACATGGTGGCCATTAAGGGATGGACATGGTCAGAAACAATACTCAGGTAGGCCGTGGCATTTAAACGATGGCCAATTGGCACTAAGGGGTCTAAATTATGCCAAGAAAACATCCCCCACACCATTACACCACCACCAGCAGCCTGCACAGTGGTAACAAGGCATGATGGATCCATGTTCTCATTCTGTTTACGCCAAATTCTGACTCTACCATCTGAATGTCTCAACAGAAATCGAGACTCATCAGACCAGGCAACATTTTTCCAGTCTTCAATGGTCCAATTTTGGTGAGCTCTTGCTAATTATAGCCTCTTTTTTCTATTTGTAGTGGAGATGAGGTCTTCTGCTGTTGTAGCCCATCCGCCTCAAGGTTGTGCGTGTTGTGGCTTCACAAATGCTTTGCTGCATACCTCGGTTGTAACGAGTGGTTATTTCAGTCAGAGTTGTCTTCTATCAGCTTGAATCAGTCGGCCCATTCTCCTCTGACCTCTAGCATCAACAAGCCATCTTCACCCACAGGACTGCCGCATACTGGATGTTTTTCCCTTTTCACACCATTTTTTGTAAACCTTAGAAATGGTTGTGCGTGAAAATCCCAGTAATTGAGCAGATTGTGAAATACTCAGACCGGCTCGTCTGGCACCAACAACCATGCCACTCTCAAAATTGCTAAAATCACCTTTCTTTGCCATTCTGACATTCAGTTTGGAGTTCAGGAGATTGTCTTGACCAGGACCACACCACTAAATGAAGCAACTGCCATATGATTGGTTGATTAGAAAATTGCATTCATGAGAAATTGAACAAGAGTTCCTAATAATCCTTTAGGTGAGTGTATATATTCAATATGTTTCAAATTAATAATAATACACCTCTATACACCTCTTTCAGGGCCTGTTGTGTGCATACGCAACGGTTATAAATAAGGCCCAAGGTTCCTCACTCCCCAAACCTGACCTGCCTTCAGCACTCTTATGTAACAATGAGGCTTCCTGCCACCACATTAACAAACAAAACAGAAGCACGCTGGTCTGAAAAACACCTGAGTTCACCTCATACTCTGAGCTGAATGCAACATTCTCTGAAAACAAATTCGACCCTATGAAACCTCTCAGAGGATGCATGAATTAAACTGGTTTCCATGTAGAAGGCTAATTACACAACCCAATCCAGCGAGATCCCATTTTCTGCCCAGCACACTTCAAAGTGACTCGGAAAAGACAGGGAAAATTGATATTGCCTGTTGTGAATCAATAGATATTTACAGTATCTGTTCTTTTTGTCCACTTTCAATGCTCCTAGCTGCCTTTGCAAAAATGGTTATTTGTTAAAAAGGACTAAATGTTTTAGTCTAAATTTTGTGCGACTGTCTCCCCTTAGTAACAGATTCATAACCCTCACTTTTGACCAAATGCTGTGGAAGAACTCTTTAGGAAGTGGTAATGTGTCCAAATGGCAATTCATAAAATCATCAAGTTTGTCCCTGTTTACTCTGTTTAAAGCATGACAAAATGTTTTCTGTGTGCATAAAACACCCTGACAGAACCATTTCCCCATCGACTGCTGTCTGAAGATGAGGAATGTTCTCTAAATAAGATATTACTCTGTGGGCTGAGAAATCTCCTCAGACAACGCTTGAAATGAGTCCCAATTACATCTGCATTTGATCCAAACACGCAGAGGAAAACAAAACTCTTGCAACTGCATAAACACATTCAGATTCAACCCCACTCAGACATGTCAGATTTGAAACCTGGAGACTTGCTCCAAAATTTTGACTGATTTGTCCCAATTTAGATGGTCATGTGATCTAAATATGTTCAAATATGATAAATATGGTTAAGAAATAAAGATAGAAGTATCATAAAAGTAGTCCATATGAATTTTAAAAGGCTGAAATCAAATTTGTTGTAACAAAAGCCAACATGTACACTGAATAATGATCTAAATTTCTACATCAAATATAGCACACAGAGTCTAAACTAATTTTATGGTTATTTTATGGTGTTTTTTGAATACAAGAGATCACATAAAAAATGATATATTATGGGGCTGAGTAAATAATGACATTTTTGGTTTAAAAAAAACCAAGAAATATTGAATATATTGATATAAAAGGAAAGAATCTGATTTAAAAACAAGATATTATACATACATTGAATACTAAAGCAATCAAAGTCAGCAGTATTAATATGCAATGCTAGTTTCTTCCCACAGAATAGCTTAGTAAAGGATGAACATCATGTTCCCAACATCGCAGTGAATTCCCAGCAGGGGAAGAGTGCCATCTTTGGGTAATGACAGAATGAATCTGCCTTCCCATACTCTCAACATTGTTCCTAATACAGGGATTTACAAAAAAACTAAAACAGTACAGTTTGTCAAGTTAAAGCTGAAACGTATGGAAGCTTGTTTCTGCCACAGAATAAAAAATAAAAAAGGTAATTGTGACTTTTTCTCTCACAATTTTGGCTTTTTTCAGTCAATTGAGAGTTTACGTCAGAATCGCATGATATACAGTAAACCCGGAACTGCGAGTTTTTAAAGTCAAAATAGATATAAACTTGCAATTCTGACTTTATAACTCACAATTGCAAGTTTATATAGTCGCAATCGTGAGAGAAAAAGCCGCAATTAAATTTGAAATATTTTTTTTTTCCGTGGTGGAAACAAGCTTCCATAGAAATGCGTACTTTATATATATATATATATATATATATATATATAAAAACATAAAACATTTATCCTGTTCCAGCTTAATGCAGAGACAACTATAAATAAGATATTAAAAGGTATATTTCCCTGAAAAACTCTATGGCGGTTAGAAAACAACGTTTATTTGAAAATTCCGACCAGCCTGACATAGCAACAGTGGCTCAAGCCATGATGTGAGTTTGGTGGCGGAGCTATTTGCTTGTTTGACCAATGACAAAAGGAGGGAGTGTTCTAAAAACCTTTTGAAAACAGTCAACATTTTTGCTTCATTTGGTACTGCTAGAGGGACACCAAAAAAATTTTTATAAAAAAAATAAAAAAGAATCACTTTTTAAAAACGTTTCTGCTTCATTAATTAAATAACTCTCTGTTCAGAATTCCGCCCAACTGAGTAATGCTTTAATTGTGAAAAAACATCCTGTGGTGGCATAATAATCATACACAAGTTTCACAGCATCAAAACCTAATTTGAACAGCCAAAGGCGCTCAACCATCTACTGGCCTATCAAACGTATAAAAGCCAAAGAACACCGCAGGGTGAGTGTTTGATCGAGAAGTTGGATGAAATAAATACTATCTTTCCCCCTCTGGCGCTTCAAAAAACAGACCATACATAAAAGTGAAGAGGAGTTACCTAACTAGAGTCTAGATGATAGGCTCCGCAGGGTCCGTGTCAAAAGGCTCTTGGTGTTGAGCACCGCATTAAAGCATATCAGAAGAGTGCGTCTATGCCAATTACTTGCGATGACAGTAACCCTTAAAAGGCCTCCTGACAGAGTGGGCTCATTATCCACAGGAGGATTCCCCTTGAGTTAGTGTACTCAGAGCAGCTGGGTTTAAGGTCAAGGAGATCTGTGGCGGATTAAAGAGGGACCAAAATGATCCAATTAGCAATTTTGAGCGCTACAGATGTCTGGATGGAGAACACCTCAATTTTCTTTTTCGTCAAAGATTTGGATGCGAGGACTCACAAAAGAGGTCTACAGGCACAACCAATTGACATCAACATGATGTTCTGTCACAAAAACATCACATCTGACAAAATTCACCTAATAAATGGACTTCTCAATCAAGGCCATTTTCATGGATTTGACCAGAGTTTTCATTCAAAATTTTTATTTCGAGATTTGTTATACATTTAACAGTGTTATCAAATTATTAGTGTTTCTTAAGATAACTTTAAGTGAGTGAGGACGGTCAATCTGACTGCAGTAGATGTGAAAGATATTAATAAAAATGACGTTAATTCAGCCAGCTCATATACCTGTATTTACTTCCTGTTTTCGGTCGAAGTCCACAGTAGTTGGTTGTCGAGTTCGCACGCAAAGAACCTAAAAAACATTTAGCGTATAATGCTAGTACTGGGGGCATTTATTAAGTAAAAATCAATCGCTAGTTTATAAAAAATAGCCCCAACCTAACACAGTAACATAATGAGGGTCCATACATGCAAAACGAAGCATTGAGAACTTTGTAAGTTTACAGACCGTTTAATAAGAAGATACTTTATAGACCATTTCACAAGATGTAAACAACACTGGTCCAGAAGCACTTCCTGTTTCAGTTTTTTAACACTACATAAAAGCTGGGATAAAATACAACCAACAGAACATTTAAAACTGAATCAAAAAGTTAAACAAACATCTTTAAGATGTTTTCTTTACATGTGTAATAAAGAAAACAGTTACAAACTGAAACAGGAAGTGCTTCTGGACCAGTGTTGTTTACATCTTGTGAAATGGTCTATAAAGACAGTCCACTTCGTATATACAGACAGGAGCCATCTTTGGAAAACAGTCACGATAAGTCAAACCACGAAAGTCGTGCTGAGTGAGCTGAACTGTATGAACGCCGTTCGGGGGTCGACTTATCGAGACTATTTTCCAAGATGGCTCCTGTTTTTTACTTATTCTATACCCCCAGTACTAGCATTATACGCTAAACAGTTTTTAGAGATAAAACTCTTTACATTCGATTATCATGAAAACAAATCTCAGAGAACGACTGACTAAGTAGGTCCCGATATTTTATTAGACCAAAGGTTCATTTTGCGCCAGAGTTCTCCTTTAAATGTACCGATAAATACCATCCCTACATCCCTACCGTACTACATCAACGCACAATACATTTAAATGCAAAAAAAGTGTCGAGCATCACATTAGCCAGCCATGATAAACAACAGAATATTATTTCAGTCACTTGATTTGTCGGGTTTCGGCAGGGTCACGCTCAGTTGCTCCGCCCACGGTGAAATGTCACATAATAAGGACAAAACACGGCTACTCACAGAACTGACACAACGTCCCCTCGCTGCACTTGGTAGTTCCTCACAGTCCAGCGGTTCAGCAGCACAACATCAGGTGACGACCCTCCGTCTGGGTTCAAGGACGGCTGGGAAAGATTCAAACCAGGATATTTTAGAGTCTACAAGAGTCTCTAGAAGAGTTGCGACAGATTAGAAACTTTTAAGTTTCATCATTTGTTCTTTTTGGTCTATGATTTATTGCTTTAATCCTCCGCTCCACAAAACTTCCAAAACTACTGTAACTCTAAGAATAAGCTCAGTGGCAGCAACTTTGCTTTAATTTTGTTCTGGAAAAGAATCGCTCTGTTCTTCATTCAGCCTTTCGACTGAAGGATAAAAATATCGTCGGCAAGTTAACTTCAAAAACAGAATTTGTTTTTCTCTTAACTCTTTTTGTGGTGGTATATCAAACAACTTGTGTGTGACGAACCTTCTCAAACATGCAAGTCAGCGACTGACTTGATACACGGGCCTCCAATGAATCATTAAGGGAGATCTCGATGAGCCATTTCATGCTTGCTGGGATAATTGACAGAAATATCTCTTATCTGTCCTTCTAAAATAAATATCGCGACGAGCCTTCCCGCCTAGAGAATTTATCTGTCACAGCTGGGCGCTCTATCTTTTTTATTCAGACACATTTTCTCATTCTGTATTGGTGTCAGCTTTCAGCATTGTCCGCGGAGTGACTTATTTGGATTCGAAGGCCGTGGATGGACCGGGTGAAGCCATTAGCTAATTTATAACACTATGAACCGAGATAGAAAACCAAACTCCAAAAGGAAAACAACAAAACACCAGTGTTTTGGTTAGATAGTGTTCATTAGGTACATAATGAACCATTACTTCTGTTTGCCGAGGAAATGAGCATGGTGTATTCAGAAGGGTTTCTCTCATTATTAGAGGTTTCTTTCATTGTGCTATTAGTGCAATGTTTAGGACATTTGGTTTGATTGAGCCTTGATGCAAAGTCCTAATATTTAAAAAAAAAGGGTTATTAATGTTTGAATAGAGATGCTTGTTAAAGTAAAGTTCGCTTAGGGCTCTGGAATATATTGAATAGTCATAGTATATTTGTAATTATTTTGATGGTATTATATAAGCAACTGTGAATGTGGTCATGATTTTAATGTTCTTTTTATTGGGTATTAAGTTTCCTAAACTTTCTCAAAACTTTCCCGTAAGCAAGCAGAGATGTTTTAATATCGCCTTTGATTTAAACTTGGTAAGTTTGATGCATTTCTATGATTTAGTTTAAGCTGTTTGTCTTTTAAGATTTTATTCGAGCGACTCAAAATTTGCATCATCACTCAAAAATGTTTTTAAATACTAATTTTGTTACACTGCTGCATTTTAAAGGGAAATTATTCAATATAATTCTGTTATATTACGGTATTTTATAGTAAATTGAAAAAAAATGACATGCAACCAACATACCAACATTTATCAATTTCCAAAATGTCGAAAATATATTAAGTTCTATGACCATTTTAATTTTTTATATTATATAAATTATTACATAAAAATTATGAAGATGGGGAAAGAAAATTACAATGGTGACAAATACTGTAAAGTGATAAAAATCCCGACTCATCCAGATTCATCAAAACAACGATGTTACCAAGAATAGTTTGATGAAATGTTTAAAGGATAACTCACCTGCATGGAGGCACCTTCTACGCGTGCCACATAGGCAAGACGATCTAAAACCGTCACTGTCACTGGGACGGCTACAAAAAAGCCACTAACAAATGCTCTGAAGTATCTTCGCCCAAAGCCCGTCTGCGCCATTGCCTGAAGAGAGAGAGAGAGAATGAAAAGAGAAAATGACCATGAATGGTTTAAAGAGTCTTGGGTAACAACAAAAATGTTTTTGTTGAAGTCTTTCAGGCATGTTTCAATGATATGTTTGGATGACTAGCCTCACAAAGAGAACAAAAGTACCAAAAGCAGACCAGATAACCACGCTTAAGAACCATCTTGTTTTGAATCAAACTGCAAGGGACTAGAGAGGTCAAAAAGAAGAAAACACTCATAAAGCAACCATTTAAATAATGAATTTAGTAATTGCTATAAGTCTGTATACCGTATTCACAATGACAAAACTCTGTAGACCCAACGCATTAGGGCAGAAAACCCACTGAGGCATTGAAATTGAATCTGACAAGAGCACGCTTGCTCTAATACCCTTAAATGATAATGTGTGATGCTTGATTTGGAGGTACAAGGCATGCAATTATGCCTCTCGTTCATTATAGAGTTCACCATAGAAACAAAAAGACGAAGAGCGGCTTGTACCGTTTTCCCAAAAAAGCCCTCAAGGTCTCCCGTAGCAACTTCGCAGGCTTACTGGTAAGCACTTGAAGAAAGTCTTGAAGCCATTTGCTTGCAGGAGGGCTCAAAAATCAGAGACTACAACTTAGATGTGAGGGTGAAAAACAAAAAAGCTGAGCGAATCACAACGCATTGCTCGAATGGAGAAAATTACAAAAAAAAAAAACTTTTGTGGTGGAAAAAAAGACACCTTCAGTCGAGGCAGCAACACTAAAGTAATACAAACACTGACTAATTAATATTTGCATTAAATGGCATTCGCAAACCATTATAGGCTATCCTTTAGCTCGAACAGGGGATCGTGGTGCTAGCCACACCAAGGTCATGGGTTCGATCCCAAATGTAAATGCGCACCTTGAATGCAATGTTGTTTTGGATAAAAACATCCATAGACTTCTGTAACGTCTAAACTTCGCAATTATGAGAAATAACGTCTCAACTGTGAGAAATGAATTCTACACATCTACCAGATTCTCTGATGTGTCTTACCCTGCACTGGCACTTCTTGTAGCGTTAAGTATTCATTCGCTTAGTTCGTGAAGAGACGCATCTAGCACAAGAGTGCGACTAATGAACTATTATGACGACGAGCGGCTAAATTATCCATGGTGTTCTGGGTAGACCTGCCAAGTGCCAGCTGTCAGGTTGCTCTAACAATAATCCCTCACCAGCACATACAGTGAAAGATTGCCAATCACCACGGAGCCACTCAACACATGACAGGCTACAAAAAAAGAAAGAAAAACAAGTCTATTTTTGCTTGTCCCGAGCCACAATCCTATATTTTTCCTTCAGGCTACAAACAGAGAGTGAAGTGATGGTGCAATGCCCAGCCCGAGGCTCTATACACAGTACGGTGGATGGTTGGCACATGGATCTCAAAGGTGCGTAAAGTGGAGCATCTAATAGTTTATTCTAAAAAACGGGCAGATGGGAGAATCTAGGACTGGTGCGCGGTGATCAAAAGAAAGCGTCGAGTTCATTTTTCATCAAAGGCCCCTTTCAGAGTCAGAGTTGAGAACATTTTCCACCATTTTCCATGTG